>NC_060891.1:20071878-20416878 GCF_014805685.1 Silurus meridionalis | reverse complement strand
GTGGTAATGGAACATGTCATATTTTGGCACTCCCGACTCTCCTCTCTCGCCATGAAGCAATTAAAAGAATTAAATGAACACACGACCGATTGGAAAGGGAAAATGTAATTAAATCCAGCGTTTATACGAGTGGCGCCTATGGCCTTGACTGTTTTTTGACAGTCTGAAGAAAAGAGAGCGACGACTTTCTGTGGGAGGGAACGAAAAAAATATACGAATGTGATTTTAAAAATTATTAGTTATTTTCCTTTTTGATCATGGAAAATAGATGCAGATGCATAAGAAGTCACAACCGAGTTCAAAAGAAGCAACCTAATTAGCATGGGGCTCGGGCTGACAGAGCGAAAGGCTGCTGAATTCATGCTCTCACTGTACCCTGCACTGTGCTACATTACATCAACCGCATGTACTGTTAAATCTGTAGCACTGATGATGTCATAGTTGCAGCATTGGGAATAATGCAATAAATTGCATTAAACACAATGTAAATTCACTTTAGTTAGTGCTGATGTAAAAAAGGTGTGAGTATTGATATGCTATGAGGAAACTACTACGGTTACAGTGTGCAAGATGTATAAGCATTACCATGGTTACAACTTATAAGATGTA
Source organism: Silurus meridionalis (assembly GCF_014805685.1). Taxonomy (NCBI): domain Eukaryota; kingdom Metazoa; phylum Chordata; class Actinopteri; order Siluriformes; family Siluridae; genus Silurus; species Silurus meridionalis. The sequence continues at coordinate 20,416,269 of NC_060891.1, read as the reverse complement.
TGATAATTTTCATGGTTAAAGCGTGTAAGATGTATAAGCATTACTATGGTTACAGCATATAAGATGTATGATCATTGCCATGGTTACAGTGTGTAAGGTATATAAGCATTGCCATGGCTACAGTGTGTAAGGTGTATAAGCATTGTCATGGCTACAGTGTGTAAGGCGTATAAGCATTGCCATGGCTACAGTGTGTAAGTTGAATAAGCATTGCCATGGTTACAGTGTGTAAGGTGTATAAGCATTGCCATGGCTACAGTGTGTAAGGTGTATAAGCATTGCCATGGCTACAGTGTGTAAGGCGTATAAGCATTGCCATGGTTACAGTGTGTAAGGCGTATAAGCATTGCCATGGGTACAGTGTGTAAGATGTATAAGCATTGCCATGGCTATAGTGTGTAAGGCGTATAAGCATTGCCATGACTACAGTGTGTAAGGTGTATAAGCATTGCTAAGGTCACAGCATATAAGGTGTGTGTGCATTGCCATGGTTACAGTATGTGAAGTGTAATGCTCTCACTTTTTAGTAGATAAAGCTGGTGAATACAGAGTTAGGAATCTCTCCAGATCCTCCAGGATCCTGAAAATCTTTTGTAGATTCCTCTTCAGCTCACCCACACGATTTCATTACGCTTTAGATCACCGAAGCCCTGAACTGTTCTGTGTGGATGTAGATGTATGTTTTGGATCATCATCCTGTTGAGGAAAAAAAACACAAACCCTATTGGAACATCCTGGCAGAGGCTGCCAGACTTTCATATCTCCTGGTATTGAAGGGATTTCGTAATGCTGTGCACCCTGCCATTGTTCCCACAGCATCATTACAGATCCTGTACCATACTTTACAGTGGGAATTATTTCAAACACCTTCAATATTTGTTGTCAGTATTCTCGACTTTTCTGACAATTGAACTCTGTTCCAGTCTGGTAACATAGAGCAAATTATAGACACTGGGGAAAAACTCTACGTTTCAAATAATCAGTTGGCATGAAGGTGCTTCTGCCCACCTGAAATCTTTTCTAACATTTCTTTTTATTACGTGAAAGCACAAAATACACACACGCACGTTTCTTCCAAGCAGGTTTATTACATCTCCCATTGTTTTCATTTCTTAACTATTGCCATACCAGTGAATATGATTTTCAGGCACATAACTATTTATAACCTCTGCATCTTTTCCTTGTTTATTTATTTTATTTTTTTTGTAGATCAACACTAGTGTCTCATTTTATCAGTGTAGTCAAGTCAAGTAAAGTAGTCTTTATTGTCATTTCAACCATATACAGCAACATTCCCCGAGGACCAAGGTGCTACACAAGACAATAGACATGACCAAAAAGTAACACAAATACAAAAACTACACAAAAACAACTGCATCATCTGCAACTTTTTTGTCCCACCTCAGCTCATCTCACAACATTTACGCTATGCTTCCTCTCAAGGTTTCTTTATTATGCCATCTCGGGAAATTTTTCTTTGCCACAGTCGCCACCGGCTTGCTTATCATGGACAAACTTACACTTGTTTATTTTTATCACCACATTGTCTGTGTAAAGCTACTTTGAAACAATGTTCTTTGTTAAAAGCGCTATACAAATAAAAATGAATTGAATTAAATTATTTAAGTGACTTTTTGGCTACTTTGTAGTTATACTGAGAATCCAAGATATAAGCAACTTTTACTCTCTACTTAACTACACTTACATTCATAGCATTTATTAAACTTCCTTATCCAGAGCAATGTACAAGAGTGCTTTGAGTCCCTGTCAATAAATACAGCGGATCCTCCGCATGTTTGATTTGGTACATGTTTTTACGCTGGATGCCCTTCCTAACACAACCCTCCCCATTTATCCGGGCTTGGGACCGGCACTGAGAGTTCCTGGGGTTGGTTCCCTGACTGGGGATCGAACCCGGGCCGCAGTGGTGAGAGCGCAGCATCCTAACCACTAGACTACCAGGGAACCAACCCAGCCACTCTCAGTGTCGGTCCCAACCCGGATAAATGGGGAGGGTTGTGTTAGGAATGCGGAGGATCCGCTGTGGCGACCCCTCATGGGAGAAGCCGAAATAAAGTTTATTAGTTAGCTATTTATTGCCATAAAGCATTTTATAGAAATGCTGAACTCTGAAATCACTTTGCTGGATTCAAAGATTTCAACACCGTCCTCATTCTGATTTTCGCACACCTACTTCCTGTGTGTGTATGTGTGTGTGTGTCGAACCTGTTATTATAATGTAAAGCCTCTGTAGCATCACATGACCATATAGTTCATCATACTGCGATAATTAGCCGACTTGCTTTTGCGCCCTACCCCCTCCCCCCCTCCGTGAGCGCCTTGGAGTTAATTGCACAGATAATTGCGGACCCAGGCTGTAGGCTTTGATTGATTGTTTTTCATTTAGCTATTCCTTTTTTTTTTCCACTCGGGGAATGAAATCGAGAACAGCAGACTTGTTTTTTTTTTCTGCTTAGCATGTATGGCTAGCATTAGGGGAAGAAATTGTGCTTATTAGTCAAATTTGAGTTCAAATCCGTTTCCTGTTTAAAGGGATGCGCGTGAAGCGGGAAGAGATAGCGGGCGCGTGTGGCGAGGCATGCCTCTAGAGGCAGCATGAGACAGGACAGACCCTCATCCATCATTATCCTGTGCTGAAACAAGACCACACACACACTTTTTAGTGTGTGGAAACATGCATGCATTCTTTATTTCTTTCTGTCATTCTTTCCTTTTTTTCTTTCTGTCATTCCTTTCTTTCTTTCTTTCTCTCTTTCTTTCTTTCTTTCTTTCTTTCTTTCTTTCTTTCTTTCTTTCTTTCTTTCTTTCTTTCTTTCTTTCTGTTGTAATGTGTTTTTGGCTTACTCAATAAGAATGTGTATGTGAATAAAATGTTCAGTGGAGGGAAGGATTCTATATGTGTTAGCTTTCCTGAGTGAGATTCTGACATGTTTTTGTGTTGTGTGTGTGTGTGTGTGCAGTCTCAGACAGCCGCGTGTTAACGTGCGCAGCGGTGTGGAGGATGCCCCCGGAATGGGAATCAGGCAGCCACGATTCCCCCGACGATTCAGCTCACAGCCCACAGGCCCTGCAGCTCCTCTGTCACCTTGACAACACGGCCCACGGCAACGTGGCCTGGTAAAACACACGCTATCGATTTCAACCCTACAGCAGTTCTCTCTCTTCGTTTCTCTCCTCACACTCGTACGCGCCGCTCACGCCTCTATTGCGAGTAATCTGTTCACAATCTCTCTCTCTCTCTCTCTCTCTCTCGCTTCACTCCAGCTATCACATTTTGTATGTATTTTTTTCCTTATTCCCTGCTTTCACTCACATGCATTTGTTCTTCACTACTCCCACCTTACCATGCGTCCTTATCTGTCACTTATTTTTTCCCTGTTTTATATATATAGACAAAAAGAAAAAGATGTAAAATGGGTTTTTTGCCTGACCTACATATTTCCATTGCTTATGTGTGCATGCCTTTTGTTTTAGCACTCCACACTATATCATATGACATCATTTATAAAAGAAGAATAAAGGCCTGGATTGTTTAGTTTATACGTATGTATATATGTATATATGAAAATTTAAATTTTTTTATTTATTATTTTTTACACATATTTAAAGCATTGCTGAATGACAGTCTCCAGTTTTTAAACTCCAAACTGTTCATTGATAGAGCTTGCACAGTCATAGAATTGTCATTATTCTCCCTATATAATAAAAGAGTCAAAGCAAGGGCAGGTTGAACACAAGTTGGGAAGCTGCATTCTGGATCATTTGCAGAAGACAAGTTGCATTCAGAGGTAGGCCTGCCAGCAGTGTGGTGCAGTAGTTCAGTCTCGAAATGACAAGGACCTAAACAAGCACCTGAGCAGCACGTTTGAATATAAATGGTTTAATCCTTTGATGTTATAGAGAAGAACCCGACAAGAATGTGTCACATTAGCAACATGTTAGAGAAAAAAGGACAGTTGATTGTCCATGGTTACCCTGAGGTTACGAGTTCTGGCTGAAGGGGAGATCAGACAGTTGTATAAAATACTTACCTGTAGACCAATCACCTGGAAATCACCATATAGTGTTTACAAAGGGTTTATGTTAAGGTGTTTGTTACAATACAGTGTCATTTATAACGTTATGACCACTGTTAGATAAAGTGAAAACCACTGATTATCTCTTCATCATGGCACCTGTTAGTGGGTAGGATATTTTAGGCAGCAAGTAAACATTTTGTCCTCAAATTTGATGTGTTAGAAGCAGGAAAAATGTCAAAATGAGCAGTAAATCGCAGTTTGGATAGGGCTGCATAGCCACAGACTAGTCATGGTGCCCATTAAGATTGTGGACCTTTAAAGAAGTAGATGCCGACTCCGCAAACATCCCGAACCATTTAGAGACGTACCAGCGCCAATTGGATCCCACTTCATGTAGATTTTGGACATTGGACCTCTTTGAGTGTTTAAAGGCTCTGCCATGGAGAAGCTGGTGTTGGATCTATAATGATCACAAATGTTGAGCTATTTTATGAGTTGCTCAGTAGCTTCTGTTTCCATAACCTCAAATTACTGTAAAAGACTGTAGATAGGACATTACTCAAAATTTTACATTCCAGTGCTCATGTTAGTTCTCGCTCTCCAGTGTTCTGTATTGTTTTAAAGACTATAATCACACTCTTTATATCACCCAAATGAGGATGGGTTCCCCTTTTGAGTCTGGTTCCTCTAAAAGTTTCTTCCTCATAACATCTAAGAGAATTTTTCCTTGCCATAGTCGCCATGGCTGCTAATCAGGGATAAATACACATTGTTCACCTTAACTGTTAAATTCTGTAAAGCTGCTTTGAGACAATGTCTGTTGTAAAAAGCGCTATAGAAATAAACTTGACTTGACATTAGGTCATAATGTTATGCATGATAACAGAAGCTAGTTTAGAAACCATAAGACTGTTAACTGATAATTACTATTTACTATAATAATAATAATAAGAAGAAGAAGAAGATTTCTGGTGTGTTGCACCAGGCCAGGTGACACATGGCAAGCTGTATGTTTGTTTATTCAGTTCCTCTGACAGGATAAGAGGGTTTCTAGAGCGTAGTTGTCGTCTTTCCAGGTTTGAGAGTAAAATCGTATTGAAAAGCTCCTCTTACATGACACACGTGCTTCTCCCTGATGATCTCTTAAAAAATCAAAGTGCAATGTAGAGAGAATAACTGACTGTTAGTGAGTGCTGCTATTATCAGTTATTGAAAGCGTGTTCTTCAAAAGGTGTGTGTGTGTGTGTGTGTGTGTGTGTGTGTGTGTGTGTGTGTGTGTGTGCGTGTCTGTATAAGGAGGTTGAATGGCCTCCTCTTGGCAGAGTGCAGGGGCACAGTGTTGGAGCCCTGGGGTGGAGATTGATGGTACTGGTGTCTGTCCTTGTAAACATCTCAAGGGCAGGAGGTGTGTGTGTGTGTGTGTGTGTGTGTTAGTTAGAGGCAGTGTTCATGTGCCTGAGCTTGTTTATACGTATGCAGTTATAAAGGGTGTGTGTGTGTGTGAGTGTGTGTGTGTGTCTCTGTATTGGAGCGGTTCACACTGTGACTGTCTGTTTTGATATTGGATTTTTTTTTAAAGATGGCTGCCTCTGCACACTTTGACAGCATGAATGTCCTCATTCTCTGTTGTAAGGCCAGCTGCATTTTGACCTGTCTCACTCACTCTTTGTTCTTCTACAGACTCACAGCGACTTAAATTCTGCCAGATAAATCAAGCTTTAAAGGAAACCCGGCCAGAACGAACTGTTCGCTTCAGTCGGAACCAGAAAGCATTTTCAATAGAGTCTTGTTTTGAATCTTGTGCGCACCTAGTAATCAATGGCCATCGAGTTCCTCATGGCCAATCAGGCCCTTGCAGGGGGCCGGGAGGAATTTTCAGACCCGGATTGTGACTGCGGTGTGAGATGGCGCAATCACGAGTGTGATTTGCACTCCGAGCGGGCCGCTTCCAGATCAATGGAGCCCAAGAAAGAGCGAATAGTAACTGCAATATGTAGGTCAGTCAATACTGGCAATAATGATAGAATAATCTCTGTGGGGGATGGCAGCCAGTCGATCTTTAAGCACATCTTATATTGTGTGTGTTTTCTCTTCATGGTCTGCATTCTCCCTGAAGAGCACAGGGTCCTTGAACAGCCTTAAATGATTTTTTTTTTCCCATGTAGGCGTTTAATGCCATAGTCATTGTTGTGCACATAAAGAGGAGTTAATACCGAAATGTTTGCATTTAGGTCGATATTCTACGAGCTTATATGCTGCTTGGAGAAACTTTTCCACATCCTATTCATGCCAATCAGCTTTAATATACTTTCTCTGTTCTGGAATCTTTTCCTGCTTCTGGTTTGTATGTAAGTAACATATAATCTGAACTTTTTGTATCTATGTATTTATTAATTATTGATATTATTTATAATTTGTAATTATTATTATTGTAATTTTCTAGTCTTATTTATGAGTCTGGATTTTTTTTGTCCTTCCTAGTTTAAACACACATGCCCTGTTGTAGGACTCATTTAGACACGATTGGTCAGGTAAAAAAAAAATCTGTTCTCAGATGAGGGTAATTTTAATAATCCAAATTAACTGCCTATAAAAAACAATCAGAATACACCAAAGCTTTCCTACTTAAATATAGATGCTATTACAGTCCTTAGACTTTAAAAAGAGTCGACCTTGTTAGAACCGGGGGAAAGGTCAAATATTTAAAAAATAAATGCTCTTATGAATGTCAGAGAGATTCATTTTCAGTTTCATATTTTGTGTGTATTTTCTCTTTTTTTTTTCTTCTTCTTGTAAACATGTTTGTGAGACAGCAACGAGACAAAACAATGGAATGGCATAAGCATATTAAGACTTTCCTCTAAAACACCATTTCACTCCAAAAGCTCATCCTGGACCACAGAACCAGACCACAGCCCAAAGCTCAATTTACCTTATTCTTTTTCAGGTTGCCAAAATGTAAGGACCATACTTCAACGCTGACTGGAAGATAGATCTGGTCATAACTTGCTACGCTTTATAGCTCATCTACATACAAAGTGGATTAGACAGGAATAGCAAAGTGGGTTAAAACTGAGATTTGAATATATTGAGGGCTTTTAAGGAAGCCATGAGGACTGTATTTACATATTCAAGGAGGAGGCAAAGAATCTGTTATTCAAGGTCAAATGTATAACGTTTTTCTTTTTTCCTTTTTAAGTCAATTTTCATGTGTCTCTGGTTTAATAAGACAGAAATATAAGGGACTTTTGCTTCTTTTAGAATTAAAAGTAATGAACAGAAATCTCAAAGTGAAATAGAAAGAACATAAGGAACAAACAAATAAAAAAAACTGGTGAATGTTCCATGTCTGTCTTTGACCGAGGGACAACTACGGTGTGCCAAATTACAACTCAACACTACAACACTGCCTGCACCTTGTGAGAGCTGTAAAACAGTCCTCGCATCACTGTGTCATTTATATCCTCAATAAAAGGGCTGTTTTCAGCCCCCATGATATCGTAACTCGCAAGACACGCATGCAAATTAAAGTTGGACAGAATCCCAAGAAGGATTTTATTTATTTATTTTTTTCACCCCTTATGGCATCATTCCTGTTTTCATGTCTGGTGCTGTGGTCCTGATGTGATACGGATGATTGTTATTCGGCTATAAATCCCGTCTTGATTATGACATTATACTGTCAAACCCAGCTGCAGAGATTTTATGTGTGCGGAAAAAGAAAGTTGGGTGTGTTAAAGGATGGGGAGTGTGGAAATGGATCGTTTTAAAGGTACAGGTGTGTTGATCGGAGTCCTGCCGTCTTCTCTTTCTCGCCAGCGTGTTGTGGGAGCCGATGGGGGACGGCAAGCGCTTGATCTCTCTGGCTGAAAGCCACATCGTGCTGTGGGACCTTCAGGAGAGCTCCACCAAGGCCACGGTAAGATAGCAGGTCTCTCGTTATTTGATAACCTGCTTTTCCAACACTGCACTTTCAGCCTGAGATCGGAGCCTGTTAAGCAAAAACGCACCACCACAAATGTATTGAAAATAAAAGGAATACGCTTTTCAAATTCTGTACACCACATCCGTAGCGTAGATGGGATTACTACAGATGAGATATTTAGTGTTTCAGTCTAATGAGAAATTCTAAATCTTTAGATTTGTTTTAATCGATTTTGTTTATGAAGTGAAGTCTGATGGCAGTTGTTGCGTTTTCAGTAACCAAAACTGTTTTCCACTCAAAGGTGTTGAAATACGAAACTTTTTTACAGCATGGTGAAATACCCCAGTGATGTTAGGAAGCTAGCCTCAGATCGCAGAGTCGGCCAGGATACAGGTGCACAGAGGGTAAAGGGCCTTGCTCAAGGGCCCATAAGTAACAGCTTGGCGATGCCAGGGCTTGACCCCCACCCCAGACCTTCTGATCAGTAACCCAGAGCTTTAACCACTTTATTTGGTACAGTAGAAAGCAGTTTTGGGTTTTTAAGCCATTCCACATGCAGTCAGACCCATGCAACTACTCTGCAAATGCATAAACAAATGTTTTTCTCTCAAAAAGAAAATATTTTTTTCATACTCTACCTTTACCTGTTTTATTCAGCTCAATCTGCCAAACAGGGAAGACGTTAAAAAGCAGCTTTTATAGAATTATACACCGATCAGGCATAACATTATGACATTCTAACATTATGACAGGTGGAAGTGAATAACACTAATTATTTCTTCATCATGGCATCTGTTAGTTGGTGGCAGCAACCTACCATTCTGTCCTCAAAGTTGACGTGTTAGAAACAGGAAAAATGGGAAAGCGTAAGGATTTGAGTCGACTGGGTCAGAGCATCTCCAATACTGCAGCTCTTGTGGAATGTTCCTGGTCTGGTAGCTTGCTAGTTGTGTGTAAAATATATAAAACAACAAGTTGTTGATGTCAGAGTTTGTATGCGTGATGATAAACACATGCCGGGGTATGCTTCTGACGTTTTTAATAGTCATGGTCAAAGGTTTTGGCGAACAACTACTAAGGATTATTCCTCATTGCAAAACTTGAACTAAATATGAAAACTGTTTGAACCCAAAGCCTTCAAACTTAAGGACATACAGTAGTAAAAGCCCCAGTCATAGTATAGGTTGATTTCAGGTTAATCTTCTCCTCCCACAACCCACTGCCAGTGCAATTAAGATATCCGCATAGTTTTGAAATCCGAGATGAAATGTGAGTTTAGGTTGGTTAACTTAATGTCCCATTAGCAAGGAGCCGCCGTGTTGAAGGTATACATTAATAATGCGGCACACTCATTACTAATTAATGCCACGCCGGCTGAAATTTGCAGGTTGGACGTGTCTTTGGCCTTTTAGGACGTAACCCTGACTTGACATCCGAGAGCCCGTGTGCACAAGTAGAGAACTGCGAAGACATCATCTTGAGCACCCAGCATGCACGCACCCATACAAACACACTCGACCTCGACGGAGGTGACTCGAGAGGTCCATGGTCACTGTCACCGAGAGCCTCTCTAAGCAGCCATGCTAATGTCAGCTTTGTATGCAGAGCGAAAGGAGGGGTTATGAAGGGACGAGTCATGCTGAGGGAGCAGGGTCCATTAAAAGAGACGTGAAAAAGGTTGAGAGTGGAGAGCGAGAAAAGGAGGAGACAGAGAGGCAGGGCACTCAGTCAGGTTCTGGCAGCGCTGATGAGAATGCTAATCTCGCTCATGCAAACCTCCCTTATACATACAAGAAAACATGCCAGCTCTCTTCATCTCATCTATCCCTACACCCATTTTTTTTTCCTTTCCAGCCAGAACGCCTAACGTTGATGTGTTCATCATGGCTGCGTCCTTGCCGCCGCTCAGACTGTAAAGCCTTTTTTTTCCCTTTTTTTTTATTTATCCCAAATCTCTGTGAATTCAGCTCGAGATTTTCGACAGGCTCACAACTTCACGGCTTACCAAACACCCGCGCTTAAGCCAAGCCAGCTTAGCAAAACAGCACAGTGTGAGAAATAGCGGCAAGCTTACAGTAAATGTTTAATGGCATCCAGGCTAATGGAGGTTGGCGAGGAAGGCGGTATTTGTGATGGGCACTGCAGCACGAGATGCTGTGTGTTCCCTTTGTTCACTTAGTAATTATGAAATGATAATCCGTGTTTCTTGAGCAATGTTTATTTCCTGGAAAATAGAAAAGCTCGAGGTGCTTCCTGTGAATGAAGATATATATATATATATATATATATATATATATATATATATATATATATATATATATATATATATGTTGTCTGAAAGAATGCTGGATGATCAAGCAATGAGTCTGTACCTGGTGTGAGCATGAGGCCAAGATCGATCCACTCCAGCAAGCTTTTGTGCCCTGGCTTTCCTCCAAGAAGCCTTCAGAAAAAATATTGAAAATCTGGAAAGGCTGGGTAAGATCTGGCTCGTCTATCAGCTCATACAGCATCGAGCACTGAACAAAGCAGCACAGGAGAACTCCCACCGACGCTCAGTACACTGGCCTTTGTTTATCATTATTCGATATGGTTACACTGTTTTGCTGCGCTTCATTCTATTGCAAGGCTGTCATTTTAATGAGTGATGATCTCCTCATCTTCCTCTGCTTTTCTTCTTCTTTTTTATTCTTTCGAAACCGTCCTGCTACGTCGTCGTTAAATTGTTTTATTGTTTGTTGCTCATGTTTTAGCCTACATTTTCTCAAATCGCTTACTCAGCGGTTTTACCGTTTCTCATTAGACGTCTACTGTAGTTCAAAATGACAGCATATACTAATGTAGGCAGGAGAGAGAAAAAAAAACATAATAAGCTTGCAGTTACCACAGCAATATGTCATCATACCTTAAACTGAATTCAGACAGCTGCATTTGGAGATGATAAAGCTGATTTTACTCTGCTTCACTGAGTCTGCCTTTCCTTAGGTTCACTGCAATATTTCTTCTCAACACTTCCTCTTACTAGCTTTGAAAAAAAAAAGCACAATGATCTGCCATAAATGTGAGGAAAATGACAAACATATACAACTGTTCTGGATTTTGTCCCCAGCCTCTGAACACTTCTTTACTATTATTTTAAGTGGCTTTTACTTGTCGCATGCACTTTACAGCACAGTGAAATTCTTTCTTCACATATACCAGCTTGTTAGGAAGCTGGGGTCAGAGTGCAGAGTAGGCCATGATACAGCACCCCTGAAGCAGAGAGGGTTAAGGGTCTTGCTCAAGGGCCCAACATTGGCAGCTTAGCATTACTAAGGCTTGAACCCCCAACTTTCCAATCAGTAACCCAGAGTATTTATCATTGAGCTACCCTTTTCCATTTAATGGCAGTGTTAAATATGAAGATCTTTGGTACATTGGCATTTTAGTTTATACCATACGTGTTAAATATGGTTAAGGTTGTGCAAGACACTCAAGTTATTCCACTATAAACCATGTGTTAATGGAACTTGCTTTGTGTATGGGGCATTTTAAGTTAAAAGGAAATTAAATGCTATATTAGGGGTCGGTTGGTTGGTGGATGAATCTAAAAAAGAATAGGCTACAATAATAACTAAGGAGAACTTTAGTTTTAAAGCCAGATATGATTTGAGTAAAACATATTTACAATTAAACTTTCAGAATATGTCTCTTGTTCAGAGGGGCGTTCCAGCAGGCCGTAGTTTGGGGACCTCTGTTCTATATCATACAAAAGCAATATATACAATTGCATGCTACTGGTTCTGAGGCAAAGGTTTGGAGGAAAACCACATATGCTTGTGATGGTTAGGAGTCCACATACTTGTATATGTATACACTATATGGAGAAAAAAGTATTAGGGATTTGACTTTTCCAGTCATATGTAGTTCTTCTCTAAACTTTTACCACAAAGTAAAAAAAAAAACACAGTTGTATAGATTGTCTTTGGAAACAGTAACATTAAACTTTGCTTTCACTTAAACTAGGAGATCCAAACCTGTTTTAGCATGTCAATGCCCCTGTCCATAAAGTAATTTCCGTAAAGATGTTGAAGGTTTATATGATTTGGAGTAGAAGATCTTGAGTGGCCTGCTATACAGCAAACCAAAAAATAAAATTTAAATAGTGGATTATCTTCATAAAAGAGCAGATGTTATTAGTGGATGTTCACTAAAAAGAAAACGCACATATGAAGCCTATGGTCAGGTTTTCACAAACTTTTGGCCAAATAGTCTAACAGAGTGCTAATAATTTACATTAAGGTTGCGTTAATTAGCATAGTTAACTGCATCAGTTTGCATTACTGAAACAAGAACTTTATATTAAAATACCATAACACATTTTATTAGGCAACATTTACTTCATTCACAATTAAAATAGAAGCAGTTTGTATAAAGCGGTTTAAATGCTAGCTAACTTGTTAGTTGAACTTGGTTCTTTATGGCTAAATACTAGCACCCAGTATATAGCTTTAGTCATAACATGTTTAATGCTACTCCAAACATATTCATTCACTGAAATACTAATTCAGGTTTATCAGTGCAGACTTGCCATTAGCTTAATCTAATGGAAGCAAATGGCGTTTCAGGCTATACTTTCTGTCTTCTTTTTTTTTCATTGTGACTCACCTATAAAACATCCTGGAAAAGCTGTCAAGGACACTGAAGACTCACAGCAGCTCCTGTCATTGAGTTTTCAATGAAAAAGGTGAAAAGTATGGTTTCTATCTCGCAGCGGTTTCTATCGCGCAGCCCTGTCTCTTTGACTCGCATCAATATGACCAGTTTCAGCCTTCGGGCGTGTTCACCTATGCACAATATCCGATCTCAGGCTGTCCAGGACAGGACACAAGCCTGCTAGAGCTCCTTGGTGAATATGCAGCCATTGATTGAGTTGTGTGTGTGTGTGTGTGTGTGTGTGTGTGTGTGTGTGTGTGTGTGTGTGTGTGTGGATCGATTTTCCTCTCCAGATCTCCAGCAGTGCCACCTTGGAAGGCAAAGGCCAGCTGAAATTCACCTCAGGAAAATGGAGCCCCCACCACAATAGCACCCAGCTGGCCACTGCCAACGACACGGCCATTCGAGGATGGGACCTTCGCAGCATGAGGTCAGTTTAAGGGTCAGAGGTCACATACTTGTGCAGAAAGCTGATGAGAGATTTCAATATTGCTCTAAAAAACTATGATTGCTTCACCACTACTTGCTGTTTGATATTCTTTTTTCCTATTGGTAGATTTAAATAGGATTTTATGTCAAAAGGTACAAAATCAAACCTTTGTCAAAATCAAAGACCTATAAAAGACATGCCTTGCTAATACATTTTAGCATAATCACTAGATTCACTACTGTATATTTAATTTTCCCATATTGTTTATAATTACTGTATATTATGCTTTATTTAGAATGACCGCATTGGTCAGTATTAATCTTTTGGCAGGCATTTTATTACATGCCATGACATTTTGTTTACTGCCCCTCATCTGCCAAATTCACATCTTAGATAAATTATATGCTTTTTAAATTAAGCTAGAGTCTACTAGCTACTAGCAACTAGCAACTAGTCAGTTCATGTTGTCAACCTTAGATATTCTGCCTATAAAAGGTAGAGCATCTGAAATGTTTTTTACACTTTTCTGGCTGCAAGATTCAGAATCCTAAACTAATCTGACTGGCTGTTTGAAAACTGCAACACAAGGTGCTTTTTTTTTGTAGTATTAAAAATATAGAATCTTGGCTCAATTATACAGCTATTACATTATATTATTCGAGGTAAATGTGGCGAGTAAATAATCTGATATGATCTAATAGACTACAGGAAAGGTCTATAATTAGTCATCTACTCTGTCAATCAAATTAGGCACACCTTGATTGGGTTTATTGATGAAACCTCCTGGAATCTTAAGCGAACGATAGAATAAAATACACTTTTCTAAATGCAAGCTGTTAAAAGATGCAGTCTAAGATTCACTACACTTCCATGCGACCGTGTGAATACTGCAGTGAGCTTTTTGGAGAGTGAAATACTCCATCGGACTGACAATAGTTCTAGGAAAACTCTTTTTTGTTTGTTTGTTTTTAAAGGATTCTGTTTATAATGAGTAACTGAGATAATCTGTTAAAAAGGTTTACGGGTGAGCATCTGCCATGTCAATCAAATTTACTCTGATCTATAAAATTTGTCTCAAAGGTACCATAATTTTGAGTGAATACAAGAAGTATGGCTTTTTATATCACCTATATGTTAGATATTGTTATCTTTAGTGAAAAATAATTCTAATTATTTTTAACTTTATTTTTTATGTACAGCCGTCAATCGACATATTCGGAAACATAATCCGAAATTTGAGTGATTAGAAATTATCTGTCTGTCATGTGTTCTAATGCAAGACTTTCATCGAACGTGTCTCTTAAAGCCAATATAACAGTGCTGCATATGCAGCGAAGGCTACAAGAAATACGACAGTTCACCGGTGACAGCCTTTATCTCCCGAGTCCGGGAATGCACCGTCAGTGTAGAATACTGTGATGCATTGTATAACCGATTATCGGCGCATCTCTAATTTCCCTACCCTGCCACGGTTTCAGCCAGTTACTGGGACGGCGTGGTACGTGCCGCTTAGTGAGGCAGGGCTGGTGCAGTGAATCATATGAAGCAGATGGGCGATGGAAAGAAATAAGGCTCTGTGTGGGCTGTACAGCCAGAATAATAATCACAGCACTATTGATCCCTGGGATAACACCGAGCCAGACCTTGAGAGGATGAGTGAGGGCGAGATGGAGAAAGAGTGCAGAGCAGGAAGAGCATGAGAATGAGAGCGAAAGAGGAGGCGATAACAGCAGGAATGGAGCTGAGATTAGAAGAGATAGTGAGGGATGGACAGTAGCGATACGAGACGAGGCAATGTGTGAATTGAAGGAAAACGAAAACGGAGACGTGTGACATAGGAAATAGATATTAAAGGGATAAACATACATGAGATATAAGGGATTCACCAAATGGTATTGTAAATCATTTAACCAGCCCGTTAAGGTCTTCCTTTTACATGTTGGCTAAAATGACTGAGTAAACAAAAATCCATATAGGTTTTAGGACAGTTGGATAGACATTTGTCATTTATATGTTAATATACAGATTTTGGGCAAAATAACAGAAATGGCACATGAAAAAGGGACAGTGATTTACAGAGGACTTACAGAGGACTAGCAGCATTTACATTTACAGAATTTAGCAGATTTCCTTGTCCAGAGCGATCATCTTCTTCCTCTTCTTCTTCTTCTCCCATTAGGGGTCGCCACTGTGGATCATGCGTCTCTATATCACTCTGTATTCTACATCTACCTCTTTCAAACCAACCACCTGCATGTCTTCCCTCACCACATCCATAAACCTCCTCCTTGGCTTCCTCTTTTTCTCCTTTTTGGTGCCTCAATCTTCAGCATTCTTCTACCGTTATACCCCATGTCCCTCCTCTGCACATGTCCAAACCATCTCAATCTCACCTCCCTTACCTTGTCTCCTAAATGTCCTACCTGCAAGGTCCCTCTAATAAACTAATTTCTAATCTTGTCCATCCTCATCACTCCCAATAAAAGCTCTTCCTCTCTGACACCAGCTGTCTTTTTGTTAATGCCACTGTCTTTAAACCATACAACATAGCAGGTCTCACAACCCTCTTATAAACTTTCCCTTTCACTGTTGCAGATACCTTTCTATATTATCCAAAACAACTTACAATTACCTTATGTATACAAGTGAGCAGTTGAGGGTTAAGGGTTTTACTTAAAGGCCCAGCAATGGCAGCTTGATGGTGCTGAGACTTAACCATTGAGCTGCCACTTTCCATTTATACCTCAGTACTGTTTAATTCCTGAACCTGATTAATGCTGTTTAACAGCATGGCTCTAATAGATAAGTAGCAAGTTGTGATTTAAATTATAGGTTATGTTAAAGCTTTAATATGCAATTGCTTTTACAGTATGAACTAATTCACAATCACTTGTCTGCATAATTTAAGATTAAATAATGAACAGATTTAAAATGCATTATTTAACAAAGAATAATAGTTGATTTAGATCTTTCTAGAAGTTGTTTATTGTTTTAACATTTTTCTTAAAGGAGTCTCAGCAACAGTGGTTAGAGTAAGTAGGTTCTCTGCCTTGAAAGAGTCTTCAAGACAAAAGGTATTTTGCTTTCAGGTTTCTTGCTAACATAATAAGATTTTTTTTTTACTTTTTAAGTTTAATAAAGAAAAAAAAAACGCTGAGGAAGAAACCATTTATATACCGTATCTGCTCTAAAATTATTGATGACCGGAACTTGTCTTGCAGACATTTCTCTTACTCTTTAAAAGCACTGGGCCTTATCACTTCACCCCATTATGGTTTCGGGGTGTAAGAAAATATTCGTAAACATGAGTATTGCAGTATTTTGTTTAGCGATACTTTATCACACTGTACTGTGTTTCACATAAACACAATATCGATATTTAAAAAACAAAAACACAGGATTTATGGCATTTTGAGTTTATATCCTGACTGCTAGACAGATAGCATTCTTCTTACCTCTGAACTTAAACAATGACAGAAAGTACAGTACTAGCATAAGGGCACACCACTAATGTTAGCGTTAATATCCACCTGTTTCCTGCGGTAAAAATGATTAAGGGTATAATTTTCCGCTAAAGCTAGTAGCAGTGTTGACTCACGCAATTTGTTTTGTTTATGTGCGGGAATATGTAAAATGACATTTAAAAACCCTCAGGAACAACATGTGCTGTTTTTGGTTGCACTTATAACCTGACAAAGCTACATTTGTGTCATGAAGGACAGTGCTCTATACACAAACCTAAAGTTATTGCTGACTGTACTTACAGTATGAGCATGCAGGAGATGCCGGTCTTGTCTTTACTGACTGCATTCTTTACTATTATAGATGAAAAGTTATAGTCTTCTTTTACTTGTTATTTATTTATTTTTTTACCTGTAGCTTTTACATGTAATATACTAGTTAGCGCTCAGATCATGCTTCTACTACTAGCATAATGCTAATGGTACAGTATTACAAATAATATAATACAATCATCATCATCAATAATTTCACTTCATGTTAGGTTTCTTAAAAAATATTAAAGAAAAATGACCATGTACCAATGTTACTAATTGTTTTCATGTATTGCAAAACATTGGATGGCACTGAGGTACGATACGGGGATGGCTGGCACAGGTTTTATGATATAGGTAGGTTTAAGTAGCTAGGGTTAACCGTGTAATTTTAAATGCAAATGCAGATCCCACAATTTTTTTGCTGAGGTTTGCATATGGTGGTGTGTTCGTAATAACAGTTTTCCTGTTATATCCTATTCCTAAATATCCAGAAGTATCAATTTGCTTATAGTATCGCAATATATCGTAAAGTATCGTTTCTCTCCAGATTCTTGGCGATACACAGCCCTATCATAGATTATATTCCTATAGCAGAATGCAACATCATGTTTTACTCATGTATTGGCTCTGGGCGTGACCTTTTAACAACTGTCAGAGCACAATCACTGGCAATCATGCAATCAGTCATGGAGTCTAGGCATTGTTTAAAATGATGTAGATTTGATGATGGTCTTTTTAGTCTAAATTTGAGCACACACACCCATTTGTCATCATTCAGTATGGGGAAATCTAAAACAGGGTCATGATTGAAAGTTGAAAGTAAGATGTTAAGCTGTTATTATAGGAAGATGTTAAGTTTTAGAAAGGCTAGATCAGAGATTATGGGGTGCAAATTATTAGAGGAAGAATTCATCCATTCTTTTTATATTTGAATATTCTTGTAAAGAAAACTATACTGCGTATAATTCTGTTCAAAATAATATTGTAATTCAATCGATTAAAAAAAATAAATGCACAATTTTTATGTGGGGTGCCAACAATTCTGGAACTTCTGTGCAATGATTTAAACATTTACACAAGGGCTGGAATGAGAGTCGATCCTCTTTCTTTCTCTCTTTTTCTCTCTCTCTCACACACACACACACACACACACACACACACACACACACACACACACACACACACACACAGATTTCTTTCCATGTGTCCAGTTGGTTTGGCAGCTGTGTGCTAGCAGTAAGAGTGCGTCTCTCTTCTGCTCCACTGCCCATCAGACATCCTCCAGAGTGTCTCTGCTGGCTTGTCAAGAGGAGTGTGAGTCAGTACAGCACTGCCCTGGCCAAAAACATCAGCTCTCTATACACGTCACACCACACTGAAGTACAGCAGAGCAGGCAATAAGCAGAAAAGGCTTTTTTTCCCACTTTTATTAGACTGTTACTTTACTGATAAAAGATCTATTACCGCCGCTGTTTGTCAGTCAGAGAATGTAGAGCCAGCATTGTACTGTTTAGGTCTGATGTAATCTGTAATTAAATAAATGCGTCACTAACAACGCCTTCGGTCTCCTGTGGAAATGGCAGAACTCTCGTATTTTATACTGCGATCATTGCTTGGAAATTATTTATGTGAAAGGAGACAATAATCACGCCTAAAATCCAAACTTGATCACTATTTGAACAAAAACCTTACTTATACCACATACACATGCATCTGGCTTTAAATGGAAACAGGAAACGAGGTGTGAAGCAGGTCAATGTTGATGTTCTGTCTGTTCATCAGTCTGCAGCCTTGCTTGCACCTCTGAGGCACAGTGTGAGAGAGATAGAGCGCTCGAACACACACACACACACACACACACACACACACACACACACACATTGCCTTCCTGCAACTGTGTGAACACTGTGCATTAGCTGTCAGCTCCGATGCCACAATACACACAGCATCTCATGCAAACAAAAACGGAGGTGTGTGCTGCAGTGACGCGTTCTGGAAGGCAGAAAAGTGAGTCGAGATGCAGAGAGAGCATTTCAGCGCTAGTGAAATTGAACTCGCAGGGACGGAGGATAAGAGGGGTGAGAAGCGATTAAAGCGTGATCGCTCCATGATTATTTACACTTGTATGACAAATAATCGCCCTCATCCTTTTTTTTTTTTTTTATTGTTATAGTGGTTCTTGTTCTCAAGATTTAAATAAATGCTTCCTACCAATTTGCACACAGTCATTCATACACACATTAATATTGTATGATTGTATGAGGTTTGGGTTTCCTAGTTCAAGAGAAGGGAAAATGTAATGTTACCACAGCTAAAGACATCCTGTACAATTGTGTGCTTTCAGGTTTGTGGTAAAAGTTTGGGAAGAACCACATTGCGATGGAAAAGTCAGATGTCCTAATACTTGTGTTCATATAGTCAGTATATTAACAAATATATTGAGACATCTGACTTTTTCATCTATATGTGGTTCTCAAATAAAATAAATAAATCACCAAAAAGCACACATTTATACACTATATCCACACATTTATAGTGTATAGATGTGTTTTCTGATGATTTATTTGTTTGTTTGTTTGTTAGTTTAAAAAAATTAAGCAGCTTTTTTTTTTTTTCACCGTGCATAATGTCGGTCTCGAGGTCCCCTGGTGGTCTAGTGGTTAGGATGCGGCGCTCTCACCGCTGCAGCCCTGGTTCGATCCCCGGTCAGGGAACCAACCCCAGTCATTAGGGTTGCACAAGCCTTAGTGCCGGTCCCAAGCCTGGATAAATCGGGATTCTTGCATTAGGAAGGGCATGCAGCGTAAAAACGTGCCAATTCAAACATGCGGATGATCCGCTGTGGTGACCCCTAGAGGGAGAAGCCGAAAGAAAGTTTATTACGTTAGTCTAGACCAGTAGTCACCAACCTTTTTGAAACTGAGAGCTACTTCTTGGGTACTGATTTAATGTGAAGGGCTACCAGTTTGATACACCGTTCTGAAATAACAAATGATATGTTATTATTAATGATGTTCATCTATGTAAATACAATGATCCTGATAATGATTTCTCACAATAATTAATGAAAAAATTATGATTTAACCAGGTTGGAAACAGATAAATATCAATATGCAAATCTTTATTTCTATAAATCTCTGCAAGTATTTACATTTTTAACTGATCACTTCTACAACATTTTCACTAGCCACTAACAATTTTTAACAAATCATGCACTACGTTGCATCATGTTTGTACAGATTATCAATTATGTAACATACAAAAATCAACTTGGAGACCAGCTAGCTCTAATCTAATATGAAACTTTTTTAAATTATTTTTTAATATTGTCATTTTCAAATTCACACCAATGCAAGTGTGATTTAAAAAAGAATAGCAACAAAAAATTAGATGCAGCTCATTGGAGCTATTTTTAGAAAAGGCCCGTGGGCGACTCATGTGGTCCTTGCGGGCGACCTGGTGCCCGCGGGTACCATGTTGGTGACCCCTGGTCTAGATAGTCATAGAAATCTTTGCCAGCTCAGCCGGTAGTCCAAATAAGCTCTTTCAGTAGCACGGACAATTTATAAATATTCAGTAATTAGCTGTTCTCTGCCAATTCTTAAATTGGCCAAAGCAAATTGAAGTTACAGCCTGTGCTTGCTGCAAGCACAGGACGCACTTTTCCTGGGTACATTGCATGAACCTTCATTCATTCATCTTTATTCTAGTCAGGGTCATGATGAGTTCAGAGCTTATTCCAGTAACACTGTGTGCAAAGAGGCAGAATTTATCATGGATGGGACTCCGGTACAACTAAAGGGCACTAGTCACGCATATCTAGAGGCAACGTGCCTGCCTTCCTGCCTGGGAGGAAACTGGAGAACCCAGGTGAAACCCCCATGCAAACCCCCAAGCAAAACTTACACATTATTATACTGTGACCAGAAACTGAGGTTATATTCAGATAGATATAAAACCTGCATTCTCTACACTGAAACTCGGAAAACTTTCGAATACTGTCAGTGGCTTGTGTTATTTTTGTCTGACACAGATATTTTAAATGGACAGATGAAAAAAAGTGAGCAGTCTGTCCCCTGAAAAATACAACCAGAAGGCTGTACTGCTGCACTGCCACATTGTCCACCATCCTGTTTGTTTTGAGCTGAGTGAGTCAAATGGCTGTTACAGCAGTAAAAATGCGACATTGTTTTTTGAATATCAGTTCTTTTAGTCAACGCTAAAGAGCACCGAGAGTTGATTGATAGAACTGTAAGCTATCCGCAAAAATCAATGCCAATCCATACCGATTTCCCAGCTTCCGGTCCGCTGTCATTAGGAGAGCGGCCTCTGGAGGTGAATTACTAATGCCAGGTGCTGTTTGGTTTTACATGTAAGACTGCACGCTGCACGGAGAGCGCTATATTATATGTATTATTTATAATTAATTAATTATATAATTATATTTATTATTTATTTCATTTAGCAAATTCTCATGATTCAGTCATGTTTTTTTATAATGTTATATGCTTTAATAAAGTTTAGTACTAGTTTACATAAAGCGATATGTTTGTTTGTTTTTTATCCAGTATCCATCGGTTGATTAGTTAGTTATCGGCAAGTAAGATCCAACCTAGCTATTGGTATCGGTGAAATCCACTTCTAGTCCATACTAAAACACAATTTCAATTTCATCTACTTAAGATCGTGTTTTTAATAAGCTCTGTTTTTGCTGGACAAAAATGCTCTTAATTTAGACAGAAGGCCAAAATGTAGACAAAAAGATTTAATGGACCTAGCCTTTTTCTAAGAAGTCCCTAGAAGTAAGACATAAAAGTAAGAAGTCCCTGTGAATGTGTTGTTACTGCAGAAATGATAATGTATTAGAAAAACTGCATTTATATAAACCTGTGTTTACTGCTGTCAGAGTTGTAATGGTTAAATGGTGTTGATCCAGTCCTCATCTACTTTACACAGGAACTGTCCAGTCATTTTTTTTTTCCAGTCAGGTATACTGTATATATATTTTGTTTTGGTCAATTGAGGTCACATCTGGACCTCTGGTTTTTGCTGCGGTCACTCCGATATTCCATTACCTTTGTAAACCTCGCTTCTCTGCAGAGCATTTTGCTGCGCTCTGAAAGTGTATGTGCCACCCACACCAAGCTTTTACCCCTTCCGCTGAAGCAAGGTGAGACCCTTTACCCCCTCGCTGTTGCTATAGCCTCATTTCCAATGAAAGTGTGAAATGTTTGTGTGTGTGTGTGTGTGTGTGTGTGTGTGTGTGTGTGTGTGTGTGTGTTTGTGTTTGTGTACATGCCTCCCTGTTGTCATGGCAACAAAGGTCTTGGAACGCCACAGACATGACCGGATCTCCTCAGCCGTGTCCTTTCATCACTAACACCAGCTGATTGGTGCTGGGGGGCTTCACTTAACTTATGTGTACAAAAACCAGAGGGCAAGCTCTGCTGACTGGACCGTGTCGTGTCCCGAGGCTTTATGAGCGAAAGCGACCTGCTCCCTGTCACTTTTTTCCTTTTTTTATTTTTATTTTGCAGAGTGTGTTCCCTGATCACAGCTCAACATAGGATTTGCCTGGTCGGGTCCCAATTTCAGATTTGCAAGCGTGGAAGGCTTTGGAGTGGGCAAGGCTAACCCAATTTCCTGCTCCATTTCGCTGGCTAGCTTTAGCAGGTCGCTGCTCTTGGACCATTGGGGGCAGGGGAGTTTTGTAGCCATAGGCTAAAGGTCACCACCATTACTGTTGCATGGCAGAAAGTGTGTAGTGAGCCAGTATATATTATGCCCGTTTTGGTTCTTGATACTTTTTGATAGGGATGCACCGAATATTCGGCCACCGAAAATTGCCCAAAACTGCATTTTCGGTTTTCGGCCGAAAGACTTTGATCACCGAAAAAACACTGCCGAAACAGTTTGTTGTGATGACGCAAACAGAAACCGCGACCTGCAGCAACGTGTGGACGTATTTCAGTATATCTGAGGAAGACCCACGGATAGCGATTTGCAAAACATGTAATGCCGAAATTTCAAGATGGGGTGCGTCTGCAAAGACTTTCTCCTCGTCGGGTTTAATTTATCACCTGGAATCCAAACATCCCGATCGCTATGCTGAATATGAGAGGAACGCGGCACAGAAAAGCAAAACCCCTCCGAGCACGCGCACTCCGTCTGTGGCGGACGTTTTTGAAAAGGCAGGAAGTTTCCCAGTGATAGTGTTGTATTGTATCTTTAAGCAGTTGCACTTGTTCTGAATGCACTTTGTTTTTATGCAAGAACATATTTAATTGTACAACCTTTCAGCAGGCCAGAGGGCCTGTACATTATTATTTAATGTACACATGAGTGCATTTAAGTTGAACATTTAAGTTTAAATTGTAATTTATTTTATCCTGTGCATTGTTGCAATGTGCTATAAATAAATATTTTCATAATTTGTAATTGATTTATTCTTTGAAACTTTAATATTGATTTATGCAATTGAAATGCCTTGATTTTAGTAAGGTTAGTACACAGTCATAGACATAAATGCAATGCTAATAATAATTGGCATAATTTCTTTCGGTGTTTTGGTTTTCGGCCTTGCTTTCCTCTTTTTCGGTTTTCGGTTTCGGCCAAGAATTTTCATTTCGGTGCATTCCTACTTTTTGACTAATCAAAAGTTCTCCCTTATAGGATAAGATGATTAGCGATGACATTTTTTTTTTCCTTTCCTCAGTCCACTGTGATGATGTCTTAATATTCATACATCATCTCATAATGGAAGCGGACGTTTTTAACCTTTGCCAGCGCTCGGCAACCATGGGCTCCCGCAGAACGATTTGAATTGAGACTTTAATCTTGACCTAATTGAAGCCCCCCCACGCTCCCCTCTGGTCAAATTTCCTCACCCCTCGTTTTAATAAGCTTTTTAATTAGCATGTTAATTGCATAATGAGATCAGTGGACGGTGAGATAGCCGGCTAACAGAGACGGGAAAAGAGCAAAGGGTGCAGCGGGCTAGAGATGTTGAAGGACCCCAGGCACCCCTGTCAGTCGTCCATACTAATGAAGCCGAGATCCTTCAAAACCCGACTTCGTACACACACACAAGGCGGTAGTTTTTTTTACAAGTTCCTTGTGAACCGAAAACACACACTCTACTCTGGGAAGTCATCACTTTGCATGAGTACTGGAGCGGACTGCGACAAGCTTTATGACTTGTCACATTTTTATATGATATGAGATAGAGCTTTGGCCTTCAGAGCTACAGCGCCAGACTGCTTTTGATTCATGAGAAATCGATGTCACTCCTCGCTCTCTCTCTTTCTCTCTCGCACTCTCTGGCGCTCTTTCTTTCTGCTTTTATTTGTTCTCTTCTTATATTTCCCCCCTCTCATTCATTATCACTGTATAGAATCTTCTAAGTGCTCTTTTTTTTTCTTCCTCTCTCTCCCACACAGTCAAATCTACTGCATTGAGAATGCCCACGGCCAGTTGGTGCGAGACTTGGACTTCAACCCCAACAAGCAGTACTACCTGGCTAGCTGCGGGGACGACTGTAAGGTCAAATTCTGGGATGTGAGGCACATCAGCGAGCCTGTCAAAACCCTGGAGGAGCACTCCCACTGGTTAGCGGCACACAAACACACACCGGGTGTAGAGATAAACACATACGCTTCACTTTTGTGTACAAAAGCAGATGAATTTTAGCTCAAGCATGACCATACATTCAAACAAAGGATTGTCTCACAGATTAGTGAGCTTAAATTACACTGAAAGCTTTTTTTTTTTTTTGGATGTGAATTTTAGTGTGTGCTGATGTTTTAATTAGCTTCATATCTGTAACAGTAATTTTGTTTAGAGGTCATGTGTACCAGGCAGTTTGTTATTCACCATTCCAGAACACATTCCCAGCCAGCCCCATATAACGCACACACATTCGCAGATCACTGCATAACGTGTCAGATGGTGGATGCTATCTCTGGAAAACACAGCAGCACTGTATCAATAACAACTCAGTTTTGATCCTATTTAGATAAGACATTATAGACCTGCAGCGTGCCTGCGCTCTTTTCCCTTTTTTTATTTTTGTCATTTGTTCAGTTGGCAGCAAGGCCTTGGCTCAGCCTTGGGAGGGAGGAATTAGGGAATATTTTGGGACGGAAGCAGATTAGTTAGGCTGTAGGAGCAGGGTTGGCTGAGCCAGATTTAGCTGTCGACAGCCAAGTTATCCTCCAACAATCCTCTTCTATGAGGGGCTGGGATCGTCTCCTGAGCCATGCCTCAGGCTGAGAGAGAGAGAGAGAGAGAGAGAGAGAGAGAGATAGAGAGAGAGAGAATGTTAGCGAGGTGGAAAAACAAGGAGAAAATTGCAGTTGGAGAGGGAAATTAGAAGGTAGGCAGTTTTTCCAAACTAACAACAAAAATGGCGTACTATAGGCAAAACTTGTACAGAACAATTCTGGGTCTCAATTTACTAAAAGTTTGAGAGTGTAAAATGTGTAATAATGTTCAAGAAAGAATATACAGGTTGATTTGTTAACAGGGTATATACACTTAATTTGTTTCTTTCATCCGGGCAAAATAACATGTTCAGTAGGTTCTGCTTAATAAATCTGTAATTCAGCATGTTTCTACCTAAAAGTGCAAAATAGCAGAATAGAAACCTTTTTAGACCATTTGGAGACCAAATAAAGAAATAGACTCAGTAACTCACAGCCTGTCATTACAGTTTACATGTATACTGTACACCGACCAATTATTACTGACTAATTATCTATTCATCATGGCACCTGTTAGTGGGTGAGATATATAATGTAACAAGTGAACAGTTTGTGATTGAGGACATCAGTCCTCAAAGTTGATGTATTAAAAGCAGGAAAAAGGGCAAGTATAAGGATCTCAGTGCTCAGTATCTATCAAAAGTGGTAAATGAGTGGCCAAGGCTCATTGATGCACTTGTGGAGCGAAGGCTGGCCCGTGTCGTCCGATCCAACATATGAGCTACTGTACCTTGAATTGCTGAAGAAGTAAATGTTGTTAATGCTTGACAGGTCAGGACTGTTTTGGCAACAGAAAGGGGGACCAACACGATACTAGGCGGGTGGCTATAATGTTTTGCCTGATCAGTGTACATTTAAGTACGAATTGACCAGTAGAATAACAAACTTAATGAATGACAAAACATAATTGGAGTCAAATCAAAAGATTTGAATTAATTGGAATCAATGAAACTGCACCTCACACCTTACAGCAAAAGGGGGACCAACACACTATTATACAGGTGGTCTATAATACAGGTGGTCATAATGTTATGCCTTATCTGTGTATGTGCTAATTCTGTTTAAGATATAATATGATAATTCCTATTGAGTTTAATGAGCACATACAGAAGCATCATTTGCCCTGTTTGCTATGCCTCCTGTGCACACAATGTAATTTTAAGCCTAATATAATGATGCAAAGGTTCTTCAAGGTCTTATTATGGAATTTGTATATCACTATTAAGATACTCTGTGACAATGTTTGTTGTTAAAGTGCTATAAATTTCAAATCCAATTGAATTTGGGATTCATCAGTACTAGTAATACCTCTGTACAAACCGGTAGGTATCCAGTACTTGTTATTTTTCTATTATGTTTTTTGTATTAACAAGTTCGTTGTTGCTATTGTTTCTAGGGTGTGGAGCGTAAGGTATAACCATTCCCATGACCAGTTGCTGCTTACAGCCAGCAGTGACAGCAGAGTGATCCTGTCTAACATGGTTTCCATTTCCTCCGAGCCCTTTGGCCACCTCGTAGACGACGACGACCTCAGTGACAGCGAGGAGAATCATCATGAGGAAAAGTGAGTTTTTACTTTTGTCTTTCGCTCCTACTTCTATTTTTCTAGATTTATTTTTTTTCTGTCGTCTTCAGTGATGCAGAGGTGCAGCCTCACAGCTCCAGAGTTCGCTTGAGTTAAAGTTTACATCTTTGGGTTGTTTTACATCTCGTCTCTGCATCTGCATGGGTTTCTTCTTGTCTACGGTTTTTAAAAACTTTCCAAGAAAACAAAAGCCATACCAGTAGATAGATTGGCAACTCGTGTAATTAAATTGCCCTTAGGTGTGAATTAGTGTTTGATGACAGCTCAGATATGTCAGTTAAGGTAATATCTCTATATATTGCCATGATACTCAGTTCGCATCACAGTATTTAATTTAGCCAAGAGTTTCTGTCAATACAGTCAAAACATAGATTTTATTTTTAATAGATTTTAATCTATAAGTAGCTCTGTATGAGGGGTGTTAGACATTTGGCCTCTGATTGGAAGTGTCTTCTGAGTCTCTCAGAAGGAAAGATGGGAAAAGATGGGCAAAGGTTTACCATTCTGTGAAAATCTGCAAATGCATCTACAAATCGTGGAACAATTTCAGAATAATGTTCAAAACAAAAATGCAAACACTTGGACTAGGTCATCAGCTACAGTATATCATATCATCAAAATATTCCGTATTTGGTGAAATCTCTCTGCGTAAGGGACAAGGGCAAAAATCAATACTGGATGATCTTCGGGCTCTCAGGCAGAAATGCATTAAAAACATGATTCTGTAGCGAAAATCACTACATGGGCTCGGAAACACCTCAGAAATCATTGTCTGTGAATATAGTTTGCCGTGTCATCCACAAATACAGGTTACAGTTATCTCATGCAAAGAAGAAGCTATATGTGAACATGAACCTCTGCTGGCTTTCTAGACCAAAAGTTTATTTAGTATGGACTGAGGCAAAGTGAAAAACTGTTTTGTGCTCATACGAATGTAAATTAGAAATTCTTTTTGGAAACCATGTGAATTTACTGTAAATAAAACGAATGTGGCTTAATGTACTGCTAATTTTACCTTGATGTAAATGATGAGACTATGTTGAGTGAAGTGTTGAGCTTCTAGCCAAAGAAAAGTACAGTAATTATAGACTCATGTCATGACCCCAGCCTCAAGCTTTTGTTTTGTATTGGTGTCTTCCAAGAGATATGTTGTGGAAAACTCACAATAGCTTTTATTTATATATATATATATATATATATATATATATATATATATATATATAATGTGTGTGTGTGTGTGTGTGTGTGTGTGTGTGTGTGTGTGTGTGTGTGATTATATTTACTATAAAGTTTTCATTGATACTGTATATTTGTCTATTTAATTGGTGGGTCACTTAAATGAGTTGACTCCATCGCAAAAACAAGTCCTGTTATTACCTTTTTATGAATCTAATGGATATTTGAATAGAAATGTGCGGAAAGTTAAGAAATTAAAAGCTCAATGACTCCAATAAATAGCAACAACATTATTGTTTACTTGTAATTAATTAGCTTTAACACTTTCTTCTGCTTTACGCTTTCTTTATTACTTGAATGTGTCTCTGCTTTAATTGGTACAGCTTTGTCTCATATGGTTTTCAACAAAGCATAATTTGTGCTGCTTATTATAATAATACCAGGTGCCAGTGATTGTTTTGTGTGTGCAGGAGCAAAGAACCGCTCCAGGACAGCATCATTGCTACATATGAAGAGCACGAGGACAGCGTGTATGCAGCGGAGTGGTCCTCAGCCGATCCCTGGCTTTTCGCTTCACTCAGTTATGACGGAAGGCTGGTGATTAACAGAGTGCCCAGGGCTCTGAAATACCGTATCTTACTGTAGCACGAAAGCACTGGAACGCAAGAGAAACGCAAGTGAAACGAATGATGAACACTGCACAAGGGATTGGAAGAATAGAAGAAGCGAAGTCGGTCTACATCTGTATTAAAAATGCACAGCCGTTATTAACACTACCAATTAGAGGCAGCCCCGAAGAGTAGAGTGATGGCTGCAAGGCTGTTTGAAGGAGAGAAGGCTGGAGGGCATGGAGCAGCATATTGGCTTTGAAACAGCCCCTTGAGTTGATAGCCAGCATCTATTCTGTTAGTTTTGTTAGAAGCCTGCTTCATCTCACCCAGCCTCAGGCACCACCACTGAGGAGAAAGTGCAGCCAGGGAGAACAGCGTGCCACGGGCAGCATGGCACAGCGGGGCCACTCTCCTCTAGCCTTCCCTTCTCTTCTCCTTTACTTACCACAAGCATACAACTACACACTAACGGCTCCAGCTGCGGAAAGAGACATGAGGAATGTTTTCGCAGCCAACTTTGAAAAAAACGTAAATGTAAAAGTTCTTGGTGCGTATTAGCGGCTCTGCGATAAGCAACATTTTGTTATTTAACAGATCAATAAATCGTGACCTTTATATTATACGGTTCTGTCTGGGTTAGGAATAAATGGGAGATGGGGCTTATTAGAATATCGAGGTCACAAAATACTTTCACAGTTTGAAGCCTGCATTGGAAATAAGATGGAAAGTTAAAAAAATATAGTGTTGAAGGGTATGTTATATTTCTAAGATCAAATATAGGATTATTCAAGCAGTTTTTCAGATGCTTTTCTCATTCCAGGCTACAAATTGGCATTTTTATTGCCATTTTTACACTATATAGACAAAAGTTTGTGAACACCTGACCATAAGATTGGTTTGTGCTTTTTGAACATCAAGACATGAAAATGCTCCACTAGATTTTGTGCGTGCTTGTGGAGATTTGTGTTCATTCGGCCACAAGGGTGTAAAGTACTAGTGGGTATGTATTGATGTAGGGTGAGGAGGCCTTGAGTGCAGTCAGAATTCCAATTCATCCCAAAGGTGTTTAATAGGTTTAAGGTCAGAGCTGCATTTAAGATCTTCCAGTCTGACCCATGCAAAGCATATCTTCATGGAGCTGGCTTTGTGCACTGGGTCATTGTCATGTTGGCAAAAGGTTCGGGTCTCCCAAGTGAAATTTAATGCTAGACATCTAAAGACATTCGGTACAATTGTGTGCCTCCAATTGTGTGCCGACAGTTTGGGAAGGAACCACATATGGCTGGAAAAGGCAGATGTCCTAATACCCTTGTCCATATAGTGTATATGTTTATATAGTAAATATAGTACATAATATAATAATAAACACTAGTTTAAACCTGGAATTAGTAAAACATGTCTAGAAATAGCTTTAATAATCATATGATTGGTTTATTGTAATCATATCAAAATTTCTTTTTTTTTTTTTTTGCATTATTTGCTAAATAATGTCCTACAATTAATTTTTGAGGTCTTGTGAGCATCCTTATTTTGCAAATGTTTTTAATGTTCTACACGGTTGCATTGATTATTCCGATTTTTTCCTGTACAATCCAAATAAAATGGATTTGAAAGGCCAGGAATTTATACTTCAGCAGTGCTTGTGGGTGTTTTAATGTACTTCATTTACATGCATTTACATGAAATTGCTTGAGAGGCATTCGAGCCGCGTTCGGTCGTTATTTCCGACCCCCGAAAAGTTAAAAACAGTGACGATATCCCTTAACTAGGAATTCCTTCTTGGAAAGTTGCGTCTCCTAATTGACATCAGTGCATGATGTCAAAAAAGCATTCCCGCCCATGCTGTCAACTCATGAAATCATTCCATTGTAGTATCTACTCAGTTGAATGAAAACTTTAATGAAGATGCCTGTGTTTACTCATATCGAAGTCGAATTTATTATATATGTTGTAGCATATCCTTTTGAAAAAGAAAGTCAGAGTGATGGTGTGAGGTTGAGAGCAGGTTGAGAGCTGACTGGTTTACTCAACGACAGCATTTAAGAATCGTCACGCCAGCCAACAAATATAAGCAAACCCGACAGTAGTAGTAGTGAACTAGCAGTAAATGAAGCACAGCAAAGTTGTAAAAATGCGAGAGGATTTCCCTCTGCGCCTTCATGACTTTAATGTGAAGGATATTGACGAGATGCTGTGTGTTTTTTGGAGTTATGCTATGCATGCTTGCGCAGAGGTCAACCGTCAGTGGTGCACATGGTGATGAACGTCTACAGGGGTCATCTTCAGGAAGCATCTGATGTAACTGAATGGTAGGCTTATAATCAAATTATAATATTATATAGTTATATTGTATTTAATATTAGAATATTGGATATTTAATATAAAAAATGGTAGAGATGCCCTGATTGTCTACACAGAGAGTCTGAGGTAGCAAGGCCTTGCTGTATTGAACAGCTCCTAGCTGGTAAAACACTCCTTTGAAAAGTGACACAATTAGTGAACTTGCACAAATTCGGCCTTATTCCCAAATTCTCAAGCACGGGATGACGGAAAAGAAATAATGGAATAATGTGCAGGAAGATGCCAAAACTGCACTGACAACCCATGTTTTCTGCTAATGAGCTGCTGCTGAAGAGCAAGACCCGGCCCCTGGGGGTGCGACTGATACGTTCCAGAGAGGTTTTAATTGGACGATCACAAGAATAGTGTGTGAACAAATCACGCAAAAATGTTTTCCCAGAAGTAACAAACATAATTTTTATATATCTACTAAAAATCCTTTACTCAATATTTATGCTTTATTTTCTTCATATACTATCACATGGTTTCTACGGAACAGGTAGAGAAATCTATATAATAAGAACATTCCCCATTCCATGATTAAGTGTGCAGCCCTTCTTCAACACTCCACTGTACTACTCTGTCTTCCTACTGGCTTAGTGAGGTTAAAATGGGTTGAGACATTAGGGACATCTCTTCCTCTCGCTCTCACTCCTCCTTAACTCGGAATTTTATGGCCTGTCACTACGCTAAAGTCTGCAAGGCCCCGGCTTCCTCTCCTCTCCCTGTCCTGCTCTTGACATGTGTGCTGGTGTGTGGCGAAGGAGCGAGCTTCCTGTGATCAACCTGACAGCTATGGTGCAGTGTGTGTGTGTGTGTGTGTGTGTGTGTGTGTGTGTTGTGTTCACTCTGCTCTACCTCCAACACCCTGTGTGTCTCCACAGTGCCTGAGAGGTCTTTTCAGCAGGCACACACTCCACTCCTGGTGGGCTGAAAGATGAGTGTCAAAGGGGGTTCAGAAAAGGAAAAATGGAAACAGAAATGTTACACACTTTTGTAAAGGGCTACTCATGTCATGAGAAGTATAGAACTTGAATTTCTTTTACATGGCGAATACAGTGAATAACAGGATTTCCAAGTAGACAAAAAGTACTATTATTGGACTGTATTACACTTGTACTGTATTGTTCTGGACAGCCTTTTGATAACTATGTATAGCATGTTTAAAATAAGACATTCTCACATCACCCTTACATATACTAAGTGTGTTGAGTGCATTGTGAGAGTGCTGGAATGGTACTGTACCAGACAGTCATACTGATTACAGTAGCAGTTCTTTACAGATATTGTCTGTAAATGAGATTTTCTGCATTGTTCTGGTCTGTTTAATTAGGAGCATTTACAGAAGTAGAAATAGTGGCAAAAACTGGACAATGTGAACCAGTCACTTCAAGTCAGTTTTTGTCATTTCTATTATATAGAGTTGGTACAGTCCACCGTGAATCAAAGCAGCGATTCTCCTTGACCATGGTGCTACATGAAACATGAATACACTTACATAGATAACACAAAGCTAACTAGGACATGTACAGACCTACACACAATACTATGTAACATGCACATATGCAAACAACATTTGTGCAAAAATAAATAAAATTGAGCAGTGCATGACTCCTATGTTGCTCACTTTTTATGCTGTGCTTAACTCTGGGTTATCATCATTCTAAACCCCAGTTTAAACCCAGGTTAGGATGTTTCATCTTCTCCCTTCTGCTCCCATTAGAAAAGTGTTTTTATACTAGTCACATGTACCTGTATGCAAAAAAATTCTTTGTGATGTTAGGAGGCTGGAGTTAGAGCACAGGTTTAGCCATGTTTCGGTGACCTTGGAGCACAGAGGGTTAAAGGCTTTGCTCAAGGGCCCCAAGGGTGGCACATTGGTGTCTGGAACCCCTGATTTTCTGAGCAGTAACCCAGACCCTTAACCACTGAGCTACCACCTTCCCCTGGGGATCATCCATCTTCATATATAATTAGAGGGTTGTTTCATACAAAGTGCTATCCAAAAGTTTAGATACTAAGTATGCTAATTGGTGCTATTCTGACCATGTGTGTTACCACGTCTGTGATTTCATTATGGACAGCAAGTTAAAGCATAGAGCTGACGTGAAATTCTGTGTGAAATCGGGCAAATCTGCCGCAGGAACGTTTGACATGCGTCGATGCTGCAATAAGTCATTCAAGGTGTTTTGATTGGCACGTGTGCTTTATAGCGGAAGAACATCACAATCAATGAGCTCAACCCCCAAAAAATGTCGAAACCATTCGCCAACTTGCGCGTGATGATTGTCGGAGAACAATCTACTCACCAGATTTTGCTCCTGCGGACTATGCCCTCTTCCTGAGGATAAAGATCCAGCTCAAAAGTCACCGTTTTTGTCTACATTTTCTTTTCCTTAATTTAGCCATTGCTAAATTTCCGGTTTATAGCTAGCTCTTTTCAGTGGCATAACAGGAGATAACTGTGGAGGCTGAAGCTTCTGTCAAATCAAACCTATGCAGACTTACTGCTCATGCAATGTCATAAAGTCAGTACAAAATGCTAAACTTCTTTTAGAATATATATTTAATACTCCTACATTTACATTCCCACGAGTTACTTAATACATACACAATTCATCCAACATTTTTCAATTAAAAATGTCATTCATATGAGATTAAACCTTGTCAGTGTCCTGGAGATAAGAGACCACCATGAACTATGTCATTGTCAAATTGCTGCTGAAATGCATGTATGTATGGTTGAGTCTCGACTGGATCTTTAAAGAAAGAGAAAATTAAAACAAAAATTGCAAAAAGAATAGTAAATGTTCATGGTTTTTCTGTAACCAAATGGCTTGTGTTCAAAAAATCTTTTTTGGAAGCATATGCAACAACACCAATGGCACTTATAGACACTGTAGGTACACTATATTGACAAATGTTTGTACTTTCCTAACATGCCATTGCACATTTAATTTACATTTAATTAATAATACACTCTTTTGGGAAGATGTTCCACTAATTT
This sequence comes from Silurus meridionalis, assembly GCF_014805685.1. Taxonomy (NCBI): domain Eukaryota; kingdom Metazoa; phylum Chordata; class Actinopteri; order Siluriformes; family Siluridae; genus Silurus; species Silurus meridionalis. The sequence goes on along the minus strand of NC_060891.1, from coordinate 20,382,423 downwards.
TTCTATGAAGGAAAAATTGTATTCGTCCACATACAATGACATCCTATACAATTGTGTGCCTCCAACCTTGTGGTAATTTAGTGTATTTGAAAAAGTTTATGAAAGAGAATGGCTGATTTCTTTTAAGCTCAGTCTGTAGACATTGACAGTTGTGCCTATTTACACAGTGTCAATTGGCCACTAGGTTTTCATGTGCTTTAAATGTAGAAAAAGCCTTTTGGATTACTCATCCATAACAAGTCATCATCATGGTGTGTGTGTGTAATAAACATGTATGAAGTGATGGCCAGTTTTTTTACGGTCTGACACTCAGCACAGCTTTCCTGTTAATTGAGCATGCTATTTGGAAGAGGCAGGACATTATTACACACTTTAAACACCATAGAAATGCAAGGTGCTGCCTGTGTCTGTCTTTTCCAGTGTGTAACTGTTTACAGTGTTTTAGCATCATTTAGAAGATACTACATTAGTAAATAGAAGTTTTTTCCCCCACAGCAATATGCTTTGTAAAAGAACATTTTTCAGAGAGAAATATTAATCCAATAAATCTAACATGTGCATAGTAGCCAAGTTTTCATCTACGTGTTTCCTTCCAATTCCTTTGCATGCAGCAAATATTCTTGTACTGTATCCGCAGTCCTTTTATTGAATTATTTCATATTCTTTTTTTTTTTTTTTGCTGTGGCTGAAGGCTCTATAGCATGTCTCTATTGTTGCGCTTGCGTGTTATATTTAAATAATATTATTAAAACCTTGGGGTCACCAATGTGCAGTCTGCGGAAGGAGAAAGCCGAATTGGATTCAGCTGCTCCGCAAATGAAATTAGATTTCATTTAATAATTTATTCATGTCTGCTATGTAGGAGAGCAACCTTCAGGGAGCCCAGGTGATGATTACCAACGCGCCACTCTCATTAGCATTCAGAAATATGCATAATCCCTCTAAAAGAAAATGATGCACAAACAGCAGCAGGGATCTGCGGGAAGTGATGGCGAGAGAGAGAGAGAGAGAGAGAGAGAGAGAGAGAGAACGAGTAGAACGAATTATCAGAGGCCACTGTGTTAGCCTTGGGAGGAGGAAGTGTGGAGGCTACATGGTAAACTTGTGTTGTTTTTGTGAAAAAGGGACATGCGTCCAGATGGAGGGGTGTCGTATAGCACCCTCTCATGCGGAGTGTTTTTTTTACTCCATCCTTATCTCCACATGAATAGATATGAATATGAAGAAAGATATCTCAGCTTGGGCTTTTATAGAACTAAAACAAATACAAATTCAAACATGTTTCCATTACGCCGTATACTAACAGCTTTTTTTTCATTGAACCAGCCACTAAACTAAGGACTCAAAGAGTAACCAAATAATTATTATTCCCTACAAATGGAGACGAGCCTCTGTAGCATCCTAATAGCATTATGCACCAGTAGGATACTGTTATTGACACTGGGTTGTGCTTTTCAGTTGTCACGAGCCTTAAGGCTTTTTTTTTTTGTTGTGTGAAAGAGAATATTATCCAAACACTTGCATACAAATATTATTGTCGGCCTTTGATGTTTCTTTGCCTAGCACACACAGCAGCTTAGTGACAAACAGCACAGAGACGAGGGAAGGCCTGCAATATAAGAGGCTTATTCTGCATCATTCCTTCCAAGATTTAGTGCATTTGCTCTTTATTTATTTAGTACACTAAATAGTTCTATCGTTTTTTTTTCTTTGTTTCATTTATATTTAGCTTGTTTTTTTCTTGTTTTTTACAGTAAATGATATTAATGTTTTTGTATATTTGTTTAGATTGTTTTGTTTGGTTACATATTTATTCATGTATTTATTGCGTCTATAATTGTTTAGATACTTTTAATTTTTTTTATTGTGATAAAATAAAATAAGAAATAAAATGCCATGTAACTTTGTACTAACAAGGTAATAATGCACACTTGCAATTTTTTATAGTCTTCCTCTCTCTCATATACTATACAATTAAAGAGATCTAGACATATGGCAAGTGATGTGTATGTATATATACAGTGAGGAAAATAAGTATTTGAACACCCTGCCATTTTGCAAGTTCTCCCATTAAGAAATCATGGAGGGGTCTGAAATTGTCATCGTAGGTGCATGTCCACTGTGAGAGACATAATCTAAAAAAAATAAATCCAGAAATCACAAAATATGATTTTTAAACTATTTATTTGTATGATACAGCTGCAAATAAGTATTTGAACACCTGTCTATCAGCTAGAATTCTGATCCTCAAAGACCTGTTAGTCTGCCTTTAAAATGTCCACCTCCACTACATTTATTATCCTAAATTAGATGCACCTGTTTGAGGTCGTTAGCTGCATAAAGACACCTGTCCACCCCATACAATCAGTAAGAATTCAACTACTAACATGGCCAAGACCAAAGAGCTGTCCAAAGACACTAGAGACAAAATTGTACACCTCCACAAGGCTGGAAAGGGCTATGGGGAAATTGCCAAGTAGCTTGGTGAAAAAAGGTCCACTGTTGGAGCAATCATTAGAAAATGGAAGAAGCTAAACATGACTGTCTCCCTCGGACTGGGGCTCCATGCAAGATCTCACCTCGTGGGGTCTCAATGATCCTAAGGAAGGTGAGAAATCAGCCCAGAACTACACGGGAGGAGCTGGTCAATGACCTGAAAAGAGCTGGGACCACCGTTTCCAAGGTTACTGTTGGTAATACACTAAGACGTCATGGTTTGAAATCATGCATGGCACGGAAGGTTCCCCTGCTTAAAAACTACAGGAAACGTTTGACCTCTGTAATTGCAAACAAAGGCTACTGTACCAAATATTAACATTGACTTTCTCAGGTGTTCAAATACTTATTTGCAGCTGTATCATACAAATAAATAGTTAAAAATCATACATTCTGATTTCTGGATTTTTTTTTAGATTATGTCTCTCACAGTGGACATGCACCTACGATGACAATTTCAGACCCCTCCATGATTTCTAAGTGGGAGAACTTGCAAAATAGCAGGGTGTTCAAATACTTATTTTCCTCACTGTATATATACTTTATTTTTATTTTTAAAATGCTCATATTATATATATATATATATATATATATATATATATATATATATATATATATATATATATACACTGTATATACTGTATATATATATATATATATATATATATATATATATATATATATATATATATATATATATATATTGCAAGTAAATGAGAGACTGAGATCTTTTTTTCTGTTCGTGATCACCAATTTCAGTAAATTTAGCTCAGCTGTGCTTCTTGAACATTAATAATGTTTGGATCAGGAGGTGTTTAATAATATTCATAATAGCATTGGTTGCTAGGTGCTCATGCTTCGAGGTATTGTCTAATTCAAACTGTTTTACTGTAAGTCTTCAATAGGAGGAGATACATATCTGTATTGGCGTCACGTTCTGGATGTGAGCAAGAAATAACTTCTCAAAATGTTCTTTAGAATCAGTGTCCATTTTGTACAGAACAGGCTGTAGGGTGTTCAGGATACCTGAGCCAGATTTTCTGACAATTTTGACCACACATCATTCAGGCCCAGAGAGATAAGTGTGAAATGCAGCATGAAACATGGATAAAAAAATGGGGAAGCCTGTGGTCAGTTTTTACTATTCAGGCTGTTTGCTTCTGTGCTTGACTAAAGGCAAATCTTAATATTCTTCAATATAAAGCATTTACACTGATACGCATGAACATGAATAATTAAAAAGTTGACTCTTTTCCACACTCTGCTTATCTTCTCTGTTTCTATTTAGCTCAGTTTTGTTTGATAGTAATATCAATCTGTTTGTAGTCAGAAAGTTTGAACCAGTATGTAGTAAAAAATGTTTGTCTGTGATTAAAAGTGCAGTATGCCACATAAGAACATGTTATTTATGTAAAACAGAGCTAAATTTAATCTATAAATCTTGACTATCATTGGTAAACTTGTCACACTGTCTTAGTACAGATTTTAGGGAAATGAAATATTGACAATGTGGCTAGTGGACAAGTTTGAGTATGGGGAAAGATATTCATGGCTTTAGCAGATTCTGTTCTCACACCATCACTTGTTAGAAGAATGTCAATAATTTTTGCAGCATAGCTGACAGCTGTTTTCCAGAAGAGTAGAAAAATAATGAATAGAAAATTGCTGTAAATTAAATTTTTGTTTTACTAAATTATATATATATATATATATATATATATATATATATATATATATATATATATATATATACAACAAGCCACGTCTTTTCAGATCTGTATATCAGTATAAGTTCTATTTCTCTATCATTATTATTATTATTATTATTATTATTATTATTATTATTATTATTAGTAGTAGTAGTAGTGGCAGTAGTGGTAGTAGTGGCAGTAGTGGTAGTAGCAGTAGTGGCAGTAGTAGCAGTGGTAGTAGCAGTGGCAGTGGCAGTGCAGTGGTAGTGGCAGTGGTGGCAGTAGTGGTGGTGGTAGTGGTGGCAGTGCAGTGGCAGTAGCAGTGCAGTGGTGGCAGTGGTGGCAGTGGCAGCAGTAGTGGCAGTGGTGGTGGTGGCAGTGGTAGCAGCAGTGGTGCAGTGGCAGCAGCAGTGCAGTGGCAGTAGTGGTGGTGGTGGTGGTGGCAGCAGTGGCAGTGCAGTGGCAGTGGTGCAGTGGTGGCAGTGGTAGTGGTGCAGTAGCAGCAGTGCAGTGGCAGCAGTAGTGGCAGTGGTAGCAGTGGTAGTGGTGGTGGTGGTAGCAGTGGTGGTAGTGGTAGTGGTAGTAGTGGTAGTCCAAACTTTAATTCATTTGTGGCATACTAATGTGGTATACTATGTGGTAACCAAATTAGTGTTGAAACGATTCCTCAACTAATTTGAGTAATTTGATTACAAAAATCCATTGAGGCAAATTAATTTGACACTGCAGAATGAAGGGACAGGGAGAAAACAGCGAGGGGCGAGGAGAAGATTCAGGCCAAAGAAAACGGCAGAAAGTTTCCAAAGTTTGGGATCATTACAAACTAAAACATTTCAAAAACACCATCAAAAACAATGCGGTTACCGTTTTTAAAGTAATTCGGCATTGATTTTTATATTTTTATTTATATACAGTGCGTTCAAAAAGTTCCTTCACAGTGGCCGTATAAAGCAGGCGGTGGAGCACGTTCTTAAACCTGCCGATAAATACACAGATTTAGTGTGTGGAAAATTTCAAGCAACTTTTCCGGAGACAAGTAAAGCACATAAAATACTGTGCGAGATTTAATAAATAAATATTTATAATAAAGAATATAGAATGAGTATATTAAGTATATTAATTACATAATTATAATAAATAAATAGTTTCTTATAACTTACTCTATGCGACTTACTCTATTTTGATGTAATGTGGATATTAAATACAATGAATGGGTTTAGTTTTCACTTCACTGCAGAATATCAGTATGCAGTTTTAGCAATTAAAATGTAACTTTTTCTAAATAGAAAAGCAAATTACTTGTTTATTTCAAGAGACTGGTCTTATTTTCTCTCTCTTATTTAGTATTGCTCTTTAATAAAGAAAAAGTCCTTCTTATTCGATTACTCGATTAATCAATGGAATAATTGTTAAAATACTTTATTACTAAAATAATCAATAGCAGCAGCCTTTCAACAAGATTCTGGAAGGTGAGAAGATGCCTGAGGAATGGAGAAGGAGTGTGCTGGTACCAGTTTTTAGGAATAAGGGAGATGTGCAGACCTGCAGTAACTACAGGGGAATTAATTTGATCAGTCACACCATGAAGTTATGGGAAAGAGTAGTGGAAGCCAGGCTGAGAGAAGAGGTGACCATCTGTGAGCAACAGTATGGTTTCATGCCGAGGAAGAGCACCACAGACGCATTATTTGCTTTGAGGATGTTGATAAAGAAGTATAGAGAAGGTCAGAAGAAGTTGCATTGTGTGTTTGTGGATTTAGAGAAAGCGTACGACAGGGTGCTGAGAGAGGAGTTGTGGTATTGAATGAGGAAGTCAGGTGTGTCAGAGAGGTATGTGAGGGTGGTGCAGGACATGTATGAGGACAGTGTGACTGCAGTGAAGTGTGCAGTAGAAACAACAGACTGATTCAAGATGGAGGTGGGACTGCGTCAAGGATCGGTTTTGGAGACAAGGTGAGGGAGGTGAGATTGAGATGGTTTGGACATGTGCATAGAAGGGACATGGGGTATATCGGTAGGAGAAAGCTGAGTAGGGAGCTGCCAGGAAGGAGGAAAAGAGAAAGTGCAAGTAGGAGGTTTATGGATGTGGTGAGGAAAGACATGCAGGTTGTTGATTTGAAATAGGCAGATGTGAAGGTGTAGCTATCAATTTTCAGATGTGCGCAAAACAAATTAAATTGTATCACTACAATGACAATAAAGTGTATTCTCTAAGGCTCTAAGTCTAAAGGACAGGGTAGTATCGCGACAGATGATCCACTTTGGCAACCCCTGAAGGAAGCAGCCAAAAGAAGAAGAAGAAGCAGAAGAAGAAGAAGAAGAAGCCCTAAACCAAATATAAGTACATTATTTTACAATAAACAGATAATGTGCTCTAAACAAACAGAAATACAGATATGTTTAGGTAGAGCTTTTTTTCTGATTAGGAATAGGGTTGTGCATGAAGACTAGGATGCTGTGGGATCCTAAAAAAAATGTGGGAGCGGTCAGATATGAAACCAGAGAATACTGGCCCAAAGAAAGTTCACATTTATTAATTAGAATGCATTTACAGTTTGGGTTTTTACATGCATCTTTTATGTGTGTGGGTAGGCAGTTGGAGAGGTGACAGGGCTGGGAATGGGGAAGGGTAGAAAAAATTAAATAAAAAATAGTTAAGACCCTGCCTATTTGGTGCCATTGTGTTTTCTTCTATTATATTGTATACTACAGAATAAATCCTTGGCGATATTTCTCTAACACAATTACATTATCTCCTTTTTAGTGGCCATTAGACTCCAACTCTGCCCACAGCACCAAGAAGCAAATAAATAATCCATTAACAATACCATGAATACAACACATGATATTTAACATTAATCCCAGTTCACGGAATCAGGATGGTTTATTTGCTGTGGTTTATGTTTTTAGTGTATGTGTTGATATTGTAAAAATAATTATAAACCCTACTGAACTACTCCTGGCTTGATCATACTCCAGTATCACCAATGAAGTTGTTGTGTCAGTGCATCAGGAGGAGGAGCGATGAATAATCTAGTGTCTCTTTTGCACAACCGCACTTGCTTCAATAAAATGAGTGGAGTTAATAAGACTTAATGACAGTAAAGTACTCAGGGAATCAAAGGCTGTGATAGGCAGGAAATGATCCTCTGGGGGCTTCTGGTAAGGTTTCCAGAGGTATTTACTGAGACTTTGAACAGCAGATTAAAGGCAGATTTAACATCAAAGCTCATTTTTCTGTGGCAGAAATTATGCATTATATAACGATTTTTCTACTTTATATTTGAGACTGGGGTCAGTCATGTGATAGCTGAAACATTTCATGAGAGTAGTGCTGAAAACCTTAAAGCCTGTATTAACATATTTTTGCATGCAGCAGAAAGCTCTGTGTTAAGGAAAGATTATTCTTTTTGTAAAAAAGAAAAAAAATGCATGTATTATATACAGGAAGTTGAAACTGGCTAAGATGAGTGAAAGCTAAACAGTCAACAGATGTAGTGTTGGAATGCTGGCAATTGTGGCAGCAGAGAGGCATCTGGTCCAAAAGGTGAGCTTTCTCGTTAAGCTTTCATGGGCTTTACAATTTGGTTTTTCAGCAGCACTGAGGGGAAAAAAAAAGAAAAAAAAACAGAAATATTTTTTTCAATCAAAGCTAGGTGGTGGGGAAATCCAGTCTATCAAATTGTAAAATGATAACTTAAACTGGGAAGCATTTGTTTCTCTGAATGCAATGTAGGACTCCATGGCACCATGAAAAAAAAACATTTCCACTAAGAGGTGAATTTAGAGTAGCTAATTCATGAATATACATGATTTTGGGAAGTGGGAAGAAACCAGAGACTGACACAGACACTGGGAGAACATGAGCAACTTGACACAGACAGAAACCCGAACTCAGGATCGAGGAAGCCAAAGACCCTGAAGCTGTGAAGTGGAACGCTGTCACAGAGAGTAGCATTAATCCTGATGAAGGTTTGCTTACTCTTGACATATTTTCAACCAGCTTCATAAGGGAGCCAGCTAGGAGTTTTTCCAAATAGGCAGCAAACTTGATAATTGTTTCTCCTTATTTCTAAATAGAAATGAATTGTTATCTGATATAATTTAAACCCAATTAAAAAAAAGAAAACTTATCTTATACATTCACAATGGAACACTGAAGACATATAAATTGTAAAAACTGAGGAAATGCACCATTATAAAGAAAAAATAAGGTAATTTTCAATTTGATGGCTACAACAGACTTAGGACAACAAAAGTCTGGAAAAAGTTATTTGGAGAAACATTTTGCAATAACAGGTCAGTAAAATTATTTATCTTAGAGAGTCTAACAGAAGTAAAGATAGGCATGCTTAACTAATCTGTGAAAGACAACATAAAATTGCAAAACAGTAGAATATCTTATCATTTAAAGTACATATGATCAAACGTTCAAAATAATTTGGATAAATCTCGGTGCACAAGGGACAAGGAAAAAATCTATATCGGATGCCTATTGTGAACACAGTTTGCCATATCATCCACAAATGCTGGTTAAATCTTTATCATGCAAAGAATAAGGCTGCCATAAATTTGATCCAGAAATGCTGCCATCCTCTCTCATTTTATATGTTCTGTGGTCAGATTTAAATTTCTTTTTGAAAACCATGGACACCACGTCCTCTGGACTTAAAAGGGGAGAGACCATCTGGCTTGTTATCAGCGCTCGGTTAAAAAAATCCTCATCTCTGGTGGTATGGGAGTTCATTAATGCCCATGGAATAAGTAGCTTGCACATTTGCAAAAGCATAATCAAAGCTGAACTTTAAATACAGGTTTAGAGCAGCAAACGCTTCCACCCAGAAAACAAGAAAGCATGATTTAGTAATAGAAGAGTCTGGGTGCTAAACTGGAAGCCGGCAGCCTAGACCTTTCATGATTTAAAAACATTTGGTGCATTATGAAGCAAAAAATACAACAAAGAACACCCAGTACTGTTGAGCAGCTAGAATCCTGTAGGAGACACTAATGGGACAACCTTTTTCTACCAAAACTTCAGCAACTGGTCTCCTCAATTTCCAGATGTATACGGACAGAAGACATGATTCTACACAGTTGTAAACATGGCCCTGTACCAACTTTTTTTAGATTTGTTGCAGCCATCAAACTTAAAATTACCATATGTTTCTCCTTAAAATGGTATATATTCTCTTTTTTCTTTTTAATTGTTTGTTTGTTTGTTTGTTTCACTGTGAATAGAATATGGATTTATGAGATTTGCAAATCATTGCATTCTGTTTTTATTGACATTTAGCTTTTTTTTTTTAATTGGGGTTGTATACGGAAATTAATTGTTAGTGAAAACATACATCTGATATAACAGATTTCTGTATAAAATAACCAAACTAAGTTGGACTCTTTTCTCTGTTGCATTCAGGGAAGTGCTTCCGCTCCTTGAAAGCAAACACAGAGAGAATGAGGAAAATCTTCTTCCCGCAGGCCATTCGAAGTTCAAAATAGGAAACACCCAGGATCTAGTACTGGACCTCCCTCCCCATCATTACTCATTTCTGCACAACTTTTATTGCACTACAAAACTTTAACTCTGGACTGTCACTTCTACTCTGGACTTGCAAAGCACAGTGCCCATTTATACCACACCATACTGCACATGGACACTTTAAGGACAATCAGTAAATCACTTTCATTTGTTGTCAGTATCTACCATATGCATCCATGTATATACATATTTTTTTATAGTTTATACTTTTTATTTATCTATCCCCTTTTTTGGTTTTATTTTTATCCTTAATTCTATTCCTTTTTATGTTTAAATGCCGGACTGTCGTAAAAAGCATTTCACTGCATGTCGTACTCTGTATGCATGTGTATGTGACAAATAAAATTTGACTCGATTTGATTTGTATAACTTTGTACTAATTTGCAGTAACACTTTCCACTAAGGGGGTTAAACAATGTTACTGAAATACTTTCCAAACAGAACCACATTTTTTCCCCTGTATTTTAGAAATTGACAGTAATTATTCAACTATTCAAATATACTTCATATACAATATGTGCTTATAACATCTACTTTTCATTTGGTGTCCTGATGATTTACCTAATTTGAAACACCATAATTACTTTTTAAACATTTACAATATGTTGTCTTCTTTCTCTATGTTAAGTACGGTTTCACTAACAATAAACATACATTTGTATAAAGTCCATGCCAATGTTGATTAGAGTATTAAAATCTTGAAGAAAAGTATTAATTTAAGGTGCATTTAGAACAGATAAAATGTGTTTTATTGTTGCAATTAATCACGAGTTAACTCATGACAATCATGCGATATCGATTGACAGCCCTATAATATATTTAAAAAGAGTTGTTGTTGGTCAACTTGGCATTGGACAGAGTATAATGTGGCTGGTTACGTACATTGATTTGGACCCCAGTGAGTTGCTAAATTATTCTAAATTGCAACCACAAAACCAATTTTCCACTTTCTGTATTCCAACTGGCACTACACAATATATCCTGTTTGGAAAGTCACTCTTGATCTCATTTCCTGGCTCAACACATGGTTTAATTTGCCATACACACATGTTCAGCATTTAGCAGGACTTACTGTACTACATTTTATAATGAGTCCTTGCCAACAAAAATGGGCTTGCACTTAAATTAATTCAATCAGGTTGATGTAGATGTGGATTTTAATAGCCAGTACAAAATTAATGCATACTAATATCCAATTGCATATATACTGTGTGTGACCTGTCATGACCTGTCAAAGTGAAGCTTTTGTTGAAGTGGAAGATTGTTCTATATTTTAGATGATAAATGTATTTTTATTTTATTTTATTTTAATCTAACCAAAAGCTGTTATGAGGCATCTTAATGGAATGACTATTAATGAATTTGACATTTAGGCCCACTGCTTTGTGTCAAATCATTGTTCTCATGCTATAAGTGTTTATGTTAATTGAGAAGCTTGGTTGAAATGTGCTCATTTTAAGTTTAAAATGCTATGGCTGCTTTAATGAAAGTTGGGAATTTGTTTTAAAAACTTGTGCCTAGCTAAGCTGTTTAAACAGTCTTCGACTAAACACATAGAATAAACATAATTATTGTTTGAACATCCAAGCTCTCCATGTTCTGAACATGTACAGTGCCAAATGTGCAAAATATACTGTATGAATAGGCTTACACATACTTATTGGTTTTAAAATCATATTCAAAAGTGTTTTTATGTGTGGGATACCTGTGAACTAGTTTTGAAGAGGCCTTTATTGAGATATACAGCAGCATTAATACAAGAGCTGTAAATGTGCGTTTATAAAAAATGGAGCCATTATTTGTCTTTTTTCTTTTTACCTTTTCTGATAGCTTGCCACCTCACGAAAAGACAAATATTTTTTTTTTCTCTAAATATTCTCTTTCTATTAAGAAAAATAAAGGAGCCTAGAGGGAATTGTCATCATCATGATCATTATTCCTAAGAGCTATTCACATATTCTACTTTATCTGCTCAGTGTATATACTCAGTATCCATTCTGAATACACTCCTTCCTCATAGATTTCCCAGGCTACATTTGCACCCGTGCTCTGTGCATGCATGGCTGTCTTAATAGCTAATGGGCCATGGCTCTAATGGGCAGATCAGTGCATCCTCTCTGCAGGAGAGAGAGACATAATGGACTGTTGATGCTGGCAATTGTGTTGCTCTAATTGGACTAGGGTGGGATGTTCCTGGCCCTAATGGGGCACCTCAGTATCGACCTCCTTCCATCACGCATTGTGAGATCCCACACTAATGCAGCGTCTCTACCTCTGTATCAAAGCAAACCTCTGGGTACTGGAAACATATACAGCATGAGGTTAGGAAAGAGTGACCTGATTGTCCTAGGTTGAACTTTTCTAATAATACTAATGTGGATTTTTATAAGTATATAGCATGATACAGTATATATACAAAAATATGAATTATGTAAGTATTACTATTACTATCAATTGAAATATTTGTGGTGTTCATTTACTAATGGATTAAAAAAATATATTATTTCCATCTCTAGCACAGTTACAATGGTGTTTAACAAAATTAAAAAAAAGTGATTTCAAACTTAACTCTTATAATTATATAATGCATTTGTGCTCAGTTACGCTAGCGATTTAGGTCAGCTAGTTACCTACATAACTTACATACGTAAGTTATATGTACATAACACCATATACCAGTGGCATTAAAGGTGGTGTTAGCATGAAAGTTAAAACTTCAAAGCTGTTTTATTTTAGCAAAGTGTACATATGAGGAGGTGAGATAACAGGACAAAACAGACCAATATATCGAAGAAATATTTTCAACTCTGAATTTCATTAAGAACTAAACCACAGACAAGGTCCCTCGTGTCCCTCGTATGATTTTCAGAGGCTGTTCACAGTCTCTGTTCATCCTGAGTCCACTAGAACCTTTGATACAATTGATACCCATGGCAGAGCTGGTATTGCAGTTAATCTCCAATAAAGTTGTAATAGAGGTCAGTAGTTCAATCCATTCTCAGCATCCTCAAGGTTCTGGATGATAGCGTTTTGCTCATGTTGTGAGTTACAGAGATTATAACAGGGGTTGGGGGTGCTGGTATTGGAGAGTATGATCAAATGTGCTTGCCCCCATTCTAACCATTTCCTGCTCTCTTTCTCGGTTTATGAGCAGCAGCACGTGCAATGTAGTCTTCATAAAACCCTTATAATTGTTTAATCTGAATTACAGTAGTGAGAAATGGACTCAACTTTGTGCCTGGAGCTCAGGCGACATGGCAGAAAGTAAATTAGAGCAGGAGGAATGTCCCTGAGGTACACATATGGGCGAGAGATAACAGTGTGAGGAGAGCTGCTGAGCATTCAACATTTAGCTTTCAACTCTACTATGCTAGTTAGGTCAGATTTTTTCCTTCAACTATAGCAGCAATAAAGAGATTAAAAGCATGCATAAAAGCATAGCAGCTACACTAGAAAAGACCTAAGGCAAAGCATGCATGTAGTATGTTCATATATTATTTGGCTCATTTCATTTAATCATTTCACCAGTGTGTAGTCAAGAATATGCAGATGAGCTCTGAGAAACAGGTCCCATGTGCTGACTGATGCCGTATGCTAGTAACGATCTAATGATGGCATTAGCATGATCCTAATCAGTGTTACACAACACTTCCCCATTGCCAATGCAGGCTCATCCCCCTTGGCAGTGGATATATCAATTACAGCCCCATTAAAGGGGTCGGGAGCAAGTGGTGGTGGCTGGGGTGAAGGGAATGATGGTCATTGCACTGGTCTTCTCGTATACATGCTGCAAATAAACTTAGGGAACAATTTAAGGATCAATGAAATCACTTAAACAATTAAGATATTGGGAGACAGATTGCTATTACCACAAGGGCAGATCGATAGCAAGGAGCCAGTGTAAACAAAATGCTCATGCTGGTGAACAGTGACTCAGCATGACATTAGTGTTCTGAAGAGGAAGTCCTGAATAAACCCTAGAGTGTGATGTTGCATAAAGATAACAAAAGCTTAGGGATTTGTCTTGTCAATTATTGAAAGAAATTAGCATGTTTAGCACCAACATGTTTTGCTTACTAATAAGCAGGGAAATGCTGGCAGACAAAGCGGATTTGTCTCAGCATCGTGATTAAAATTGTTGACATTTAAAAAACATCAGCATTTGATGCAGCAATGAAAAATGAAAAACTTTTTTTATTGCCCTTTAATGGAAAACTCCACAACTCCTTCATGACTCTTGTCATATTATTTATTCTCATTGAAATGTGATCTACAAAATGGACTTGGGCAGAAAATTTGATTAAAGATTTTCATCAATTTTTAAAAAATCTGCAAATTGCGAAACAATTTAATTGTTCTGAATTTTACTCAACTTGCAAGAATATAGAGAAATCTCTGTGAGCAAGGGACAAGGCCAAAAATGGTTAAATATTGGATGCTCATAGCCCTCAGGCAGCACTGTATTAAAAACAGGCATGATTTTGTAATGGAAATCACAGCATGGGCTCAGGATCTCCTCCAGAAATCAATGCCTATAAACACAGTTTGTCGTTCATCCATAACTACAGGTTAAATTAGTTACATTTCTAGCAAGCAAAGATGAAGCCATATGTGAACCTGATACAGAAAAGTTGGGCCTAAGCTTATTAAAATGAAATGAGGCAAAGTGGAAAACTGTTCTCAAATCAAAAATTTCAATAATTTTTAAAAACAACGGACATAGTGTCTTCCATACTAAAGAGGAGAGGGACTACCCAACTTGTTATCAGCACTCAGTTCAAAAGACTGCATATCTAATAGGTGCATTCATACATAAAAATAGCGAAACCACATACGACATTCTACATTCAATCACAACAGATAAACCACATACTACATACTACATTCTTTTACAACAGAATGGCTTCATAGTAGAATATTCCAGGTGCTACGCTGGGCTGCAGGCCAGATTCACCAATTAAAAACATTTGGTCCATCATGAAATTAAAAATGAAAAAAGACCAAGAACAGATGATCAGATAGAATCCTGTATTAAACACAAATGGGACACCATTCCTTTTCCAAAGCTCCAGCACCTGGATGCAACAGTTCCTGAAATTTACAGACTATTGTTTAAACAAGAGGAAATGCTACACAGTGACATAACCCTGTCACAACTTTGTTGAGACGTGTGTGGCCATCAAATTAAATTCATTATTTCTTTTGAATGGTGCATTTTCTAAATATTTTCCTCAACGTTTGTGGAGCAAAATATGTTTCCATGTTCTATTGTGAATAAAACATGGTTTAAATCAAAACATTTTCCATGCCTTTGGACTTGGGTTGTAATACATGATACCATCATGTTCATCATCTTGTAGACCAGCTAAACTGGGTTTCATAAAAACAATTCATAACAACTATATTGTGTCACTGCATTGCATTTTGGAACTTTGAGTCCAGAGTTTGCTGTCTTCACAACTGCTAGGGTGGATTTCTTATTAATATGGTATCGACAATGACTGGAAAATGTCGAGGGAAAAAAGAAATTCTTGCTTTTTTATTTTTTCATCTGTGAGACTACTGAAATATTACTAGTGCAACATGACACCATAACACAATACATAACCACTAACATCTCACATTTAACACTCCAGTGGAGGTAGATAAGATGTAATCCTGAGGATACAACCCTACTGACAAAGAAATACATTTTGGGGCTATGTTTTCTGAAAAATGAAATGCTCATTTCAAGCCTTTGCACTATTCTTTAAAACCAATTTGAACATTATAAGGCACCACTAAATACTCTATTTTGCAAAGATCTTAAATCTTGTAAAATAGCATTAATTTACTTCCATGTATAGCTGTATTTCTGGATTAAATTGTACCTAACATCTGTTAATCTTAATCAGTAGGAAACTAAATAAGCTTGCTTTTTTTAAATTCAAGAGTATATATTTTTTTCTTTTAAATAGGAACATGGGTGCTTCAGCTCTTCTCTGTGCTTCGGCTCAGACTAATTAGTGGGGGGAAAAATAAAAACTATTCAAGAGAAAAGCTGTTTTATTCTGTAGTACATTCCTGATATTATGCTGTAGAAGTCAGCATAGCATTCACAATAACACAAGCTTTGGCCACTTTTTGTCCTCAACCTGCATGTGCACTATTTTAAATATTTTCAGTAACTGGCATTCAGGAAATTGGCTTTATCCTCATAAAGGGCAGCTCAGGTGATTTAGAATACCTTTTTTTAATTCAGATGATGTTGAGCACATACTAGAGGTGTAGACAAAGACAAGATCCAGTGTATTGTCAGAGTGAAAAGCGGTGAGGACCAGGACGAACCCTCACAAGTTATTATGTGTGTCTAAAAGCCCATTTTGTCTTCATCAGTTCTTAAACTTATAAGACTCCCTACCTTTCTCCCTTTGAAAATTGTACCATCTGTCAGGCTGCTTGCACTCATTTTTCCTGCTTTCTCTCAGCTTTTTTCTTCGTCTTCTCTCCTTTCAGCAGAGGGTGACGGAATGGCGTTGTATTGCCAAATTATCAAGGGACTCAGGAAGCGAATGTCCTTTTTTTTTCAGGTAGTAATAAACCAACCTCTCTCTCTCTCTCTCTCTCTCTCTCTCTCTCTCTCTCTTTCTCTCTCTCTCTCACTCTCTCTCTCTGTGTGCGTCTCATTCTCTCTATCCTCCTCCATCTTCCTCTCGCTCATTTCTCCTCCTGTCTCCCCTTTCATCATGCTGGTGGCTCCTCATTTAAGTGGACTGGTGCCGTGCTCTCATCACGGCTGGTGCTAATTACGTGAGAGACAAAAGAACCTGATTCACACTCCCACTCAGGGCTGTCAGGCCGATGCAGGAGAGAGTTAATTTCACACTTACTGCATGCTTTAATTAAAGCAAAAAAGGAAAGTGTACACCCCTCTCATTGCGGCATGTGTTTGTGTCCCTGGGTGGATGTGGATATGTGTGTGCGTGTGCGTGTGTGTGTGCATGAGGGTCTTAGTCTCCCTGGAGAGACAGTACAGACATAGTCTGGTAGGTTTCCTACATCTAACATAAGCACAGCTTATGCTTTGAGCAACAAAAAAAAGGTGTGATCTACACTCAAGCCCATGCTTTATTATAAACCATGCCAGATCGATTGCAAAGTAATGGCTCATTTGTTGGGTAGCGTGGTAATCTGTCTTTTACACTGACAACCATGGTGGAGAAAACAGCAGTGCATGTCGATGTGTGTACAACATAGATGGATTGCCAGTTTCCATGTTAAAATAGCCCAAAACCTGTTATGAGTCTGCCTCCTTTCATAAAGCTCAAATGGAATAGCTCCTTCTATTTTATAACTCTAACGCAGGCCATTATTAACAATAAACCGCCCACTAAAGCGGTTTATAAAACGCTGCACTATTTCACGTGCTATCGGGACGATGAACTCATTTAGCTAGCTGTAGCTTTTCACTGTATTTCACAGATCTTTTGCGTCGTATTAAGACAAACACAAGTATAAAATTTCAAATTTAAATTCAAACTGATAGAAAGCCTGTAAATGTAAGTGTGAACGCATTTAGCACTTAATAAACAGTCAATAAACAGTGCAGCTCATTAACAAACCCAAATTTAGGATTATCAATATCCTGTTCGACTTAGAATGTTGGATACGCATCACATAACACTAACTGTAAAAGTAGGAGGAGCTTATCAGTAGATTGGTGACTCAGATGGGGACTAGGGATATGCATGAGTAAAAAAAAGGACTAAAATCAGAGCAAATTTGCTTAAAAGGCAATGCATGACTAAGAAGTAATGATTTTTATTTTTAGTAAAAATATAGATACGTTAACTATCTGATAGTAGTTGCATGTGCACCCAAACACAGTAAATTGTGCCAATACTTAAAAGTGGTGAAAATATCATTAAACTATATTAAAATATAATATCTCGCTTATCATTATGGCATTCACCACACTACTAAAAAGTAAATGGGGTAAAGAGGATTTTTCTTGTCACACATGCATTACACAACTGTGAAATTCTTATTTTGCATATCCCATGCATAGCTGGGGTCAGACATGATACAGCAGCCTGGGAGCAGAAAGTGTTAAGGGACTTGCTCAGGAGCCCAATAGTTACAGCTTTCTAATACTGGGGGTTTGAAATACCAACCTCTCTCAGTAAACCAGCACCTTAAGCACTTTTTGAAGACAACTTACATAGTAGAAATGTAACTCCATTCAGAGGCATTAATGATCTTGTGAGACTCAATAGTCTAACCCACTTGCACCAACCTAGTGCAAGTTCATGGGCAAGAAGGGGAATTTGGCTACAACAGGGCTAGCTAAACAGGGTTCAATTTGGACCATAGTTTGCTCTTTTGTGTGGAGATTTGCATGTTCTCCTCATGTCTGTATGCAGGCTTTTGATTCTCTGACAAATATATATATATATATATATATATATATATATATATATATATATATATATATATATATATATACAGTATGTGGATTGTCTACACTAAATAGCCGCTAGGTGCAAAAGTGTCCGATGCTCAGCAACAGGCTGCCATTGTACCCAGGTGTCTTCCTGCCTTGTTCCTGGTGTTCCCAAGATAGAAGACGAATTAATGAATATTTTCAGTACAGCACGACCCACTTAGAAACAGCAACAAAATACAAGATCATGGTTAATTAAGCCAAACCACTTTACACCTCTGTTGGAAAAGTGCTATTTTAGTTTAAGTAAGCTTGGCTTTAAACATAAATGCATTCATCAAAGACAACTCATATAATCATCAAAATCGTGAATGAAGCACGGGAACGAGAACCTCGGGTGTGTTGAACCATGCAGTATCACTAGCAAGATGTAACAGAACTATAAGACTAAAAGGTCAAAATTACCACAAACTAAACCAGATCAGATTTGAGGTAATATTTTATATCCTTCATTTTATCCCAAGCATTCATACACTAAAAACTTCATGTGGCATGTTTTGAAACAGCCCTCCCTCATCTCACCAAACCAGCTGTGCTGAACAGAACCGATGCCTTCAGCACTCTCATCACCTTTTTTCCTGTTGCAATCAAAATCGTCAAGATGCCATTGTTCCCTGACGCAATTCATGATTATATTCCATGATTAGAGGAGAAAGTAAATAGCGAGAAATCAATTACAGAGTAGTGAGGCACACATTCTGTAGCTGAAACATTTTTTCCCCTTTCAGACAAAACACAGTTGTCTAGTTTGAAATAATTAAGTGCTCTCCTAATCACTCTCTAATTACATTGTCCATTTGTTCTTATTTCTTCAGTTATGGCAAATCCTAGGCACCACTACACATACATCAGACATGTTCAAATCTGCCAAGAGGTTTATTAGGTTTCCAAATGAACCCAAATGCATTAGTCCTAATTCAGAGATACGTCTTTCAGAGCACATGTTATAGATCAAGAGCAAGTAAGGGATAGGATTCTGTGTTAACAGAATTGGTTTGTCCAGGAACCAATGAAAATCCACAGAATGAGAAAAAGAAACTCATCAGTTCCTTTCTTTGGATTCATAATAACACTGACCAATGAATTCTACAACAGAGGTGCTCTTAATTACTGGGTACAGGTCTTTGGCTGCAGCAAAAGTATCCAGTAAAAAACAAAGGCTTGGGAGCTTTGTTTTCTTGTCCGTTTTGAACCAACCATACCAGGTACATAAAATATACAGTATATATTTTTTGTTTTTGCAAAATATGGTACATCTATTTGAAAAAGGGTTTCAAAGTAGTACACCTTGATGTTGTTCTTTCACCTGTTGCACCACAAACAGCATATCAGCTTTTGGTAGTCAGATGAAATACTTTAGCTTGAAAGGATGGTAGACAGCCTTTTTTAGAGTAAGGAGCACACAGATATGTGTCCGCATATAATTTACCTGTTTTTATACACTATTATTTATTAACTGAAACCAATAGCCAGGCACAGGTATTGACTTTTACATGCTATGTGAGTTGAGAATACCATAGCTTGTAACCAAGCACTGGCCAGCAACTTGCTAACTTTTTGTTAGCATTATATCATAGACCAAGATACATTCTTAGTAATATATGATTATGTCCAGGTTGTCCAGAATGTAGGAATTAACTTACTTGCTAGTGTCTGTTGTAATTTGTCTGTTTGTAATCTATCTATCTATCTATCTATCTATCTATCTATCTATCTATCTATCTATCTATCTATCTATCTATCTATCTATCTATCTATCTATCTATCTATCTATCTATCTATCTATCGATCGATCGATCGATCGATCTATCTATCTCACTATACTTCAATTCAATTCATTTCTTTTTTATTTGGTTTTTCCTATCTTTTAACAATAGCCATTGTTTTAAAGCAGCTTTACAGAGATAAAGAGGTTATAACGTTGTTCAAAGCACAATAATGTAAATAAATAAACATTCTAAATAAAGGAATAAATTAATGTATGGCATACTTAAATACATTATGTTAGCTACCTTTATTTGTTTTTTTTAAGTCAAGTCAGGTGCGTTTCCAAAATATGACATCCGCTACAGACTTCACTTTGGTTACCCCGATAATATGTAACATACTAACAGTTAAGTAACTAAAGGCTTATTGATCCAGAGTCATTTTATAAGATTTGGAAGTAATTCTAAATTAATTTCTTGACTCTAACTTATAAATAACTTTGGCCACAATGTCAAAGTAGTTTGGAATTTTACAGCCATGATCCCCCAGTTTATATTGGATTTGCTGGTTTAAATATATCTATTTGCATTAGATCACCTTTTTGGTAGGTGTCCAATAATTTCTAATACATTTGCCACTTGAGTAGATGGGACTCACGGCAGTGAGTAATCCACTAAAAGCAAAACCATCCAAACACATTGGCTTTGGGTGGATGCATGCTAGCTATAAATATGCATATAGTTACATTATCTGCCTTGGCTTGGTCTACTCCTGTCTGATAGCATCATTAATTTGTTGAATCAGTGAGGTATATACAGTGTGTGTGTATATATATATATATATATATATATATATATATATATATATATATATATATATATATATAGCATTGAACATTACCCAAAGTACAAAGTATATATCATCACTTTTAGAGGAACACTAAATTTCAAGGAGAAAGATGATAATTTGTTTATTCACCTTCATGCCTGTTGTGCATCAGGTGAGATTTCTTTTTAATGTCCTTATCTCCTTCACACAGAATGCGCTGTAGGTAGAAGATCGCTTTTCCTAATAAACAATGTAAGTAATCAGGAGGGATAGGGATGCAGAAAGGACTCAAAACTTTATTTTGAAATAAACAGCAACTTAAAATACATCAAAAATCCAAAATGCTTAAGGTTAGATTTAACAGATAAATTTATGATACACACATAAACAGTAACCAGCATGCAAATTATGACCTTGTTAAAAATGCCGTTCTGCTGCAAAAGCAACTTGCTAAATGAGCATTTTCACTGACAATGTTCTACAGTAAAGGTCTCGTCCCTAGCGTGGGCAACCAAGGTTTACTCTCTTGCTGACAGGTGCTGCTAGTGAGTGAGCATATAATTATACTAATCATCTTATCATCTACTCTGCATGTTTCCAAGAATTAACCAGACTATTGTGTGTTTTTACCTCTGTCTCCAATAGAGTACATTTTGTATATTGCCTTCAGGAGATCTAACAATTTGTACACATTTTGTGTAGAAGGTCCATGTTTTAATATTGGAGCATTCTGGTTTGTGTTTAAAAAATATATTAGAGGTCAAATATATGCCAAAAGAAAACTTAAAATTGCAGAATCAAAGAATGAATTAAATAATTTCAGAAGATCTTTAGAATATTTAATATAGTAATCTTTGATTTTTTTTCAACTTGATTTTTTTCCCATATAAAATTGCCGCACCATTTCTTTCTGTCAAGGTTAATAGACAATGTTTTGAGATTGTTCATGTGAATAAAATCCTTCAGTATATTCAACTTGAAAAGCATAAGACAAGTATATATTTAAAATTAATCTATATTTATTAGAGATGCAGCACTTTTTATTTGGGCCAAAAGAAAATATTTAGCAAATCTTGATATTTTACATTTAATATTAATGGTAATGATTTGGACAGTTGAAAAATTCATTAATCATTTTACTCTTGAGCATTTGTCAGCGCAGTTTTGTTCAAACTGAGCAGTGGCAGATTAGTGTCTACATTTCCTTGGGTCTACAAGCAAAATTACCATAGGAGGAATGATTTGTAAAAGGATTAGATGTAACAGGTCTGCTGCTCTTTTGTCCATGATATAAAAATATTTTTACAGCCTGGCTGTAAATGGGACTCTTACAGAGAAAACATAAAATGGTTAAATAGCACATGCAGCACATTTAACTTTGGTAGAAGGACACTGATGTTAACAGCTGGAGAGAGGGACTGTCACATGTGGAGGATAAAAACGCAGGCTGGCGTTAGCTGATGGCTAAAGCAGAGGATGCTGGGGGCTTCAGCTGAGTGTGTTGATGCAAGCGTGGGAGGAGGAAGAGGAGCTGCAGCCCTGCCAGATATATAAAAGGCTATGGGGTCACTGTTGAGTGAATTAATTTTTAAAAGTAAGAGATGTTAGAGAGTGGGGCAGAGCTGTGCTGTGGCAGGGGCTGAAATGAAAGGAGGTGTGTGTTGATGGTAGGAGGATTGCGTACTTAAAGCAGAGCAATAGGTTCATTGTGACTTGCTGCTCCTAATGAATTGTTACCGATTCATGCAGGTGCTGTTGGGTTTAGTAAATGCACTATGTCCATTTGCATCCATCGATAGGTCACTGTTATTCGTTTCATGCCGATCGTCTGAAGAATTTTCAGGAAATAAATAATAAAGTGATCTATTGTAATGTGGTTACTGCGGTTGCAATGATATGAGTTTGTATTCATAAATAATATCATTTTGCAAACTATAAAATCAATACAAGCATGTGTTTTCCCCTTCCCCCCCCTGCACCTCCATTGCCTCTTTTCTTCATGCCCATATGCGTGCAACACATAACATGCTCAAGGCCACTGGAGGGCACAGTCATTTACCAGAATGGAATCATGATTAACTTCATCAACCTACAACCCTGAGTGCTAGAGTCATGTGGAGCCAACACCATTTTGTGTGGAATTAAATTTCTCTCGCCTTTCCATGAATGTCGAGAGGTGTGTATCGATTTCAGAATCGTACCTCTCTGAATCAATAATAAAGCACGGATACCGAGACAGAGAGAAGGAGAACAAGAGAAATGAGAATCTAGTGCTGTCTTTGTGGCTGAAACTGACTTTCTAGGCTTAGATGAAGATTAGCAGACCCTGAAGGATGAATGGAGGAAAAGGGCAACAGAGGGGGTAGGTGACTGACAGAGAAAAAAACGAGGGCAGGACGGTGTTGAACTGCACAACAATTTTGAGAATGGTTCTCTCCGTGACCCCTGTTGAAATGCAGAATCCGCCAATGCTAATGACAACATCCAGACAGGAAAAGGGTGAAAACTAAATAAAAAGACAGAAAGAAAGAAAGAAGGAAAGATCAGAGAGGCTATATTTTAGACCTTTTCACACCCTCACAAGCCTCTAAATGCAGCAAGTCTAATTAGTGCAAGAGACCTTCTTTCCTGGAGGCAGCTTATGTGCCACCACTAAGCATCTTGCCTGCACGCGCTAGCTGATGGTGTGTGTGAGGGGATTAAAAGACTGCCAGACCTTCTGCTGCTGCTGCAAGGGAGAATATATGTGCTAAAGCTCCTAGTGAGAAAAAAAATCTCACGCCATGGTTCTGAATTAGCAATTAGCACTTCCCCCTCCCTCCCTGCCTCCCTCTGACTGTCTCTGCTAAGGCATCCACAATGAAAAAAATCTGTTCAAGCATGGCTTTAAGCAATTAATATTCTCTTTCTTTCTTATCCTCAGCTTTAGATATGGTTAATAAACACATATCAAAAAGTTACAGCAGTTTTTTATGTCATTTTAGCCCTTATTTCATTATTTTTATTTTTTTAATACAAACAAGAGACAATTACAGTCAATTAGGGGTGTAACGGTACACAAAATTCATGGTTCGATATGTACCTCGGTCTTTAAGTCATGATTCAGTTTAATTTTGGTACAGTTAGGGGGAAGAAATTCAAAAAGATTTTTTATTAATGCAGTTTATTATTATTAATATTTATGATCGTCAACGATTGAACAGTTTACACATTTAAAACAATTTTCAATAGAATGCCCACTGGTTATAGAATATATAAAATAATATTTTATAATATTTTGTAAAAATAGTATAGAATGAATGATGAAATAAATTAATTGGAAAAAATGAAATGAAATAGTTTACATTTGGTAGACCCTATTTGGGTAATACAGATGTGTATGTAAGTGTGTGTGTTTTACATATAATTTAAATTTTCTAAAGTGTTTTGCTTATTTTAGCATACTTTAACAAATGTCTTCATTCTTTCCATCCTTCAGTCATTCATTCATTCACTCCCTCAATATGTGGAATTGTCAGGAGGAATTTTTGAAGCTGGACATTAAACGCTAAAGAATCAATAGCGCTAGCGTTAGCCGCTAACCAGCATATTTAGTATAACCGTACAATGTGATATTACTTTCAGAAAACAGTTTTATAACTAAGAAATACTTAGTGGTAGTTAGTAGTAGTTACTGAGTAAATGAGTTTATTTCTTTATATCAAAATACAACTTGAGGAACCCGCACTGACTTATCAGTTCTACAGTAGCTAGCTACTGTATAGTTTTAAATTATTTGTACAGTCTTGGTAATGATGCAGTTGGCTTCCCTTTTCCCCTCTTCATCATCTGAAATGCTTTTATATTTACATTCACACAGAACAGTCATTGATTGCCAAGCCTGCTGACGATGTTGCTAAATCTACTGTAGTAATAGTTTAATTGGGACCGATGCTTGATATTTAGCAGTTTATGATTTATGAACATTTGGAATGACATTTGCAGAATTAGAGTGATGGATTAAATTGCGTAAGGTTGTGTAATTTTTCACAACGGTTTATTTCAGTCATACTTGAATTAAATAACATGCAACAAATACACACAAATGAGTAAATGCATTTCCTTTTTTATTTTTTTTTACATAAATCCTAGTGGATGATTGTCAGTACATCACTACTAACAGGACAAAACATTCTTACACTATATATAAAAAAGAATATTGGTACAGTATCAGATTCTAGTGTAGCTCATTACAAATGTCATACAGCATGAATGAAACATGAATGAGATATTCCCCTTTTACTAGTAGCTACACTCAGATTATTTTGTCATCCAAACAAATGTCTGTGGCATTGCTGACTCATGAGTATTTCTATTTTTATTTTTATAAATAGCAGCAGTAGGACTGAAAATACCCTCCTGATTCTTTCCTTTTTTTCCCAGATTGATGCCGCTGGTGAGCTTAAATCCACTAAGATAACTCTGTGATGTGCAGAGAAGCCTCAAGGAGGATAAGAAGCATTTGTGGCTCTGGACTTTTTCCCCAGTGGCTGGGCTTAAGAGTGAAATGGAGCTTGAGAAATCCTCATTTCTGAAGCCACCTTTTGACCAGCAAGTCCCTTGTTGGCAATGATTATATACACCAAGTATAGAGTATAGAATGTTATGCTATTCAAACGAGTCAGGCAGCAGTAATGGTAGATTTAACACAATGCATTCCATTGATGGCCTTTTCTAAGGCGGACCTGGTTGTTGAAAATATTTGATGTATATATGATTCTCAGACTGCTTAATAGACCTTGTTGACATGGCAGAAAAAATGGGAACAGACAATAGATTTAAAGTGCAGTCATCTAAGATTCTGTTGGGAGTTCCCAGGGGTATAATTGAGATATAAAACAGGAATGAGATTACCAAGTGCAAACCAAGTTATGTAAGATGTTATGAGCTGTGTACAAACATATAACCAGGAAAATAGTGGAGGAAACCACTATTTGGAATTATTTTTTTTATTTCTGCTGAGACATCTAACAAAGACAATACTTTATTACAATGAGTGTTCCATATATATAGATTGCATCTTGTTAATACAATATATCTGCTATGTGTATGCCATGTAATCTGCAAAAAGTTGTCAAAATCATATCGACATGCGGATACAAACCATAAAATATGCCTTTTTTTTTTTTTTTTTGGAAGGATCAGGCCTGAAGTCTGATTATTCAAGGTTCTAAACTTATGTATAATTTTATGAATAATATGATAATATGATGAAAACACAATGAGGTTCACGGTTATAAGATTCGGTTATAAGGTTATAAAATATAAGGGTTTTATAATTTTATTCCATATTAACACATTTTATGGAATGACTGAAATTTCAGAATTTCTATTTTTCACTGACAATGAAGATACTCTTACTTGACTTTTTTTGTCTTTTCCTGAAATGCTTTAAAAAATGCTTTTAAAATCAACTTGTGATATTACACTTGACCAGGAAATCCTCTGTTGTAAAACATATTCTTATTTTGGAAACTTAAAGTTACAAATTTTATTTTGGGCTATCCCAGTTTGCAATCAGGATGCATGCTAGTTTATTTTTTATAAATTACATTTATTAATTAAAAAAATAACCCTTAAATATTGCTATGTATGTATTGTATAATTATAACTGTATATAATTGTAAATTCACAGCATATCCTAGTTTATCTCATATACTCTTATACCATCTGTATATACACTGTAAAATACTTCATTACTGTACTTAAGAAGATTTTTGGTATCAGTACTTTACTTCACTATTTATTTTTTGGACAACTTTTTAATTTTACTCATTAAATTTTTTAGTTTGGTGACATGATCGATATTTTTTGGTTTTTAACCAATCAACCTACTTCCTGTCATTGTGCGGCTTTTTTCAATCGACCATTGGTGTATCATTTCCTGACTATCACACACCACAGACATAGACTAGTTTATGAACATGAATGAAACAGAGGGAGTCATCAATATAAACATTACTGAGAACAGAGACATTCCTGATCTCCTGATCATCTTCATCTTTTTTCTGCTTGTGTTCTAAATGGTGGATGTTCAGCCTGAACACATTCATTAGGTAACAATTAATTTTGTATTAATATATTATTTAGTTCTTTCAAAATGAACGCAAATTAATTTTAACCTCACTCGTTTTATTAACCCACAATTTATGCAGAGCGCATTTCTGTTTGACCATTTTGATTAAAAATATAAATAAATAAATATAAAAAAGGGCAAAATTAAAACCTTCAGCACAACACACGTTTATTTACAATGTCCCTTTTTTAAATAAAATTAAAATAAGCTCCACCAAAAAAATAATTTGTAATCATTTAATTCATTAAATATTTGTTTTATTGATGCACCAAGTCTCAGTACCAAAATCCGGCATGATGCACACAATTAACCCTCTGGGGACGACAAACGCACTGGTGCGTTTTGTGGCATTTCTTCCTAATATTTGCAAAACGAACTAAATTTACTTTTCTTTTTATTATACAGATAAGAGCCATACATCACTCAACTCTGTAAAGGGTCTACTTTAATCTGTGTACATTTCTAATAACAACAAAACCCTGTGGTTTTGTAAAATAATGAAAACAGATGGGGGCGCTCTCTGCTGTCTCTCTCTCTGTCATCTCTCTTTACAGACACATAAATTATACAACCTGAATCTCAGTAAATACCTGCCTCACAGACATAAATATATGAATAGAAAGCTTGAAATGTATAGTTTCAATAAACAAATTCACATCGAAAACAATATTCTCTGATAATGTAAGCTGTATGAAAGTTAGAAGAGGTTTTTTCCAGTATCACCTCATTAACCCTCCGTGTGGAAACAAAGCAAAGGTTTTGTTTGGTGTCCAGGTGATTTACGCAATTTAAAACATTTACAAGAATATATTGTGTTAATGCTCAATGTTCAGGATGGTTTCATTATTAGTAAACAAACATTTGCATAAAGCATCTATATTTGTCCTTGCCAATGTTGATTAGAATATTAAAAACTTAAAAAGTATTAATTTAAGGTTCATTTACAACAGATAAATATGTGATTAAGTTGTGATTATTACGCTTAAATGTTTATATCAACTGACAATTCTAATATTAATATGATGTGAGGTCCAGTTACCAGTTTGACAATAAAACAGGTAGTAGTAGTAGTGGCTACTTTTTACTTAGGTAATTGTCAGAGCCCAAACTTCTTTAACTTGAGTAAAATAGTATAATCAGAACTTCAACTTTTACCAGAGTATTTTAAAACATAAGTATCTGTATTTCTACTTAAATGAAATTAAATGATATTGATTTCTTTATATTCTATTTAGATAAAAATCCATTCTGTTTTGTTAAACCTCTTTATATGTTATAAAGTTTTGTAAAAACTTCTATTCTATTCTATTCTATTCTATTCTATTCTATTCTATTCTATTCTATTCTATTCTATTCTAATGTTGGCATCTACAAATGATCTTTTCCATGTAACACATTTAGCTATTCGCTATTTTCCCCTGAAGACATTTTACCCCATGTCATCCTCCTGATCCCTAAATTCATATTTCATTGCTGTTAAAGCATGTCTGTAGATTTTTCAACAAAGGCTACTGTATTGTCTAAAAATAGATATTACATAATAATGTTTAGTTACTCACTGTTATTCCCAATGCTATTAACATGTCTCCGTTTTACCTTTAGACATGTATATGCATCACTTAATGCCCTTGTGCATTACAATTACTGTTAATGCCTTACATAACACCAAACCTCCAGGGAATTTCACTTCATTACACATATACACAATTAATATTATAATAATACATTTAACTGTAGCTTCCAAACACTGTTGAAGATGAACCTTCCAAAACACATAGTCTAGGCACCTCTGGAGTCCAACAAAAAATTGTTCTTAGATATATGTACAGTATTTTTAGGCAGTTGGGGATATTTAAGAACCAATTGAGAATAATTTTAGTTTTAACATAATTCCAGCGATGTGACAATTTATCTGCAAAGACTCTTTAATGTTACTTACCAATGCTGTATTTTATTTATATTCAAAGCTATAAATATAAAATAAAATAAATACTATCAAATGTGTACTATATGTTACCACTTTACATTTTAAACCTAATTATAGGTTTTAATTATTATATATATTTTTAATAATAATGTAGATTATAAAAGTGAATAGAAATATAATGCAGATGTGATTATACATTGACAAAAATAAGAAAACAAAATAGTCTCGCTGACAGTTTAAAGTCACAGAATCAGTCTTCTGACAGCAAAAGACTGTTTTTTTTTATATTGCTGACATTTAAAATCAAAACTTATTTTCACTACATGAACCCAGAGTAAATGAATGAATATGGTAAGAGCATCCACGCAGTCATTATTCGGACCTTAGAATTGTTATTATTATTATTATTTCACATATTTCATATTAGGCCCAGATTATGCTGTGTGTGTATGACCTGTACTGCAGTGACTGTGTCAAAACTATGAATGGGATAAAGCCTGATTTTGTGTGTCCTTGTGCATGGCCGTGTCCAGCTGTGGGTTCATTGGAGGGCTCGTTCAGCAGACACTGCAGTCCACCGGGAGGTGAGGGGCACTGAGAGACACAAGGCAGCCCTACGACAAGGCTCGCTCTAAACACAGAGACAGTGTCAGTGTTTGAATCCTGACCAAGAGGCACAGGCTGGTGTGTGTGTGTGTGTGTGTGTGTGTGT
The DNA here is from genome assembly GCF_014805685.1 of Silurus meridionalis. Taxonomy (NCBI): domain Eukaryota; kingdom Metazoa; phylum Chordata; class Actinopteri; order Siluriformes; family Siluridae; genus Silurus; species Silurus meridionalis. The sequence goes on along the minus strand of NC_060891.1, from coordinate 20,352,926 downwards.
GTGTATGTATGTGTGCATGCGAGATATAGCCAGAACAAATATAAATGATTCTTCCAGTAGTCATATTCATGCAAGCTGGTCCTGTCATATGCGATATTAGACAAAATAAAACATTAATTCTGAATATTCTTATAGCACAATAAATGATGTTTTGTCTAACAGAGATACAGATGGACACAGAATGCTTATTCATTACAATATTTTAATTGTTTTAATGACTCCAAAGCTTTTTCTATAGGAATTGGCAGTGTTCCTCTAAATTACTCTTCAATCTGACCCCATTTTATTTCACATTTACAAATTCTCAGGGTTATCAGTGTTAAAGGTTAAAAAGAAAAGGGTTAGGGCTAGGCTACATTTACACTCATTCTAAAAAGTTTAAGAGTGTTTTCACCTGTACATGCCATATTTGCACTGTGTGTCTGTTATTTTATGTATGTTTATACCAAAGCACAGTTGAATTATTGAACTTTAATGCAGCTCTGACAAAAATTGTGGCTGTAATTCCAATCATATGTTTATAATGTTTTAACATTATCGTTTCTATAATAAAGGCTTTCTCTTAGTGACTTCTGTGGTGGACACCAACATGAGTTAAAATAAATAGATGGACTACTAATCATCTAATCATTGACATTGTAAAGTTTTTTGAAGAGAGACATGGATTTCAGATCAATTGTAGGAGTTGCCAATGTCAGTGTTTTGTAACAGTTTAGTTAAAAAAAAAAAAAAAAGCTTTGTGCTTTATAAATTCATAGTAATGGTAAGCTGGCATGTTTGTGTCTGATTACCCTTCAAGAAGAACTAAGTGTATAAATATTTAGAGCTGTGTCTATGCCAGAATCCACAGAATTCCCAGACCGCACCATGGCATACAAACATGGCAGCTATGGACTACAATCCCTAACACCTTTCCCAACTGACACATTCAACAGGCACCTTGAACAGACAAAGGACTTGTGAAGTAATGCACATTTTGCATTTCTGTATTATTATGTTTTTTTGCTGTTTGCTAGTCACCTGACTTTCTCTCTGTGGTTTTTAGTATTTATATCCCAGTTTGAATATAATCTTCAACAACAACTACTATCTGCCTTAGATTCTCACTCATGACAGCTGCTATCCCATAATATAGCAATGATATTGCTATATTATATTACATACTGCTATGTCTGGTTCCTCTCAAGGTTTCTTCCTTATGCCATCTCGGGGAGTTTTTCCTTGCCACAGTCGCCACCGGTTTGCTCATCAGGGACAAACTTACTTATAAAGAACATATTCACTTTTAATCACCACATTATCTGTGTAAAGCTGCTTTGAGACAGTGTTTATTGTTAAAAGCGATATACAAATAAAAAATAATTTGAATTGAATTGAATTGAATTGATAATATCAATGTGTTTTTTCAGTCGATTGTTCGTTAACACATTGCTGTGGTATAAAAGAAATAAAACACACAAACCCAATGTTGCTTATTTTCATATAACAGCTCACTCTGTGATTTTTATACACCATATACTGTATACTGTTTAGTCTGTGCAAGTTGTCTTTAATCATTGAACACAGAATTTATTTAGAGTCATTATGCTTAAAAGTAGTATATTAGTTATGAAATTAGCAGACCTCATGCTGTTTGTCGTCTTTTCCCATGCTACAGTCCAACAGTGAGCCACAGCACAGAAGTTTCTCACAGCATTGTTTAGACGAGCAACCCAGGAAGTTCCACTCCTCCAGCACAACCATCCATTTCCCTGTTCTGGCTGATGAGACTCTTTAATTGGACTATACTGGGAGCTTGTAAAATGCTGTTTGTTTACTCCTCACAGCAGCAAACAAACACAAGCCGACCACCAAGTGTGGCAGTCGAAAAAACGGCCTGATTATAGTTGTTTGGAGAAGAAGTGACTTACCCATTTACACACTGCTTTACCCATTACCTCTGTACCTCTGTCTATTTATGCATGGAAATACGATGTTATTCAGTTTAATGCTTCTGATCTGTACAGAGAATTATACAATGAATTAGACTTTACCGTCATAACATCTAACTTATTTTGAAGCTAAATGATAGATATTGACAGTGACCTTTGACAGTGTAACTTTCTGACATTGTCCTGTATGCAATGCTAAATGTTTATAGGTTGTGCTTCGCTGATATTTTACTGTTATTCAATCATATAACTTTAAAGAATTAGGCTGTTAATTACAGATTTTGAGAGTGAAAAAATTACAAATATGTATTTTGTAATTATTTATGTAATTATTTATGTATTTCGTAATTATTTTTGTATTTTACCTCAAATATCTGCATCAGTACCTGGATTAGTAGAATGTTAGTATAGTATAATAGTATAGGTATATATGTAGATAGATAGATAGATAGATAGATAGATAGATAGATAGATAGATAGATAGATAGATAGATAGATAGATAGATAGATAGATAGATAGATAGATAGATAGATAGATACTCATTTCATACTTAATCAGGGTGCCAATAATGCTATTTGACTGTATAATGTTGAATAAAATATTCAGTTGAAATAATATATTCCATTAACAAAATATCCAATTATATTTAAAGTTTATTTTCTCCAACACTTTCCCTAATTTCCCTAATGGTGTAACAAAGACAAATAACACAAAGCCAGTGGTGTAAAAAGGTGATGCAGGAAAAACACTTGCGATGAGTGTGTATGATGACACTGGTCTGTTATGCTCTTGTACATTTTTCACTCTTCGCTTCTGACATTTAGTTTCACATATAGCACTTGTAGGCCAAGTGGGTCTTGTAAGCTGCTGCAATTTTGCCCTCATATCCTAAAGTGACCTTCTGCAAAATAAAAAAAAAATACCCAGAGAGTACATCCATCTTGTTTCCCCTAGGGCTAGTCAACTCAAGGTGAGGAGTGCTGAAGCTTTTCCACCAGCTGGGACTCACCTGGCTGAGTGTAGCGCAGAGCCTCGTTAAAATGCACCGAATCACCACAGAGCACGTCTCGTTAACCGTATCCCCACCTGGACCAGGACATGGCACAGGGCTCTGACCTCTACTGCATGGGGCTTAATGGCACCAATAAAACAGGTTTAAAAAATTATAATTAAGAAGACTTTATGTTCAGAAATTTATGATTTTAGTTTCTATCTATCTATCTATCTATCTATCTATCTATCTATCTATCTATCTATCTATCTATCTATCTATCTATCTATCTATCTATCTATCTATCTATCTATCTATCTATCTATCTATCTATCTATCTATCTATCTATCTATCTATCTATCTATCTATCTATCTATCTATCTATCATCTATCTATCTATCTATCTATCTATCTATCTATCTATCTATCTATCATCTATCTATCTATCTATCTATCTATCTATCTATCTATCTATCTATCTATCTATCTATCTATCTATCTATCTATCTATCTATCTATCTATCTACCTAACCCTCTATTTTAAATGTCTATCAATAATTATGATTTAAGTGGAGATTTCTGAAAAAAAAAAGAAAAATAAATTCTTCATTGAGATTTTAGAGCTAAGACATTCTATTACTAAGTACTGGGATAATATATGATTTAATATATGTAACACTAGATGATAGATAGATAGATAGATAGATAGATAGATAGATAGATAGATAGATAGATAGATAGATAGATAGATAGATAGATAGATAGATAGATAGATAGATAGATTTTAAATTTATGTTTATTGCATTGCATTTCTTTATTTGCTGTAGTATGTTGTAATCTTAACACATTTCTTAGTTATATACATAGCTGTCATGCATCATTCAGTATTGTGAAAAAAATTTGTGAACATATGTAAAAACGTTTTAGGATGCTTTAGGAAATCTGTGACATTAATGATGTTGATATTTTCATACAGAAAAAAACATGGATGCCTCAGAGTTCAACTTTTGTTAGCAAAAGAGCTAGTCATTCAAAACTGTAAGGTGTATATAGAGTGTTAGAGATTTAATATGCATCTTTGTTTATATTGATTGATAGAAAGCCAATATTAGATTATACAGTATAACCCATTTAATATCCAAGAAACACTTTATTTGCTGTTCAAACTGTGAACAGCCTTGCTGAATTAAAATGATTTGACAAATATACACTCCCCGGCCACTTTATTAGGTACACCTTACTAGTACTGAGTTGGACCCCCTTTTGCCTTCAGAACTGCCTTAATCCTTCGTGGCATAGATTCAACAAGGTACTGGAAACATTCCTCAGAGATTTTGGTCAATATTGACATGATAGCATCACGCAGTTGCTGCAGATTTGTCGGCAGATTTGCTCTATTGGATTGAGATCTGGTGACTGTGGAGGCCATTTGAGTACAGTGAACTCATTGTCATGTTCAAGAAACCAGTCTGAGCTGATTCGCGCTTTATGTCATGGCGCGTTATCCTGCTGGAATTAGCCATCAGAAGATGGGTACACTGTGGTCATAAAGGGATGGACATGGTCAGCAGCAATATCCAGGTAGGCTGTGGCATTGACACAATGCTCAATTGGTACTAATGGGCCCAAAGTGTGCCAAGAAAATATCCCCCACACCATTACACCACCACCACCAGCCTGAACCGTTGATACAAGGCGAATGGATCCATGCTTTCAAATTCTGACCCTACCATCCAAATGTCGCAGCAGAAATCGAGACTCATCAGACCAGGCAACATTTTCAATCATCCATTGTCTAATTTTGGTGAGCCTGTGCGAATTGTAGCCTCAGTTTCCTGTTCTTAGCTGTCAGGAGTGACACCCAGTGTGGTCTTCTGCTGATGTAGCCCATCCGCCTCAAGGTTCGACGTGTTGTGTGTTCAGAGATGCTTTTCTGCATACCTTGGTTGTAACGAGTGGTTATTTGAGTTACTGTTGCCGTTCTATCAGCTTGAACCAGTCTGGCCATTCTCCTCTGACCTCTGACATCAACAAGGCATTTGTGCCCACACATTGCGCTCACTGGATATTTTCTCTTTTTGGACCATTCTCTGTAAACCCTAGAGATGGTTGTGCGTGAAAATCCCAGTAGATCAGCACTTTCTGAAATACTCAGACCAGCCCTTCTGGCACCAACAACCATGCCACGTTTAAAGTCATTTAAATCACATTTCTTTCCCATTCTGACACTCAGTTTGAACTGCAGCAGATCGTCTGGACCATGTCTACATGCCTAAATGCATTGAGTTGCTGCCATGTGATTGACTGATTAGAAATTTACGTTAACGAGCAGTTGGACAGGTGTACCTAATAAAGTGGCCGGTGAGTGTGTGTATATATATATATATATATATATATATATATATATATATATATATATATATATATATATATATATATATAGTGTATATGTTTTTATACATTTGATCATTAGATTTGTATTTGTCCTTTTTTGGAATTATGGATTTTGGAATGTCCTTGAATAGATTTGTGTTCATTCAGGCGCAAAGGCATTCGTGAAGTCAGGTACTGATGTAGAGTGAGGAGGCCTGGGGTGCACTCTGTGTTCCAATTTATCTCATAGGTGTTCATTAGGATTGAGGACAGAGCTCTATACCTGGCCCCTTAAGATCTTTGACTCCAATCCATATAAACCCCATATCTTCATGGAGCTGGCTTTATGCACAAGGGTATTGTCAGTTTGGAACAGATTTGGGTCTCCTTGTTCAAGTCAATGAAAAATTTTATGCAACTGCATTCAAAGATATTCTGTACAATTGTGTTTTCTTTAACTTTGTGGTAATAATTTGGAAAAAAAAACCAAATATAGCTGGAAAAGTCAGGTGCCCAAATATTTTTTTAGATAGTGCACGGGTATGTGTTGTGTTCTTTTTTCTTCTTTCATTTTAATTACATTTCAATGCATTATAGCACTATTGCACCTTTGGCAGCCTTTTCCTCATGCTTGTGATGTCTCAAGCTATAAGTGACAACAAGAAGAAATAGGGGCAGAAGTGTCTGTTTTATGAGGTGAAGTTAGTTACAGATGTTGGTGTGTGTACGCTATGGAATTTGTCTGCTCTGTTTAAAATTAAATGCATTGCTCTGACACCTGCAGATTGTTAGATCCATACAAAGATCCATTGATTTCGATGTATGAATTTACTTACCTGACACTCCGGATAACCTTTTGTCCACGGACGTATGACTTTTGAACAGGGATTTTATGAAATCTTCTTAGCCTTTGATTTCTTTGGAGAAACAGTGATAATTCTGAACCACAATGTTCCCGCTTGCTGTGTTCAGAAGAAGCGGAATGTACCATTTCAGTCCCTGGGCCCATTTCTGATTTCCTGAAGGCCACCAGTCTGTACATTTTGTCTGTCTTTCTGTTCTCACGGTGTGCTTTTTGACAGTAGGTGTGGCTGCGGTGGTTACCTTGCCTATTGTCTATGGCCTCTTCTAGCTGAATGGAGGACTCTTATGGGTTATGTGGTTGTGTGTGAATAGGCATTGATGTGGTTTAACCTGATTGACACAGTTCCATTTAAAGCCCTGAATCAGACGCTTGCCAATTGGCATGTGTCGAAAGTGTGCTTGCATCCTATTTGTCAGAGCTGTAATGTGCAGAGAGTGAAAGCTTTGTGGAGGCTCATTGCAAATGGAAACCCATTTACACACTTTCCTCAGCTTGTTCCAACAGCACCACTCGTATAATGCAGACAAATCATCTTATTACAGGTTCTATGATATAAAGTGTGTACTGGACATTGTTAAAGCCACTATGTTATGATATTTTTTGTTAAAAAAAAAAAAAACGTTTGAGAACACACTGGGCACAGTTGTCTATACTGTATGTATATACACCACAGTGTATCAGGTAAACTTCCAAATGAATTCATTTGTGTTCACATCAACTGAATTTATAGCAACAAGCCATATATTGAGTATGTTTTCTGTGATGATATTTAATTAGTTGAAAAATGTCATCCAAAAAATCCATTTTAGTTACATTTAATGTTGTGTAACCTGTTATCATTTATTAGAGCTATAAACAGCTTTTTCATCATACTCTTCTTTCCAACTTGCAAAGTGCAATGTACTTTGTGCTGGAGATGTATAGAATTACAAAGCACTGACACTGGAGACTCCTTCCATAAATGCCAGGTTGAATAGTGCAATACTGTTAAGTCAGGCTGGTTTAGAAAAAATATAAATATAATATAAAGTCAATATAATAATTTTTCCTTATGAGTTAAATGTTTCAGTGTACATTTAAATATCACTTCTAACAAGTTCAGGTTTTCGGTTTCCAATAACAAAATACAAGCACAGTATACCTTTTAACCTGTATGATGGGTTTTTAGGTTAGTAATCAGCTACAGTATCTACAAGAACCAGGAACTTTTTTTAAATATATGATATATTAACAAATATAATATAATATATTACAAATATGTATAACTTTGTTAATATATTAATATTTCATTATCTTCTATCTCAGTGATTGGAGAATTGTAATGTTTCTTTTACACAAATAATCCATTCATACACCAACGTTTATCAAATGTAATTCTCAAATTATCTTTCAATTAGCAACATAATCATTTCTTTTAAACATCTGGATAAATTACATGTCTGAACAGTCACCTTTTAATTTTCAACCATTAATGTTTAAATTATTGTTTTAAATAAATCAAATCATATCTTTTTTTTTTGCTTTGTAGATGCACTACAAATCACCACTTCTAACTAGTACCATGTACCTCTTATGATTTAGACACAACAAAATCTTGTTCTATTTGTCTGTTTTTGTTTTTGTGGTAATTTTTTTGCCGTGTTATCATGTCTCATCAAACTGCATAGGGTAAATATAAAAAAACTTTGAATTGAATGACCTTAGATACTGATCTATAGCTAATGTCAGGTCCAATAAGTTGACTTCTAGTAAATAATTTTTAATTCATTTATAAATGAATGTGATTGGTTACACCATAACGCAGGATCTGCTACAGAAGCTAATCTGATTCAGTCCAGTAATACACTTTGTTGTATTTGCATTTGGACCATGCTTTGCAAGCTGATGATTCTTTAGTGTTCATAACACTACATCCATCCTAGAGTTGTTTTTCAGAAATAAAATAAAGGGTTTTGGAATATTAAACCAAAACAATATAAACAAATACAGTTTTACAGTAAATCACTGCAGTTAATCATTATTATTGGTGTTGATTTAACACCTCGATACCTTCTTGTTTGTGTGTTTACATGAATGCGTGTGTGCACATGTCATGTTATGACCTTATGACATAAAATGCCATCAGAGTGGCTGCATTCTCCTTAGCAACTTTCATGCAGTTAAAGGGAATCTTGGCAGTTATTCAGTGCTCATAAAATGTTTTCTAGATCTTTATTTAATAAAAAATAGCATGCACTTGCTGACTGTAATTTGAACCCCAACCTTTATAACTTATTATTACTGATTCTTTATACCTTATAATTGTAGTTCAGACAAGCTTTGAGTACTTGATGATTGATGAACCACTTTCCCCCAAATCTAGCTGTAAGTCTCCCAAAGTGTGAGGGCTAATCTGATTGACGTTCTGCAGCCGCTATCTCAGATCCATGCAGAGGCAGGCAGGTGCTAGCAGCAGCTTTTCGATCACGTGCAAGCGTGCCCACTGCGGTATGGTCACAATGCCCCCAAAGCCAACATGCTGACACCAGCCCCTTCTTCACACCCTGCTGAGAGAGGGCATGTCTATGCCCCCTCCTCGGCTCGGCACAACTCGCCTCGGAAACAAGCCTGCTCTCTCCTGCATGGAGGCTGCCTTAGTCTTTCCCTCTGTGTAATTAGCTTCCATTTTTAGCTGGGTTTGTTTTGACGGAGGGCAGAGTGAATTCCCATCAGGGGAGTAGAGGTGTCTGGAGCGCAGAAGCTACAGCCAGGCGATATCGCCCCCTTCTCCTTCTGCCTTGAACATATCTGATGCTGGAATCTCCTCTTAGAATTCTTCTCTTGTCTGACATTTAGGACAGAGAAATAATGGGTGGAAATGGCTATAATATGAATTGTTGAAAGGCCCTTATATAACTATAAGTAAGTAGTTCTGTAGTGATGTTCAATGGTTTATTTTCTATTGTAAAATCATGTGTGTTGTACATATAAATGTCATTCTCATCTTATTTCATGGTCATTATTACATGTTTATATGAGTGAATACTTGGATGTGGATTTAATTTCTTTGACAGATTCCTTTGCTAGAAAATATACAAATGCTAATACAACCCTTAGCTCTATACTCTTAAGAATTTGGTGCATTGAATATGTTTTACTAACATTACTAACATTTACTAACATTTACTAACAATTACCTTTTTTTTTAAGTTTTACTTACAAAATACATTATACTACACTATACTATAATAAAGTGCATCATAATGTATTACTATGAACTAAACTACACTATACAATAATGCAATATACTCTACTGTAATATACTACACTACACTAAATCCAAATCATACTCTATACTATACTATACTATACTATACTATACTATACTATACTATACTATACTATACTATACCATACTATACTATACTGAATCCGAATCATACGCTATACTATACTATACTATACTATACTATACTATACTATACTATACTATACTATACTATACTGAATCCAAATCATACTCTATACTATACTATACTATACTATACTATACTATACTATACTATACTATACTATACTATACTACACTATACTATACTATACTATACTATACTATACTATACTATACTGAATCCAAATCATACTCTATACTATACTATACTATACTATACTATACTATACTGAATCTAAATCATATACTATGCTATACTATACTATACTATACTGAATCTAAATCATATACTATACTATACTATACTATACTATATACTATACTATACTATACTATACTGAATCCGAATCATACTCTATACTATACTATACTATACTATACTATACTATACTATACTATACTATACTATACTATACTGAATCCGAATCATACTCTATACTATACTATACTATATACTATACTATACTATACTATACTATACTATACTATACTATACTATACTATACTATACTGAATCTAAATCATATACTATGCTATACTATACTATACTATACTACTATACTATACAATACAGTACTATACTATACTATACTGAATCCAAATCATACTCAATACTATACCATACTATACTATACTATACTATACTATACTATACTATACTATACTATACTATATACTATACTATACTATACTGAATCCAAATCATACTATACTATACTATACTATACTATACTATACTATACTATACTATACTGAATCCAAATCATACTATACTATACTACTATACTATACTATACTATACTATACTATACTATACTATACTATACTGAATCCAAATCATACTCTATACTATACTATACTATACTATACTATACTATACTATACTATACTATACTATACTATACTATACTATACTTTAACTAGTTCAATTTAATAACATTTTATTTGTTTAGCGCTTTTTTTACAGGACATTGTCTCAGTTAAAGGGAATCTTGGCAGTTATTCAGTGCTCATAAAATGTTTTCTAGATCTTTATTTAATAAAAATAGCATGCACTTGCTGACTGTAATTTGAACCCCAACCTTTATAACTTATTATTACTGATTCTTTATACCTTATAATTGTAGTTCAGACAAGCTTTGAGTACTTGATGATTGATGAACCACTTTCCCCCAAATCTAGCTGTAAGTCTCCCAAAGTGTGAGGGCTAATCTGATTGACGTTCTGCAGCCGCTATCTCAGATCCATGCAGAGGCAGGCAGGTGCTAGCAGCAGCTTTTCGATCACGTGCAAGCGTGCCCACTGCGGTATGGTCACAATGCCCCCAAAGCCAACATGCTGACACCAGCCCCTTCTTCACACCCTGCTGAGAGAGGGCATGTCTATGCCCCCTCCTCGGCTCGGCTCAACTCGCCTCGGAAACAAGCCTGCTCTCTCCTGCATGGAGGCTGCCTTAGTCTTTCCCTCTGTGTAATTAGCTTCCATTTTTAGCTGGGTTTGTTTTGACGGAGGGCAGAGTGAATTCCCATCAGGGGAGTAGAGGTGTCTGGAGCGCAGAAGCTACAGCCAGGCGATATCGCCCCCTTCTCCTTCTGCCTTGAACATATCTGATGCTGGAATCTCCTCTTAGAATTCTTCTCTTGTCTGACATTTAGGACAGAGAAATAATGGGTGGAAATGGCTATAATATGAATTGTTGAAAGGCCCTTATATAACTATAAGTAAGTAGTTCTGTAGTGATGTTCAATGGTTTATTTTCTATTGTAAAATCATGTGTGTTGTACATATAAATGTCATTCTCATCTTATTTCATGGTCATTATTACATGTTTATATGAGTGAATACTTGGATGTGGATTTAATTTCTTTGACAGATTCCTTTGCTAGAAAATATACAAATGCTAATACAACCCTTAGCTCTATACTCTTAAGAATTTGGTGCATTGAATATGTTTTACTAACATTACTAACATTTACTAACATTTACTAACAATTACCTTTTTTAAGTTTTACTTACAAAATACATTATACTACACTATACTATACTATACTATACAATACAGTACTATACTATACTATGCTATACTATACTATGCTATACTATACTACACTATACTATACTATACTATATACTATACTATACTATATACTATACTATACTGAATCCAATCATACTCTATACTATACTATACTATACTATACTATGCTATACTATACTATACTATACTATACCATACTATACTATACTGAATCCGAATCATACGCTATACTATACTATGCTATACTATGCTATACTATACTATACTATACTATACTGAATCCAAATCATACTCTATACTATACTATACTATACTATACTATGCTATACTATACTATACTATACTATACTACACTATACTATACTATACTATACCATACTATACTATACTATACTATACTGAATCCAAATCATACTCTATACTATACTATACTATACTATACTATACTATACTATACTGAATCTAAATCATATACTATGCTATACTATACTATACTATACTGAATCTAAATCATATACTATACTATACTATTCTATACTATACTATACTATACTACTATACTATACTATACTATACTATACTATACTATATACTATACTATACTATACTATACTATACTATACTGAATCCAAATCATACTATACTATATACTATACTATACTATACTATACTATACTATACTATACTATACTATACTATACTATACTATACTGAATCAATCATACGCTATACTATACTATGCTATACTATACTATACTATACTATACTATACTATACTATACTATACTATACATACTATACTATACTATACTGAATCAATCATACTCAATACTATACCATACTATACTATACTATACTATACTATACTACTATACTATACTATACTATACTATACTATACTATACTGAATCCAAATCATACTCTATACTATACTATACTATACTATACTATACCATACCATACTATACTATACTATACTATACTATACTATACTGAATCCAAATCATACTCTATACTATACTATACTATACTATACTATACTATACTATACTATACTATACTATACTATACTGAATCCAAATCATACTCTATACTATACTATACTATACTATACTATACTATACTATACTATACTATACCATACTATACTATACTATACTTTAACTAGTTCAATTTAATAACATTTTATTTGTTTAGCGCTTTTTTTTTACAGGGACATTGTCTCAGATAAAGTGGTAATTAGGTTATATTTGGGTTTATTGCAAATAAGGTAGTTACTTATAATTGTTTGTAGTAGTGCACTTGTAGTGTTTGTGCATTATTATATCATTACATACACATTTATTTAAATACTAATATTTAACATTTTATTACAATGCTATAATCTCATTATGAACAAATATTATATATATTATGTTATGTTATGGGTAATCTAAAATTGTTAATAAACCTAAAAAAATTCAAGCTTTATAAAGTGCAATGCATATAACTAAAGCGTTTGAGCATTTAGTTATTTTATATATATATATATATATATATATATATATATATATATATATATATATATATATATATATATATATATATATATATATATAGTTATAGTTATAGTTATATGCTACACGGTATATACATTTATATACATAAATACATAATTCTAAATAAATAAATGTATTAATTAATTAATTATTTAATTATGTAGTATATACTGTGTTATATTGCCAGGGAGTGCAGTTACATGTTTAGCATGATGTTAACTATTTATCAGAAAATCTTAAAATGGCATTACACGATGCACAATATATGAGGATTTTAAGAGAGAGAGAGAGAGAGAGAGAGAGAGAGAGAGAGAGAGAGAGAAAGAGAAAAAGAGAAAGAAAAATATATATTAATGCAATATTAATAGGCTATATAAGTAATATAAGCTATATATGTAACTCTAAACCACTGAAATCAAATTGCTATACATTGATATATAAGCTGCACAGTAAAATGAATATAGTACCGTATGTGTAAACATTTTTTTTTAAACTGTCTAGTTCATGATTTCCTTGTGTCACCACAGATGCCTCCTAGTTTGGGACATGTGGTATGTGCAGCAGAATTCGCATGATTAGCAATTATCTAATTTCTTCTTATACTGTATACTTATACAATAATTATTTGCACACACAAGTGTCATCATGCACATGCTCTTTCGCCAGACAAGCTCAAACACACCACAATGTACAGTGTCTAAGAGGTGCTGTTATTCAGTGGAAAATAGCAAGCCATGTTTCTGTGTGTGTGTGTGTGTGTGTGTGTGTGTGTGTGTGTGTGTCTCCTTGTTACTCTGCACACTGGTGTCTTCAGCGACATACATTTTCTCAGCCCTCACACTGATCCCATTCTCTGGCCAATGGGCTGGGAGGCAATGCAGACGTCATTAGCGGCTTCGCTTTGGCTCAGCACACACCACTGGAGCTGCCTGGCTAACATAACGCCACTATTAAAAATAAATAAATAAATAAAGAAAGAAAGAAAGAAAGAAAGAAAGAAAGAAAGAAAGAAAGAAAGAAAGAAAGAAAGAAGACCGTACATCATTTGCATAGGAGACTAAGGTTAATTATTGGGCAATAAAAACAAGCTCACACACACACACACACACACACACACACACACACACACACACACACACACACACACACACACACACACACACACACAGAGGCTGGTACTTCGCCAGTTACTGGAGCACATAACAACCATCATCATCATCATATTTAGATCTAAAATGTGTCAGTGACAACATAAGCTCCTTCTCCACCTATAGACTTGACATTCGATGCAGAATTTCAGCATATCCTCCCCACCGAACAGGCTTATAGGGAAAGATGGGGCTGTGATGCACTGTGGGTATCTCTCCATCTCTTTATTCCTCCTCCAGCCGGAGAGGGAATGTATTATTTACAGCGGTTAAAGTAGGACACAGCAGCCTTCATAGCCAGCCCATCTGGGAGCTTGTGAGTTCTCACATGTAGAGTTCTGCTTCTCTTTCATATATTAGCAGCATTTCTCATTCACTCATTACCAATGTATGGAAATGTAGTTATGAAAATGAGGAGAGATGGTAAAAAAAAAGGAGGCCAGAAAGACGACCATTACTCTTCTTTTTCTTTTTGTGCTTATGTAAGGATTCCTTGTCTTCTTGTGTGTTTTATACTTCTCTCTTTTCCCTGAAAGCTTGCTTTGCTCCCTGTCTTATTCCCTTTACTACAGCTACTTTTTTGTTTATTATCTAATGTTAATTGCTCTCTCTTTCTATAAACTTCTGCCTTTTCCACTGTTCTGTCTATTTCCAGTTCTGTTCTTCCAGCCGCTCCTTTCCATGTACAGCTTCTTCCCATCTCGGCACAGTCCATTAAACTGCCACAGCCTTCCACCCTTCATCAATTCATGCTTTTTTGCCTCCACCTCCCAGCCTATGTTTCTCTCAACTCCCAGAGCCAGGCTTTATTAGTCCAGCGATACTGAGCCAAGCCTGATGGCAGACGGATGGAACACTGCTGGTCTGCTCTCCAGACTCCTAGACGGGCACATGTGTAGCTTCCTCAGCTCAATCAGGCTGATCAGCAGAGGCTTGATTCATCTTGCAGGAAGTTGGTCGATGGGTGGCACATGCAAAGTGCGCAAGGGGGTATTCTCAAATCATATCTATTGATAATTCTCTTAAACTAAGATCTGTTAGATAGTGGTTTCCTTATACCGTTACATCAAATTAAACTTTGTTTATGTCTATAAATGGTCCAATATCCAACTACAAATAAATTTTTCAAATAAATAGAATAATATATTGTGTCCTAAATAAACACAATTACAGATATGAATGGAACACACGCTATTCTTTTCTTATTCCTTATTCATCTGACACCAACGTTTGCTCCGGTAGTTTGACCAAATTATTGCCTAGCAGTGCACCAATATAAAACTAAATTTTTTAACTTACTCAAAATTTATAAAATAAATATTTACATTCAGAGAGCAACTGATGCAAAGGCACTAGACAGAACTCATGCTATGAACAGGAAACATATCTGTTTAATTTTTTTGTTATTTTTCACAATTTTCTTCTTTTTATTAAATGAAATGTAAAACTAATTTTTAAAATTAAAATCACAAAAATATTTCAAATCATACAGACTTTACAATCAAGAAAACATTTGAACTAGCAGGGAGCACTGCATTCTTGTGTTCCAGCAGTGTGTCCAGTGAACTTTTCTGATCTTTCTAGGAAACAATAATCTCCAAAAGAATATATATATATATATATATATATATATATATATATATATATATATATATATATATATATATATATATATATATATACACACACACACACACACACACACACACACACACACACACATACATACTATACTGAATACTACATATAAATATATATATATATATATATATATATATATATATATATATATATATATATATATATAGTATATTATTTAGTATAATATAAGTATAGTAAAGTATGATTCAATATTTTAATAATTTACATATCAATAAAAAAAAAAAAACAATGCACAAGCAAGCACAATCACATTAGATAGAAAGCATGCTTACATCCACAGATGAAGCTAAGGTCAAGAAAAATTTCTGGATTGAATAAAACAATTGGTAAATCTGAGTACAAATATTTATGCCACAGCCTGATTGAATTCTTAAATCTAATTTGTCAGAAAATATGCATTTCTTTTCTATAGCAGCATTGCTCAGACTGTAGCTCTGACTTTTTTTTAATATGCTCAGTATAATTACATTAGTGTTTCTATAGTAACAGTTCATACCTAGGGATAGCATTACAGACAGTCTATATAACCTAAATCCAATAATAAATGGATTAAAAAAATGATAATGTTTAAGAAAGAAAAACGTCCAGTTCTTATTGCTGCTCTTATTTGAGACCCATATTTATGAATCCTGGGTGTCTGTTTTAATGTCAAACAATAGCACACTTCCCTTGCATGTATTATTTTTGTATAATAACACAGTCTGTTAATGTGTGTTTATTCTTACTAAAAGCACTAGCAGATATTGGTATAGATATAGATATAGATTGCATTACATCACAAAAAAATTATCTATAGATTATCAGCTGTTCAATAACATCAATAAACTACTGATGCACCGTTCCAAATTACATGCAAAGGACATCATGCTGACAATATTCTATAGATGGTTTGTAGTTTGTTTACAGCAGACAATCAAAACAAAGGTTTTTCAGTATTATAAGTATATTCCTTAGAAACTACTAAAAAAATTAAATTGCAGCTTCTCATCTCTGCTTAAAAACACAATGTGTAGGAAGCAGTTATGATATGACCATGAAATGAGGTCTCACAATAGATTGCACATTTGTATGAATATATATTATAATCACCATAATCTGCATAATAATAGGCTTCCCACTTATTGAATATGGTATATAGATTATTTTTACTACTATAAACTACTAGTCCATTATTCGCCAATTATTGTCTTTACCATATGATCAGTTAAAAGAAATAATTTCCATAATAATTAGCTGTGGTGTAATTAGCCGGTGCTCTTGTGCGCGCTGGGGTAAGTGAAAAGAGAAATGAAGGAGTGTATCATTGCCAGTGTAAGATGGGTAAACTTCTGAGGCCTCTCAGAATCTGTTTTAGCTTAAGACATTGATTCACAGGACTGACAACCTTATTATGCACCGCGCCTATTATTGATATTACTCTGAGCTCGGTTGCCATGACCACCATGCAAGAGACATTTAATTTTCTCTCCTCCATCATCATTATCTATGAGACCATCTGTTGTGCAAAATGAATTCAGCCTCATTTGCATGACTGATAAGCGCATTCTTTATCTATTTAACAGAAGGTCATATGCCAGGGAGAGGTACACGAGCAGCATTAACGTGAATTTTTTTGGGTGGGTTTCTGTCTCACATTCTTGTGGTTCTTAATGTACATGTTTATGTGTATATATACAGTCTACTTTATAAATTGGAAAATGTAATCAAATTAAAATGTTTTTTTTTTTTTGAATGAATGAACAGGAGACATGCTTTAAATAGATGCAGATACAAACAAGAAATGCACTATTGTTTCGCTTGGCATCTGGTTGAGACTAGAGTACTGCGTTGTACACAGGGACTGCAATCCTGCGAAATGCTACATGAACAGTTACCCAAAGTGGAGGTTGTTACTTTCATGCAGGTGTTGCATATGAATTTTAAAATTAAAAACACATGCATTTAGAACAATCATTAATTGACCCTTTGTACCTGCCTTGTCAGGGCCATTGTGTTTAAATCAGAAAACTAATTGTTTTTTTATTTTGTGAAATACAATCTGCTAAATTCTTGAGAAAATACAGCAGGCAACTATAGCATTTGGAAACCAGGGAAAAAACCCAGTTCTACACATGTCTATACTTGAGATTAAACATGAACTCAAGTAATCAGCTAACAGAATATTGACAGGACATGCGCAAAGTGCTCTTATTTTTATGCCATTTATTTTAAAAGGTGTTTTCAATTGATGGTTGTCTTAAATGTTATACTGTAATTGGAAGAAATACTGTCTCTGTCCATCTTTGCTAGAGTGACTCTGTGCACACTTTTACCTCAGATTCAGTATATGGACAAAAATGTCTGTAACACCTGACTATAAGATTTGCTGTCATAATATTCTCCACTGTCCTGAAAAAAATGTTCCACTAGATTTTTGAGTGTGGTTGTGGAGATTTGTGTTCCTCAGCCACAAGGGCATTAGCAAAGTCAGGTATTATTGTAGGGTGAGGAGGCCTGGGGTGCAGTCAGTGTTCCAATTGATCCCTAAGGTGTTCAATAGGGTTGAGATCAGAGCTATTTTGCAGGCCACTCAAGATCTTTCACTCCAACCCATGCAAACCATAGCTTCTTGGATCTCACTTTGAGTTCAGGGTCATTGTCATACTGGAACAGGTTTGGGTCTCCTAGTTCAAGTGGAAGATACAATTTTATGCCACAACATCCAAAGGCATCCTATACTTGCCTTCGACTTTGTAGTAATAGTTAGGGGAAGAACCAAATGCCCTACTACTTTTGTCCAGATAGTGTTCCTTTTCTCTGTTAACATAAACGGAATCTGATGGTGTCATCCAAATCAACGTTCAGTATGTTTTAGGATTAAAAAAAAGCTTTTCAGATAACCATGATTGTCTCTCATCAACAAGGCACTTTTTTAATGTGTTGCACTCTTTAGTTGTTAACAAAAATCCCAGAGGATCAGCAGTTTTTGAAAGATCAACAACCATGTCACGGTCAAAGATCAATTTTTTTCCAGTTTTTTCCAGCTCTGTTGGCATGAATACATGCATTGCACTGCTGCCACATAAAGAACTGCTGGGATAATTGCATGAATGTGTACTTGTGTTTTTATTAAAGTGACTGGTGTGTGTTTGTGTGTGTGAGAGATGATTGGGAAAAAAAGGTCTCTGGGCTGTAACTTCACAACATCTTTGTGTCTACCAGTCTGCTCCACCCTTTGTTGTCCGAGATCTTGAAGTTTTTCCTCTATTCTAAAAACTATTATTTTCTTCCCATTACTGCCCTCTATTACGTTTGTGTCACTGTTTACAACATCCCAGGCTTTTAGCTCTCTAAGCTCACACCAAGCACATGGGTATCATCAATGTTTTGGCACAAACGCTGGCATACTGTGCACCAGAACAGTGAAAATTGGGTTGAACAAGTAGAATTGCAACATCGTGTTTTATTTTTTTATTTTTTTATTAAAATGTTTGGGTTGCCAGTTTCTTATCCCTGATAATTACTTTCTGATGAAACTTCCCCTGTGGAAATATCTACTGTCTAAACAGATTCGGTCAACTTGTAAGGGATCTTGGACTTCTTCCATTAAAACATTTCGACACATTTTTGCCCTCTTTTATTTTTTACTTTAGGATTTTGAATTGAGATTAAGCCTGGAGACAAAGTCAAACTAGTTTTGCGGAAAGATTAATCTACTAAGTCTTTTGGAAAAAAAGCAGCAATGATTTAATATCACCCCCACCCATAAAAAAAAAAAAACCCACATCAAATGGTGTCCATGGCAGGATTAAACCTACAAACTTTAACTATTTTCAGTATATCGATTTATTTGGAATTGTTTAAAATATTTATTGGTGCAGTAAAATGCTATGCATGCTTTTCATTTGTTTTACATGCATTTAAAGAATATAATTTTTCCAGTTATTTGATGAAAAATGTTATTCATTCTCTGCCTACCCTCTGAAAAAACCTTCGTATACATTAGCATACGACATATAAGCTGAATATAAACTGCTTTATAAAACAATCGAATGAGCAGTGAATCAAGTTTAAGCAATACACACATTAGTGACACAATATAACTAATTGTTCAGTTTGATATATTTTTTAAAGCGATAAGACCAAGATGATGGCGCGTGCACAACTCGAAGCTCAGCTTCTATCCGTTTTTTTCTAATTGCTTATTATTTGCTTAGTTATTTTCAGCTCAGTTCACATTTGCACCATATTCAGTATTTTTTGTAATATACACGGATCAGGCATTATGACCGGTGAATGAAATAACACTGATTATCTCTTCATCATTGCACCTGTTTGTGGGTGGGATTTATTGGACATTTTGTCTTCAAAGTTGATGTGTTAAAAGCAGAAAAAATGGGCAAGCGTGAGGATTTGAGCGAGTTTGACAAGGGCCAAATTGTGATGTCTAGACGACTGAGTCAGAGCATCTCCAATAATGGAGCTCTTGTGGGCTGGTACCGTTCTGCAGTGGTCAGTATCTATCAGAAATGTTCCAAGGAAGGAACAGTGGTGACAGGATCATGGGTGGCCAGGACTCATTGATGCATGTAGGGAGTGAAGGCTGAACCGTGTGGTCCGATCCAACAGACGAGCCCCTGTAACTCAAACTGCTGAAGAAGTTAATGCTGTTAATGCTCGATGGGTCCGGAAAGTTTTGGAAGCAAAAGGGGAACCAACACAGTATTAGTCAGGTGCTCATAATGTTATGCCTGTTCAATGTATATTGCACCTTTGCAGTCACATAATACGTTTATTGTATATACATATGTATATTTGTATATTTATATTAGATTTATTTTTATACATTGCTACAGTATTTGCACTTCCGGTTAGATGCTATTTGCATTTCATTTGCCATGTATTTGGTCTCTGCACAATGACAACAAAAGCAACAAATTTCAACCACCAAACCAAATATAAGGACTTCTTGCACTTTCATAGTTTAAGATTTATTTTCATTGTATTGCTTGATAACAGAAAAAAACAATGTGTCTGCACTTTGAAGCATTTGCGTCTATAAACCAACTAATGCAAATAGATCATATTTGAATCCAAGTTAGCATTCTGTGTGGAAAATGTCAAGATGTTCTCTATTGGCTGACCTATAATTAATTTTATTGAAAACCACTGATGGGACGTTGCATCGCCCTGAATTATATCATGCCTGGACATTGTTGTCTAATTGGTCTCTCAAGGTAAACCATTTAAACAAGCTATTAGAGAAAGATCGGGACTTCACACTTGGTAAAGTTGAAGCAACCAGCACTGACAGCTCATTGTCTCCATGTCTCCGTTTTTGCCCTGGAAAAAGCATAAGGCATAAACCCAAAACTAATGCACACGGACCGTAATGAGCCGTGTTGTGTGCGGAGTGAAGATTTGCTCTAGTCTTTGTTTAGGGACTCATCGGTTTTCTGTAGCATAGGGAAACGGCCTGGCAGTGAGGACTGGCTGCTTCTTAAGCCCGTTATCTCTCGACTTCACAGCAGCGCTACTTTGGCGGAGTTCAAAGCCCAGAGTGAGGGAGGACATTAATTAGCTGTGGCAGGCTGAGCGCAGCGCCGCTGTTCTGCGTGTTCAGCCGAGGGTTACACACAGGTTTGAGCTGAGAAGCCACAGCACCCGAGTCTCGCTCTGTTCGTGTAGGGTGCGTTCGAGATTCCCTGATAGTAGGTTAAATACAGCAGCGCAGAAACATGCATACACACACACACACACACACACACACACAGTCACGAATGCGCTCAAATCTCTCCGCTCCAGAGACCACAGGGCCTGTGGGAGGCACTGATGCCGAGGGCAGACAGTCTGCAGCTCTGTCACACACACAAACACATGAATTTGTACAGAGAGAGCGAGAAAGAGAGAGAGAGAGAGAGAGAGAGAGAAGAAGCAAAAGCAGGGAAGACCTATTTCAGTGTAGAACAGAGAGAAGGGAAATTCACTTATATACTACCTTCTTATCTCATGCTTTCCTGTTATCTTTCACACACACACACACACACACACACACACACACACACACACACACACACACACACACACACACAAGATAGAAGTCTCTGGACTCGGAGCTCTTCCCCAGCCTCTATTTCACCACTCTTCTTTTGTCTCCGTGTGTGTATGGGTGGAGAGCTGCAGGCTGTGGATGTGAGAGGCATGATGCTGAGGGTAAGCTCCACTCCTCCATCACATGCACAAGCTCAACTCTTCAGCAAAGCAACTGCTATGACTCACATCTCTCTCTCTCTCTCTCTCTCTCTCTCTCTCTCTCTCACACACACACACACACGCTCTCTCTCTCTCTGACACACACACACACACACACACGTTTTCTCTCTCCATCCCTCCCTCTGTCTGCCGCTCTCTTCCGTGGCATCGTTTCTGCCGTGGCGGCTTCTATCCTTGCTTTCCCTCGCTCCGCCTCATTGGTGCTGCCCCCATTCCATTTCTTCTCTTTTTTCTTCTTCCCTCCCTCCCTTCCTCCATCTCTCCCTCTGTTTCTCTCGCTCTCCTTCACTCTCTCTCCTCTGCTCAGCTCCAGGCCCATTGGTTGCCTGCCTTCAACCATTATCTCTCGCTTCCCTCTCCTGATTCTCTCTCTCTCTCTCTCTCTCTCTCTCTGTCTCTGTCTCTCCCTATCCTTGTTCCCTGCACGCCCATCAGCTTTCAACTCCTAAAAAAATGATTTGCATTCAGGAGGAGAAAGGAACTTTCCAGCGTGCGCTTTGAATGAAAGAGTGCTGGCGAGAACGTGCGTGAGAGAAGACGACTCTGGACCAAAACAGCGAGGAAAGACAATCAGGGGCGATCACAACAAAAAGTTTGAGCGAAGACGCCGTTTCATCACTGGTGGGTCCTTTCAGTTTCTTTTTGAGTTCTCAGTTCATTGGCATCCTTTCTCGAATGTCTTGTGTTGCATTAAAGATCTCATGCATATCATCTACTGTATATAATCCAGCATAATTGTGGATAGATTCTACTGGTTTTCTCTTTCTTAGACAGACCATTTTGACAGCTGTTCACTGGTTGTGTCCTGCTAGTGTTCCTACACTGCTTACACTTTCCAGCTCGCTTTTCTGCTTGACGTCTGAGTCTCGTTGTACTCCGTCAACTTTCTTGCCTGTAGGGAGCTGTAGAGAGGGGTGAACTTGGCAGAAGATGTTCTCAGGTCACAGCTCTTTGTGCCGTTCTCTCCAGAAGCTTCTCTGGGCATGCTGATGTTTGTGCACTAGGTCACCATAGCAGTGTCATCTGTATGCTTCAGTGTGCCACTTATTGGTCCCTGCAGTGCAAACAGGGGCAGATTTTGATTATTCCTTTATTGCTTTGGGAGTTGGCAACATGTCTGTGCACAATGTGGAGGCTTATGGGAGGGCTGAGGGCAAATAAAACACTTTCGGAAGTAAACACTGCCTTTTCTAAAAGAGGAACGGTTGTCCACATTGACGCTGACTGGCTCAGTTTTTGACGTATAAGATGAAGACGTTCCCCACGTTTTTAAAGATATTTAATGTGCTTTTTTAATCGTATTTGCAAGTTCTTTGGGTTTGGGTTTGTGTCTCCTTTTTTCTGAAATTGCAAAAAAATTCTAAAATAGAAAAACATAATCAAGTTAATAAAATGCTGCAAAAAAACATAGAAACAAGTGCTGAATAACTCTGTATAAGTGTCTTTATAAGTTTGGCAACTTATCAATATGTGAACTCAGATTAAGCACAAATTATGATTCTGTGTAAACTCTGTAAAGTTGTGCTCGAGCTTGATCTCCTAACAGCACTCACTCATATTTGTAACTTAATCTGCAGGATGTAAAGTGAAGTGTTGTAATCTGGCCATGAGACAAAGTGCACTTTACTGAGTGCTAATGGTCCGTGCAGGGAAAGCGGTAAGCACTTGGTTGCAGTGTGAAAAGGTCCTAGGCTTGGTTCTGTTAGGAGGATGAATTGAAAATCATAAACTTTGCAGCAGGACCACTTGGAGGCAGCGGGAAAACCGACTGGAATCAGTAATCAGCTGCGTCCTCATATGCACACCGGCCTCTTTTTTTTTTTGTGGGAAATAGGAAGTTGAAGAGTCAATGTCCAATTTTGTTTGTTCTGTACTTACTGTAGCTTCTTGTTCTTGACTGAGAGGACTGAAATCTGTTGAGGTTTTTTGCTCTTGTCGTCTATTCTTTTCACGCATGATATGTGTTCTGAAATACTTTTCTGCTAGTATTTGTATTACTATAGACTTTGTCAGCTACTTGTCTGAATATGATTATCCTCTGACCTCTCTTATTAACAAGAAGTTCCTTTCTTTTACTGGTTGTTTTTTGTTTTTCGCACCACTGTGTGTATAATTATCCTAGGACTATGTGAAATATTTAAACCGGTCATTTCAGGCACCAAATCATGCAGCAGAGATTACATTTTTTGCATTTTGAAGTTTGATTAAACACAGAAGCTCTTGGACTGAAGGATAATAGTTACTGGATTGCAGTTGTATTTTTGTATATGGATACATGCTTTTTGCAATTTTAAAGCAAATTTTTTAAACAATAGATATAAAAAACTGTCTTTGCCAGTATAATGCTGTTATACCTTGTATTATTTTATTGGAACAAACACAAATTTATAAATCCTTTTTGTACAATTGTATGTAACTTTGAAAACACTATATGTTGTACAGAACTATATTGTATGGAACACTAATTTCTTCATTGTTGAACCAGTACCATGTATTATTATATTTTTCATATAACATATCAGGATTTTCTTATTCCTTAGAAAACCCTTATTATAGGAATTTAGATCAATGTGTAAGATTTCTTAAAGGTGGTAGATATAGAAACAGATATATTTGGTTATAAATATGAGTGTGTGTGTGTGTGTGGGGGGGGTATAGTCAGATTAATGTATTTAAAAAGTTATTAAGCTTTAATATATCAAAGAAACATTTTTTAGGGATATATGACTGACAAAGCATGGTTGTAACAAAGTGGGTGGGGCTTTAAGCCTTGATCCAAAACAGTGAAATTAGCACATTTGTGTTGAATTCCTTCCCGACTCATGTTGTGAAATTACAGGATTTTACTGTGATATGTGCAAAAAAAAAAAAAAAAGAAAAGAAAAGAAATGCAGGGAACTAACAGTCTGATTTCCATTCTTACCATATAAGAATAAGCTGAAGTGAAAATATTACCTCTGTGTAAGTGCTAAAACAGTAGTGTTGCAAATAACATGCATCCAGCTATGTGATATAAATAGACTCCATAACAGCAGTTTTCTGTTTCTCTGTTCATTAGGAACTTACTGTATATTGCACCTCAATCTAAGAACATACTATGAGATATTTAAGACAGATGTTTTAGTTAACAGACATTTAAAGTACATAAAGGTTACACTATTGTTGAGTTTGAATTAAACCGAGTACTGGGTTGTACATTAAGCTTTTCTACAAGTTTTTTTTTTTTTTTGCCGTAATTGTTGCTTACTTACTTAATATGTTGGAATCCTTTGGGGTTGTTTTTTAATGCTACAGTTCCGACCTAAAGTGTTATCAGTTGTGTTTGTGTAAAAATCATAGCAGCAGAAAATTGTGCAATTAGCAATGGCAGAGGATTGTTTACAGCAAATGATTGCAAATCTATTTTATTAGAGTAGTTCATTATTTAGACCTGACTAGTGGCATGGCTCATTTTTCTAAAAGAAGATTGGATTTAACATCCAAAATCTTTAAAAAGATACTATTTTTTTATTTTTTTATTTAGTTGAATATGTTTATTTATTGGCTTATTTAATGGAGGCCATTTTTAGACCTTATTGTGGAAACTAAGCCATCTTAATATGGTTGAAATGTTATATGAATTTTGTTTATAATAAATAATAATAAAAAAAGTGATATGTGCTCTGTGCCGCAAACAAAATCCAACCATGCTTATAGAAATTCATACAAATTAAACATTAATCACTAACGCATCTTGGTATGGGACATCCCACAGGACTGGCAGCACATTTCAAGTTTTCTGTAAGAGTCAGGAGATTCAATTGAAAACTTGACCTTATCTATATGTGTAGCTAAACAGATCTGTCTGAGGCGTAAGAACGGGTTGCTTCTGGCTGAAATGACAGGCTTATCTCACGCTCTTGTTGAGCATGGGAGAGCGACTCGCACCTGCTGAGTGTGTGTCATGCTGGAGACAGTGCAATGTGATTAAATTATGTAGGGATAGCCCTCTGTCGCTGTGACCTGAGTGCCGGAAAAACCCTCCCGTCTCAGGTAGCACTCGGGGACTACAGTCATAACACACACAGACTGAGGGAGGAAACACTGCCTTACACAATAACACATTCCTATAGAGGACCCTGCTATAGTGGAGCTATTTGTGTTTAATCCGAGTCTCATCAGGGAATGTATGTAGATTGGCTGTGCATTGTGGGTGACTTTTCAAGGTGCACAGAATGGATTTGGCTTCTTCAGACAGTTTTTGATTTTGCAAAAATGCTAAATCTTCTTTGAAAAAATTCTCATATTCTTTGCAAAAATGTTTGCCTTTGCTCACCAATTTGCAAGAGGTCCTTGGACTAAGGTCTGTAGAACCTAAATAAAAAAAACAGTCCAGTCTTGGATTTCCCTCCTGGTTTTGAGAGTTTTTGTATTGACATATTTGTCTCAGATTCATTGGCATTTGTACTTGGACTTCTGTCCATATTAGACACTGGACACTGGACACGCTAACTGTGGTTTTTGGTCTCGGCCAAGCATAAGTGGCTTTCAAGTGCCCAATTAAAATTGATGTAACCCAGTTTGATCTATTGTCCAGAATGAAGGATTATTGTTTATTCTCAGATGAATTGCAAAATTAAAAAGGGAAATTAATATTTGTACTTGGACTTGTGTCCTTTTTATGTATTAGTTGTACTAAATGTGGTCTTGCTCTCTTACAAGTGAACAATGTAACCCAAGAATTGCAATTAGATATTTGGTCTCAAACATCACTTTCATTTGGACTTAAACCATAATAGTACTGGTCTTGAACATAAGGGTGGTCTTGCTTACAGCCATACTTGTCGCTCTGTGTTCTTTACTGTTTCCTTATCTGCTATCCACTTAAAACCAGTGTGTACTGTACAAAGTTTCGAATGGCCAGTGCGTTTTGGATATGATTACTGTCCATCTGCCCTTTTCTGCAGGCAGAGGGCACAATTAACATCGAATTCAATTTCATTTTATTTGCATGGTCCTTTCAACAATAGAATCGCTCTATAGAAATCTTAGTGTAGATTTAGATTTATAATAGGCAAGCCAGTGAGAATGATAGCAAGAAAAACCTTAAGGCTCATGAGGAATTAGACTCAGTCTGGAGTTCACGCACTTTGTATGGTGTGACTATAAATCAATAATTTTTCTATAAGTGTATACTATCAAGTCAAACAGTACTAAGTGTGTTGGGATGTTAAGATGTTCACTTTTGGGATTGAGTAGATGCAAAACTGAGACATTTATTGGAAGCATTGCATAAATGGACCGCAAACGCAAACCTAACAAAGAAGAAAATGGTGGAATTTGGTAGTGTATTGATTGAGGTCTCTTGAAACCTTAAATAACAGAGTGTTTGGAGTTCCTGAGTCAAAACATGGTAGAGCACTTCAAGTCATTAAATCTGAGAAACAAGGGAGGCTCAATCCTCAAACTCAAATGATGGAGTGTCAATATTTACTGTTCCGGTGGGAGGGAGTGGGTTATCCGAGCTCAGGCGCTGATACTTATCGGTTTCCAAGCGTGAAGGCCAGATGAGTGATTGAGTCCATGCATTCCATGCACACCCTTAAAACTTCTCCTCTATTTGTTCTTCCTCAACAAAAGAGAGCTGTCGACTTGATGCCACTCTATGGAGGGAAAAACATGATGTATATCCACACGGCATGGACAATTAAAAATCAATCTGGACTTGGGCGCGGGGCTATAATAAGAAGTGCAGAGAGCGGAGAGGAGGCTGATTAATACCCGCTCTCACCTTGTGCCATAACAAGCCCCCACAGGCATTCTGCACACACACACTCTCTCTCTCTCTCTCTCTCTCTCACACACACACACACACACACACACACACACACACACACAAGCACACACAGGGCTCACCTGTGTTGGCTTTCACCACATTCCCCATTACACAGTGCTGGAAAACAGAGGGATTCACATCCGATTTGTTGCCGTTTGAAAGCTGAGTGCTGAAGGGTGAATCAAGTTTTTTACTGGTTTGAGATCCACAAACGTTAACATGATATGAGCATTTTAATAAGTATAACCTTCTTCTTAATCAGTGATGATGCTGATCTTCATTTCATTGTATGTTCTTCTACCCATGCAAACAATGCTTTTTGCCATGATATGATTTGTTATGCTCATTATGATTCCTTACATTCGGGGCAATTCTTATTTTTATTTTTACTTGCACATATTTCCTTTTACATTTTTACATAAACAAAAAATTGGGGATTTTCTTTCCACATTTCTTTTTCCATGTTTATATTTTTTGTTATTTAATTTTCATTTAGAAATTGTATATTTCTTATTGTAATATTGTTAACATATGATTTATTTTTATTCACATATAAATTTTACACAGTTATTTTTTGTATCTCTTTTTCAGTGTTTTACACACTTTTGTTTTTCATTTTATTTTAACCTGTTCCATGATTATTACACTATTTATCCATTTTTAACATCTATTACAATTTTTGTGTTTATCTGTGATAAATGTATTTTTAATATTTTTTGTTTAATAATTACATTAGAATTTTTACATATGATGAGTTTTTTTACATTATGTTTTTGCGATTTTATTTATATTGTTGAGATATTCACTATCAAGCTTTTTTTTATTAAATACATTTATTTTCATTTAATTTTTTAAAACATTTTTAAATGTAGCTTAAATGCTGTTTTATTCACTTGGGATTTTCCGAATATTTTAATGCATATATATATATATATATATATATATATATATATATATATATATATATATATATATATATATATATATATATATATATAAATCACGTGAAAAAGACGTACATATCAAAATGTAGGTTATTTTTCTCTAATGGATGTGTCTTTTAGTTAGAAAGATTGCTGATCTATTTTAGCCAGTTAGCCTTATTTCAAACTGTGTTTTTGTATCAAGGATTTTTCACATCCAGAGTTGTTATCGCAAGCTGGGAGCACAAAACCCCGGTAAAAAGTCATGTGACCTGCAGCCCCTATTATCACCACATCATGAGCATGGCATGCAGCCTTCGGCTTCTCTCCTGCCAGCCTCACACGTACTGACATCTGTCATTAGCACTCAGCTCAGACACTGGCACCGCCATCTTCATCTACAATTGCTGAAACAGACTTGTCTATTATATTAGTTCTACACTCCTTTATTTCTTTTTTTTCCCCCATCCATCCACACCCTCCAGAGGGTAAGAAGGTACCCGTGAAAGCCATAAAGACATCACAGGATTCTTTAGAAATCCTCATTTAAAACTCCCAGCTGGATTTTTTAACCTCCGCGTTTTGGTGTCGATGACATTTGTGCTACGTGTCTCGGCATTGAGGAAAAAGCTCGAGTGAAGGAGATACAAAGTGAAGCGGAGGCAAAAATAATCCTCCCCAAGCAGAGCTGAGGAAAGCAGTGCAATATTGGAAAATGATTACAAAACACACATCCATTATTCATCAGGCACATTGGTGAGGGCGCGTGTCTCTTATTTATGCCTGCTCTTTAAATCAGATTTGTCTGTTTAAATCAGTGTAAAATGTTCCGGTCACATTCCTGCAATATTGTCAGAATACTTCACTGCCTAACGGATAATTGATAATGGCAAGTGACACTGGACGGAAGCCTGGACACGAGACCACTTGATGCAGTTTGCAAAAAAAAATAAAACAATCATAATTCACTTTCTGAAAAAGATGGTGGATATTTTGTGCAAAATGAAATCTATACTCAAATTACATGAAGCAGAAGCGCTGCAAACCATAAACCTGAATACAATAAATGCTTAAAAAATCAAAGCAGTCAGACACGATGTTGGCTGTCTGGATTGATTTGTATGTTCAGTTACGTTGGGTCTTACAGAGATTGAGGCAAATGTTGCAGAAATTGCAGGTGGTCGATATTACAAATAGTTTTATTGTTAAAAAAAGATCTCTGTACTTTGGCGGCATCAAACTGGCTGTTATCGATAATAAATGTTACTTGTGTTCCTTCGTCCAATCAAGGTGAAGCTGTTTCATTTTGGATCTAACGCTGAACATTTGGATGAATGAAACATTCCAAACGTTGACAACAATAAGTGGAGCATTTTTATTGTTGATTGCACATCTTTTCACTGTCAAAACTTTTTTTGTTGCTGTTGTTGTTGCAGGCGAGAATGACCGGCTAGGTACGAAAAGGATTACTTTTAGATATTGATTCATTTCTGCTCTTTTCATTTGCCTTTCAGGGAGTTTTGACAGCTGCATTTTGACATTTGTTAAAGTGACTCATTTGCCACCTGGGTGACCGCAATCACCGGGCCTCAATTCAGGGACTCTTTCGCTGTGGACTAAGAAAATGCCTACTTTATGCTTTATTTTATTTTTTGCAAATTAGATGCTTAGATATTGTTGAAAGTTGACAACCCAGTGTGTGATGATTAAGCTTCTGAAGCATGAGAACAGTCCAAGTCAAACCTTTGCCTAATTAGACAATTAATGTGCTTGCATGGAGACTGCATGGAGAATGTGTATGTGTTTTGTACAGGCATCTCAGGCTGCCCTAGATGACCTGCAGTGTCCAGACAGAAAGGTGTAAGCAGGTGCTTTGTCATAAGGCCAGCTAATGAATCAGTTTATCGCTTCCCTCCAGGGCAGTAAGGGCTCATGTTCTGCCCTCTCTCACTGAGTCAGCTCTTCTGACTGTTGACCTGAGCACAGAAATACACAACTTAAAAAAAAAAAAAAACAGAGACGTTTGCACCTTCCGCACCACGCTTTCACTGTGCACTCTTGACAGGCTTCACAAACACTATCTTCTGTCTGGAGTAGATGGCAGATTGCATAAAGGATATCATACGGTAACACAATTACTTGCACAGAGGAAGTAATCTTATATATACACACAGGGCATTCATACAAAGCAAATATCAAGTACCAAAATAAGCCCAAAGCAGACAGAGCGAGAGGCATGGAGACGAAATAGCGAGCCAAGGGTGCGGCGTCAGCGGTTTTTGCAGGAGGAGGGTGAGCCCGCCAGGTGCAGGCCGGAATTGCCCTACTTACAGGAGCTTCCGCTGTCCTCCATCACACTCCCATTGCACACTCCACCTCTACTCAGTCAGCCCTTTTGTTTGCCCTGTAGCCCCAAAAGAAATTTGATGCAACACCCCATTTAAACAACACAGACAAAAAAAAAGTAAGAATTCACATTGCTTCTGTGCATGAAAGTAGCTCTCCACTATTTATTCAACTTTCAGCCATTTTGTGTAATTCTATCTAGTCTTCGATATGCTGCTAAGCAGTTTGCATGATCTGTCCATTCTCTATATCCTCTCTGCCCAAACCGAGCTAAAGGTGCTCTCCCGCTCTGCTCTGACCCAGTTACTTTAGCGCTGCCCAACGTTTCCTGTTCCAAAATAGCTCAGTACAGCAAAGCGTGGCGAGCTTATTTCCGTCTTGTGTAAGACACTAATCATTCCGCCGCCTGAGCCAAATGTTGAGAAATTGCACCCTGTGTTAAGAGTTTTATGGACAAAAAATGGCAGCCGTTACAAACAGGAATAGGTGGTTAATTTTGCAAGGAGAGAATTAAGTACAAAATAATTGTTGACACACTACATTTTCAGGGCAAGGAAGCCAGGCTTGGTGCAAAGAAAAAAACACAGAATCTCCCATTCGTATAGTTTTGACATTATAAGTAATGTTGGCGTTTTAGAGCTCATTACTGCTTGGCATATGTTTGCAGAAATGCAAAGCCAGATGTGTTAGGTAGTGGGTGCTGTGAGTTTTGAATAATGTGGAGGTTCCTTCTGAGCAAATGGAAGCCCTAGAAGGTTTACATTTGATTAAAGCCCTGTGTCTTTGATGTTTTCTGCACCACCTATAGATACATAGATGCTTTTAATGAATATTTCATATCGGTGTCTTCAGCAAGTAATGCTTGAACAATATTTTACAATCCCTTGTTTGTTTGTTTTTTCCTTTACTAATGGTAGTAAAACAATCCCTTAAAGCCATTTCTGATTTCAGGGTTTAGTTGTTTTGTACTCAGGATTCTGGTGAGACATCCCCCGGCACTCTGCTCTCAGGTGTTGGTGTATATAATGGGTTGATGGGGCACTGACTAAATCTTTTTAACCTTGAAATGTGTGCTGTGTAGTCATGATCATTGCCTCCTCATGAATAACATGAAAAAGTGGTGACACAGAAATTGTGCTAACAGATATATCAGGTATAACAAGCTATAGAAAAAACGCATTTTATGTATTTAGAGCTTGAACTAAAGAATCGTCTAACCCTATTTAATTAGCAATCATGAGATAAAACAACATAAGACCAAATAATACATAGGGAATAAAACACAGCAGGCATGCTGTTAATGAATCTGAAAATTTTTCAAAAACAGCATGACCTGAAATCACATATGATGCTAGAGTGATCTGGCAATAACTTTCTGAGACCTGTATATTGACTTGTGTTGTCTGTTGTGGACTTTCTGCTTTCATGCATGTCTTTATACTTTTCTAAGCTACTTTGTCAAATCCTGCTGAACCTTACAGAGGACATCCTGGGATTTTTAGTAATATGTCATAGGATAGGTCGAAATGCTTGGAACAACTTTTTACACTGCTAGCATAGAAAAAACACAATTTACTGGAAAAAAAAGTTACATTTTTACCTCTAGGTTTAGTTATTTATTTGGTTAATTAGTTATTCTACAATTATTATAACATATATGATTGCTTAATGGAAAATCAGGATAAAAAAATTACAGTGCACCTAGAAAGTATTCACAATGCTTTACTTTTTCCATATTTTATGTTACAACCTTATTAAAAATTATTAAATTCATTATTTCCCTTATAGTTTTACAAACAATACCCCATAATGACAATGTGAAAGAAGTTTTTTTTTGAAATCTTTGTAAATTTATAATAAAAATAGAAAGAAATCACATGTACATAAGCATTCACAGCTTTTGCTCAATACTTTGTTGAAGTGCCTCAAGTCTTTTTGAGTATGATGCTACAAGCTTAGCACACACATATGTTTGGGCAGTTTCTCCCATTCTTCTTTGCAGAACCTCTCAAGCTCCATCGGGTTGAATGAGGAGCGTCGGTGCACAGCCATTTTCAGATCTCTCCAGAGATGTTCAATCAGGTTCAAGTCTGGGCTCTGGCTGGGCTACTCAAGGACATTCACAGAGTCGTCCCGTAGTCACTCCTTTGTTATCTTGGCTGTGTGCTT
Organism: Silurus meridionalis; assembly: GCF_014805685.1. Classification (NCBI taxonomy): domain Eukaryota; kingdom Metazoa; phylum Chordata; class Actinopteri; order Siluriformes; family Siluridae; genus Silurus; species Silurus meridionalis. The sequence goes on along the minus strand of NC_060891.1, from coordinate 20,319,443 downwards.
AGGGTTGTTGTCTTGTTGAAAGATGAACCGTCGCCACAGTCTGAGGTCTAGAGCATTTTGGAGCAGAACACAAGGATGTCTCTGTAAAGCTCTATTTATTTTTCTCTTGATCCAGACTAGTCTATCAGTTCCTGCAGCTGAAAAACATCCCCACAGCATTATGCTACCACCACCATGCTTCACTGTAGGGATGGTTTTGGCCAGGCAATGAGCGGTGCCTGGTTTCCTCCAGACATGACACATGGCATACAGGCCAAAGAGTTCAATCTTTTTTTCTCATGATCTGAGAGTCCTTCATGTGCCTTTTGGCAAACTCCAGTTGGGCAGACATGTGCCTTTTACTTAGGAGTGGTGACAATCTGGCCACTCTACCAATTGTGGAGTGCTGCAGAGATGGTTGTTATTCTGGAAGGTTCTCCTCTCTCCACAGCGAAACGCGGAAGCTTAATGGCTAAGTTTGTGCTCTGACACTATCTGTGAGACCTTATATAGACAGGTTTGTGCTTTTCCAAATCATGTCCAATCAACTGAATTTACCACAGGTGGACTCCACTCCAGTTTGAGAAACATCTAAAAGATGAACAGTGGAATGTAATTTTTTCATTTTTATTTTAAATAAATTTGCAAAGATTTCACACAAACTTCTTAAACATTGTCATTATGGGGTATTGTTTGTAGGACTTTGAGGAAAATAATGAATTTATTCCATTTTGGAATAAGGCTGTAACATAACAAATTGTGGAAAAAGTGAAGCACTGTAAATTCTTTCCCGATGCACCGTAGTTCTGAATGCAGTGAAATTGTTTTTTATTGTGTTTTAGAATATTAGCCTTTTTATGAATGTCAATTCTAGTGGATACCAGGACCCTACTAATGTACTTAATGACTTCATGTTATAAAGCAGGAAAGCGACTTTATGCAAGTCATAGTTGAGGTCATATCAGATTTGAAGCTGTCAGATGATGATACAGATAAGGATGAATTTGATGTTATAGAAGTGAAAGAAAATGCAGAAGACTCAGATGCACAGACAGATACTGACATAGAGACAGAAAGGGGTGAGCAGGAAAGACGCCTCCCTCTATGTACCAAGAATAATATGTTTTGACATCCTTTCTGTTTCAGAAATCTCTGCCACTGGAGACTCCTTTCGCAAATGTTAAATAACTATGTTAAATAAACGCTTCACTGTTATCAACCTTTTTTTATTAACTAAACTGTTTTAACAATCTGTTTATGATTTGCCCTGCAGCCAGAACTACTGTCAGATATTCAGTTATGGAAAAAACACCTTTTGACCAATCAGATTTGAGAAAGCAAAACAGTTGAGAGTTTACTGTTGTCAAATTCACAGCATTGAAGATTCAATACTGTGATTTAAGAAGATATAATTTTCATATGCAAACAAATTATATCACCAAACATTTTCCTGATATATATATTTCTGTATTTTACTGTCCTTTGCCACTCAGTGTAGACAAATCTTGAGACTTTTGTACCAAATGTCACCCATCTTTGGTGTATCATTACATATAGCTTGTTCATTTATCTTCAAGGACCTTTTTTTTGTCCTCAAGTCTAAATGATCAAGTATCTTGAGATACATACACAATGCATTGTGGCCTAGATTAGAGACCCCGGTCTTGTTGTATTCAGGCATTTTGTAGACTACCCGTCCTGTACAAATGCATTTTATAGCTGACTGCTTCTGCTGTGACACTGCGATGGTGGAGGCAGTGGAGGATGTGGTTCCACCCTCTGGTACTGCTGGTGTTGGCTGGCTGTAAGTGTCAATCATGTGCATGGTGCTGTGTTGCTCCGCTTTAGCCTGCATGGCTTGCGTGACTGCAGGGCCACACCTGTCACACAGAGTGTGTCTGTCAAGAGCTAATACTAAATGACACTCTCTCTCTATGTCTCTCTCGCTTTCTCTCTCTCTCTCTCTCTCTAGCTCTCTCTCGCTCTCTCTGTCTGTATGATTCAAAGTCTGGCCTCTGCAGTGACCTCTTGATTCCTCCATGGGCTCTGATTGTGAGTTAGGTCAGCATGCAATACAATCATACAGCAGAATGCTTTAAAAATATACATTAAGGTTTTATCTTATGTTTCAAGAGTTTGTTATACAGTCCTATCTATATGCACAATCCAGGTAAATGTGTTTATCTTCCCCATTTCCATTCTAAAATTTTCAACAATCTGGAATGAATCATTTTAATTTGTAATAAATTAAATGTAAGGATAGCATGAAACAATGGATTTCTTCTGCTGCAGATCATATTGGCACCCATCTGCTTTAAATTAATATAGAAATAATAAGCATTACAATGAATCAGTACTGAAACAGCAACATTTTTTCATTAAAAACCTGACTTGTATAAAAAGCAGGTTTTTTAATGATCAGTATCAATCCTAAAAAAAAGTGATTTTTATTTTATTACATTTTTTGTCAAATTTTTTTGTTGCCATTGGCCTAATACAAGTTGTTAAGTTTCGGATAAGTGCCATCTTTAAATAAAATATTATTCTTGCCTTACTGTGGCAGAATATGTGAACATGTCTGTGTGTGACTCTGTGTATGCCTGCATGTGTGATTGTGTGTGAGTGTGCCGAAGCCTCAAGTCCTTACCATCTCATCCAGACTCACATGAATAAGCAGAGCTGCTCTGCATGTATAATGAAGCGTTATGTTCTCTGCTGATAATAGACAGAAACAATGTTTTTAAAGACGAGCAATGAATTCCTGATGAAGTGTGAAAAGACTGATTAAAATGACTGTGATGGCAAGCCACAATCATCTGTCGCTCATTCAGAATGGAGGAAAAGAAGGAAAGGGAGCATCCATGGATGCCGTCCATCCTCGCTGAATGGCAATGATGTGTTCTCTCCACTTGCTGTCTGTGCGATCATTATTGGATTAAACAGAGACTCCACCGCAATGCCTCATACTGTATTGTGGTGGAATACTTGTCACTGGCTTCAATAGTACTTATTTGTTTTTCTGATATAGCAGGTGCTGGGATCTTCCCATGTGTGAGCAGTGGTGTGGGATTTCATTTAGATGCTAAATAAGAGTAACAGTGTATTATAATTTATAGCTTTCTAGACAGGCAGCAATTTGGGGCAGAATTTGTCCCAATCAAAAGGTAGCAGCTTAATGGGGCGCCTAATTACTTAAATTATTTTAAATAAATTATTTAAATTGCAATAATGTAAATATAAATGACATAAATCACATTGTTATGTAATAGATACACACCGACTGCACAAAAGGTGCTTGACCGAACCACCACAATAAAAAAAGTAAGTCAACCTTTTTCAGAGATTGGAATGTCATAATTTTAATTTGAAATTAATTTGAAAGATATTTTGTGTTGCTTTGCTATTAGTTTTCAATTTTTAGTCTAATGCCTCAGCAATGGTGTCAGTGTTGGTTCAGGGACTCTTGATCTGTAAGTCATAGTGCACTATGAGAGCGGTTACTGTTTATTTGTACCCAATGAACAGATGAATGCTTTAAATAAGATTACATTCATGCCATGGCAGTGGAGTGAATCCAGGACTAAAGAAGTCCTTGGAATCTTTAACGGCAAAATAGTTGGTGATTTAAGGACCTTGGACAGCTACTCTGAGTCATTGCTCAAATGGTACACCATTTCAGTCTCATCTAAGACTGCACTGGTAGTGGTTTTGGTCTGTATTGATTCATGATATAAACTATTTCATAAAAGAATGTGTGTATTGCTCACATTCCATGACCAGTTTTATTCTCTCTGCAAAATCTTTATAGTTGGCCCTGCTAAGATGATGCTAACCCCATAAACAAAGACTGATGAGGACTCCCTTGTGTTGCCTTTGTCTCTGGTGGAGGGGATTTATGTGGCTGATTGGTGCCAACCTCCTGCCCCCGATGCCCTATTTACCCTAAGGGTGAGCTGGCAGAAACACAGAAACCTTGGCACCAATCTGCTCGACTCATATTCTCCAGTCGTCTGTTGGAGACTCATAATTGCAGCTTGCTATAACCATTACTGAAAGAGAAAACAAAGAGAAAGACAGATGTGCGTATATAACAATTAACTCCTTCCGTGCTAAAGTGTGACTGGCACTCTGTGGCATGATTGAAGGCAGTGCCAGTCCCTGTTTTTTGATTTTTGCTATTCTGCCTCCCAGGCATCTAACAGCTCAAAGGGCATACCCTGGGTACGCATACTAATTTGGGGCACGCAAAGTCGTACGTCTGATGAGAAGCGACGTTTTCAAAGCACGGCAACCAACCTCTACATTTGGACAAAGGCAAAAGAGAGAGAGAAACAGGCAAGCAAACAAAGAGAACACAGATTGCATCTTTAATAGCTGAAGCAGACAGTGGGTTTGACACTGAGTATGAGCGAGCTTCCACATTTTCAAAGGCAGGCTTAATGAGCAAAGAGGATCCTCTGAAGGGATTACTGAGGGATGTGGCTCTGTTTTATCTCCATGCAGGAGTGGAAGAGTAAACACCATAGCCAAGAGATTTATTTTTTTATTTTTTTACAGGGTCATTGTACCTTTGGAAAATTACCACTGCCAGTGATTACCGGAGGATTTATACCTAATAACTAGTGACCCCAGATGAGCATATGCTCTTATAGTGTATGTGATCTATGTGGAAATCAAAACACAAAATTCAGAGTATGCTGTTTGCCAGAGAACCCGTTTGTGCCAGCTCAGCCAGTAGGATTCTCCATCATTATTACACGCAAATTATCCCCACACGGGCTGCTTCCTCTTTTCACACATTAAGCACGATTATACGTAATTTGATAAACCCTATGTCTCATTATAGACACGGTGTATGTTAGTTTACCTGCTCCTTTCAGTAGGGACAAAGGAACTGGAAGATCTTTTATGCTATGGCAATCAAAACACTTGATTTCAGTATGTGATTTAGAAAGGCTCGTTTGTCTTCGACGACATTTGGATTTTACCAACAAATAGAATCAGAACTAGGTTGGGAAAGGGAGCTGCATTTCCATGTTGAAAATTTACAGGAGGCTTCTCAGGGAAACAAAAATGGGACAGGAAGGGTGCAGGGGAAGATGGGTTGATGGGGGATATCTATAACTGTATGATAACAAAACTGGTAATAGAAACAATAATAGGAGCCTAGGCACAAAGCAGCAGCACAACAGCACTCCATTCAGCCTGCATGAAAGCTCCTAGGGTATGTGTGTGTGTGTGTGTGTGTGTGTGTGTGTGTGTGTGTGTGTGTGTGTGAGGGAGAGAGTGGGAGAGAGAAAGAGAGAGAGAGCGAGTGTGACTGAAAGAGGGGATGATTGAGATGAGGCGTAATTGAGGCTGAAGCTGTTTTGATGGGGCATCGTGGCCCTTCCCAGGGCTGTTTACTTGGCTGGAGGCTCTGCTCCAGACACTTGGGCAAGCAAGAGTGGCAAAACTGTGAACTGCAAGTGTGCTGGAGAGGTGAGGAGTGCCGACAAAATGAACATACAGAGCTCCCAAGTCAACCAGCATATATTACAGCTGCCCAACCATCACTTACCAGAAGTTGGTGTGGTCTAGAACAGTTTTGTTTTGTTTAAAAAAAATCTGTACATTTTGTCAACTATGTCACAGTGCACCAGGAACACACACGCAAATGTAAAATATAAAGCAGCCTCTAGATTTTTTTTTTTTAAATTCAAAGAACATAATTTTATTCAACTCCTGAACAGTTCCTCAACCTCAGCTACATCACTCAAGTCTGTAAGTGGTCTTTAGCAGAGGCAGTGTCAAGTTTTCAGTCTATAAGACCATATAACATAAATAACTACTGCTAATTGTGAGCATCAAATATCTTTTCTGACTATAGAGAACATATTTTATTATACTGATATTCTATTGGAATAGCTTTGCTGAAAGACCTATGCAGACTTCACAAGATTTGAGTAGATGTGTGGAGATGTAAGAAGATGTGTGGAGATATGTAAAGACATCAGAAGGTGTGGCAGGAATGGCGATGTCACGGGATGTGCAGAAATGTTTGCAGATATAAAGGGATGTGAAGAGATGTTAGGATATATGTGGAGACACATGGAGATGTTTGGAGATGTGGGGAACTCGAGAAGACATGAGACATGTGAGATATTTAATTCGAGCAGGCGGCCACAACCAATGGAAAGAAGGAAAGTCTGTGTAGTTTTAAACGAATAGGAGTATGATGTGTTTGTGTATGTGTGTGTGTGTGTGTGTGTGTGTGTGTGTGTGTGTGTGTGTGTGTGTGTGTGTTTGTCAAGGGAATGGTTGTCCTGTCTGCTGTTCCACCTTTAGGAAAAACAGCAGGATGCAGAAAGAGAAAGAGAGAGAGAGAGAGAGAGAGAGAGAGAGAGAGAGAGAGAGAGAGAGAGGTTTTACATGCACACAGCTGTTTTTTTATGGTTTTTTGATCAAGAGACATATGGCTATAATTGTGTAACATGATATGATGAGGAGAAATCAGATTTCAAAGCCAGAATATGCAATCTATCGTGTAGTAGATGTGGTCAGTTTAAGGAGGTGTATATATATATATATATATATATATATATATATATATATATATATATATATATATATATATATATATATATTCAGGAGTTTGGAGATAGACGTGTGTTTTAGCGTGTGTGGTCTTGTGTGTAGGAAGCTTTGCTGCGGGGCATGGGACTTCTTCATGCAGCCATCTGCTCACTTTCTCAAGAGTCTGCTTCCCACCTGAGCCCAGTCGCGCACACACTGACACACACACACCTATACACACACACACACACACACACACACACACACACACACACACACACACGTACATGCAAATGAGCTATAGACCACATGACCAAAAATCCTATGCACAACAGCAAGCAAGAGATTTAATACCAGCTAATGATGCTTTTCAACAGGCTTGCTCGTGCTCTTACTGTGAGCTACTGATGGTGCCTGGAGATAAAAATACATTCTTATTATATTATCTTTACACACTTTATGGCTGTGCATTAAAAAAAAAAAGAAAAAAGAAAATTAGAAATGCATTCATGCTTGCGTTTAGTTGTTATCCAGTCCACATTCTGTAGAATTATCCCCATAGACTGGAGCATTAGCCAAAGATAAGACTATCACATATGTGTCTTTGTGTCTTTGTTTGTCTCCGGTGCTTGCAGGTGGGCTTGATGCCCATCTAATTCACTTACTCGAAAAATAGGCAAGATGCCCATCTGTCTGAGATGCTCAGTCTGTTTATGAGCCCAAACTGATGCTGTTCTACCATCACACCTCTTTAGATGCCAGCCTGTGTTTAACACCTTCACAGATTTCTGCGCTCAGTGAGTTTTTTTATTGACCGCACGAGGTGCACTTAAGTCTTGTAAATGCTTTATTCTGTCTCATTTTTAAGTGGCATCTTAGCAATTGCACCGGGGGTAGATGTGCTACTGCGCAAAACTGAAAAAATAAATAATATGCAATGTATGCGGCAAGAGATGGAAATTTTAATGAATGTACAATTGTTTATTTCACATTAACTGATGAATCTGTATTAGTAGTAATCTGTGAAGGCAATCATTTGACTAATTAAATCATTCTTGATACAAAAGCAAAACAAAACAAAACAACATTTTTACCAAAGCAAACTGAAACAAATGAAAACATGAAAAAGGAAAACAACGAAAAAACAAAATCAAACAATAAGAAAGTATAGTAAAACAAATAAAAAACAAAGTGAAACCAAACACTGCAAACAAAAAAAGTCAAATAAAGCAGACCAAAAGAAATAACAAAAAAAACATCCTCACAAAAGCAAAAATAGAACAAACTAAAACAAACATCTCAATTGGACGTATGATATAGAAGACTGTGATAAATAGATGTCAGGATACCAGGTCTCTTTTACATTTTCTTTTTTTGTGTTAGTTTAATGCACTAGGAATATCATTTCATATTTTTATTTTCAATTTGTAAATGATCAAACCCAATCCTGTTTGTACAATCAACCTAAAATATGCTTGACTTTCAGTTAAATAAACAAAATCATTATCAATATCATCAATAATTATACAGCACCTGTACTGTAAATTGCAATAGTAGGAAAAACAATGACGTATTAATCACAATTAATAACCACAATTAAAAACTAAATCAGGACTATAATTATTGTGTCAGAGTTTGATGTTATTGTGAACCAGGATAAAGAGATTTTTTGTTTTGTTTTGAAATAACTGTGTAACAGGCATTTGCATGTAAGATGCACAAAGACGTTCTGATCTAAAGTCTTGGACAGGTCCATTATTAAAAGCCTCTTAGTTTGGACACTTTATAATGTACACTTCACATCAGCACTAAAATGTACCCAGTGTGAGTTCACTTATTGTAGTAATATGATTTTTGCAGTATTATTTTCTATTAATTTCTTTTGATGTTTAAAGGGAATATAACAAACACAGTTTTGGCCAATCTCATGTTAATCTTGAGTACCTATAGGATAGTACTGCATCCTTCATATCTCTAAATAGTGTTTAGTTTGATCATATTTATAAAAGAAAGCTTTACGCTTCTCTGGAGTTCCTGGAGGCAGAGCTAAAGAGTTGCGAGCATGTGCAGCTTATGAATAACGATCATCTGCAAGCTGTGACATCACTATAAATAAAACAGAAATAGAAAATAGTCTTAAATAATATATGGCTAACAATCAGATCCAGCTGTTTATATCTGATCCAGAATCACATCCCAAATCTAAAACTGTAAAACTGCAGCAACAACGACTACAGCAGGACGTGTCTATATGGTAAGTAATAAACAAGGTTCTCAGTTCCTCATTAACAAAACACACTTCTTTGGAGATATTCTTCTCGAGCAAGCCCTGTGCAGCCGACGATTCTGTAAGCAAATGAAGGCAAGTTGATGGTGTGCTCTTTCTCTCTCTCTCTCTCTCTCTCTCTCTCTCTCTCTCTCTCTCTCTCTCTGGTTAGTGTGTTTTGGGAGAAGTGCACATGCAAGGAATTCCCATACTTGAAAAAAAAACCTTCCAAAGCTTATATGAACCTAGGAGGAATGTAATTTGCACAGAAATACTCCAAATTGTTGTTTTGAAACTTTAGCCATGTTTAGCATGAGAATACAACTCTTTAACAGTGTAAATAACTCTGAAATCTGTATGAAATAGTATAAGACCCCCCTTGAATTTTTATGAAATAAGTATTTGTTCAAATGTTCAATGTGGAAGACTCATACATTTGTAAATACATTTGTATACATTTAGCATATAAATAGAGTTAGCTGTAAATTATAGTTCTTACTCAAACTCTTACCACAAGGTTGGAGGCAGACAATTGTACAGGTCTTTGGATGTGGTAGCACTACATTTTCTCTACACTTGAACTAGGAGATTCAAACCTGTTCCAGCATGACAATGCTTCTGTGCACAAAGCCAGCTCCATGAAGATATGGTTTGCATTGGTTGGAGAGGAAGATCTTGAGTGGCCTGCAATAAAGATCTGACCTCAAACATAAAGAACACCTTTGTGGTAAATTGAAATACCCTTGAGACTATATGAGCACAAATCTCCACTCCAAAATGCAGTGGAACATTTTCCTAAAGGTGTGGAGGTTATTATAACAGCAAATAGGGACTTAATGTGGAACGGGATGTCGATAAAATTTTCTCCATATAGTATATATTTTCTACACAATAAGAGCTATTACAGGATATACATTGAGCCTGAAATACCATATGACTAAAATCTCCACCAAAGTCTCTCCTTGCGTAGTTCTTCTTTTTTAAATAAAACGCAAACTGCATGTACAAGATATCTACACTATCATTTGACATTTTTAATACTTGCTTTCTTTCTTAAACCAGTAAACAATTGCTTAATGTTTCTGTTTCGAGTAGATGAAACAGATAAACGTCATCTGTTTTTAAAAACCTTTCCACATGCCATACATTCACAGAGGATTAAAAAAGCAGTCACCTCATCCAGATATCCCTTCTTTTTCTTAGGTTGGACAAATGTATCTGCTCGCACCAGGTAGTCCCTAATGCTTTTACCTCTGCTATGTGAGAACAAAACAGTTTTACTCATTAATTCACACCGACCTTTCATAATGACTGCTTTTTTCCCTCTCTACTGGGTTGTCAGTGTCAGAGTCACTGTGGAAAATAAGTGGGTTTTTATATTTACATACATAAAAATTTGTGTCAGTTTTTAAAACATAAGATTGGGTAGATCATCAGTAATCTATAACTTGTAGAAGATATTGTAATTAAAGTCACATAAACCATGCAAAGTTGAATATCTTAACACAGTACAGTATGTTGCTTTCTTGCTTTCTTTTTAAAGACGTTTTCTTTCCAATATGCAATTAGCATAGATCAACACAATCTATTCCAATCTTCTTTGTGTTTTGTGCATGACATTGCTGACACAGTTGACAGGATATCAAATATTTACACTGACAAGCCAAAAATACCAACATTTAAAACTTAGCAGTCTTAAGAACATTTGGAAAAGATATTAACAAGAATGAACCAAATAGATAAACTTAGAATAGGACAGGTTTTCCCTTTGGTTCTGTTAACATTCTTAGGCTTTTGGATAAACTTGCAGACAAACAGCTGTCAAACAGACATCATCAGACATTTTAATAAGTAAGAGTAGTACACTTTTGTTTCTAGCTTGTTTCCAAACAGTTCACTGAATGAAAATGCGGACACAGAAGGTCTTCAGGAGTGCATTTATTTATTTCTAGTTATTTTTGCCCAGGAGTGCATTGTTCAAATTATTTACAGGGTCTGATTGATTAAATGCATTTCATTTTGGCTGAATATTTGAAGGATTATTTAATACAGTTATTTTGACACATTTAAATCATCCTTCGACCATACTTGGAACCAGTGTATTGAATGTAAATTCCATGAAAAAATTAAAAAGTAATAATGCATGTAGCAGAAAGTATGTCCAGTATTGTTTTTTCCACATTTAAGGACACTTTACAGGTAGTTTTCATGCTGTAAACATAGTACTACAGTACTACAGATTTTAAATATTTAAGCAAATATTTATATAATCATCTGTTAGCTTACTACAAAATGTTACTATAGACAAATAAAATTTGATTTGATTTGAAATCTACTTTGTGATCAAAGTGCACTCATTTGGTGCATGGTAAATGACACTTTGCAATCAATGCCAAGCCAAGGTTTACAAGCTGTATAAACAATGTTTTGTGTCTGCTTGTTGTGTGCCTTGTGTATCTGTGCCCTGCTCAGTGGGGCCAGACAGCCTGCAGGCTTTGGTGGGCACTAGATGCCATGTCTGCACACAGGGTCATTGATATTCTGTGAGGCATCTTGCTGGAGCTGCAGAAGCAGCAGCAACCTGGCTCCCTACAGCCTGACCCAGCCAAGCACACACAGAACAATAGAGCTCATCACAGGGCCATTACCAGCAGGACGTGGTTATATACCGACAAACACACAGACACACACTGACACACACACATACAAACACACACACACATTGACCACATGCACAGACACCTCACAGTAGCCAGCACACACTGACCCATGCTATAACAAACAATGCATTCATCCTAACACATACATGCAGATCAACATGCTGAGACATGGAGACACTGTTTATTTTATTCATAGCATTGTGTATGCGTGTGTGTGTGTGTGTGTATATATATATATATATATATATATATATATATATATATATATATATATATATATATATATATATATATATATATGAAAAAGTATTGATTATATGAAATTATTTAAAAACATTTTGATGTGTGGTATGCTTCTTTACTAAAGAATCTGAAACTTGGCCATGGAAGTACTTCTCTCAAGCAAAGCTGAACACTTCTATTCATAACACTGACATTTGCGAACGGAGGAGACGCCAGATCTGTGTAAAAACGCAGAGCTCTGTCCTGCTTTGCAAGACTCCCAAGTGAACGTAGCTCCCAGCTGACTGCACTGTTTATAGCTTGCGGCATATGGGTTTCCAAGGATGACACGTTTCGCTTGTTATGTATGTTTATCCAGAGATTATGATTTATGGTTGCCAAGAAACAGACAAAAAATCCCCAACCTGACTACAAATGGTGAATTTTGAAAAACAGCAGTGGTCTACCCGAGCTAGCTTCATTGAGCGCATACAGTGAGGGAGAAGCTCTTGCATGGTGCAGGGTGTTCACGAGTTAAACAGGACAATAACCAAGTGATTATTCTACCTAGACACTGGTAGTATTGGAATTACCCTGATAACCTATAAGCAGGGAATATGTAAGGTATTGTAGGAACATAATTTATAAATAGTTGTTTTATTTTATTCTTCTGTATGTGAACTCTATATTCATATATACATATTATACATCTTTAGGAGACAAATGAAGTAACAGCATAAATTACATGATGATGTAAAATCAAAGGTTTGCAAGCTCTTAATGCTCCTTTGTATTAAACTAAGGGGCAAGGTATCACCTTGTCTCTGTCCCCATGCAGTGACCATTTGAACATGATTTAACCAATGATCTGAGAAAATGACAAAGCTGTGTGAACCTTTCAGTATTTCTGTGATAATGAAAAAGTCTGAAAGAGAGATAGTTATGTGAGCCGGGACAGCAACTTCCCTTGCATGTTTTGTTTTTACTTATCACCTGAGTGCTTTGTTCTTTGTTTGGATTGCCCACCCTCTAAATGTGCATTAAAGTCTAAATTAGTTCTTAAAGTTGGACTTGATGACTGAAGTGCCGAAGCAGTACGCTCTGACGTGCAGGCTCGTCTGCAATAAAGACTACTGTTGAAAGATATCCAAGTCTCCTGGTCTTTGCTGGAAAATAGTTTACAACAGGATGCTTATATTAGAAATTAGTCACTATAAAAACAGGCCTGAAGTGTTTTCATTTTTCTTTTAACACAGCAACGATTACCTAATGATTAGATTAATCAGCGACAGAAAAAAATATTTAATTATAGTGAAATGTTAAGATTTTTATAACATTTAATGTTAGCTTCCTCTCATCACATATATTATTAAGAGATCTGTATAAAATAGGTGTTCTCTTCTTAACCTTCTTTCTCTTCCAGCCATACTCTAAATAGTCCCTTCGAACCTTCGATTCCTTAACCGCTTATAGTTGTTATAGTTTATTTGGTGATGTATATGCAATAAACTGTGGGAAGTGTTTATATATAATGTTTTGTTGTTGATAGTCAGCTTCATTGTGTTCATTGTGGAGTAATACATGTTAACTGGCTGGCTTAGTCTGCTTCACCTTTGATCGCTTACCACTCTGAGCATTGCAGCTGTGATCTTTTACTGTTTGTTGGGCTGCACAACATGAAGTTAATATTAATATTAATGTTAATATTATTGGTAATAATATTCTAGATAATAATATTAGCTGGGCAGTGAAAACAGGAGCTCTTGTTGATGGGTTCCTCTGCTCTGATCCTTCAGCATTCTATGTTGTTAGCTGTACTACACAGCGGATGCTAATGAGAATAATGTGGATAATTTTAGCTAGCTAGCTAAAAGACAAGCTGGATAATCTAAATCGCATGGCTGTTTTTTTTTTCAGTGTATGTATTTTTTTATGTGTGATTTTTTTTTGTCCGACATTTGTGCTATTCAGAATGGCTATCTTGGCTAGCTAGTAAGTTAGATTAGTACCTTAATTAGCACTGATGTGAAAAGCCAGCTTCTCCTGTGTTTGTTTCTGAAGGGAATTGGGCATGAAATATTGAAATGTTTCTTTCACCTTTAGCGTAACATTGTTCCAAAATTCGACTTTTGGGGGAAAAAACCCTGAATCTTTCAGAATATAGTTTTGCACTGGTTTGTTAACTACTACTGTTTGGCACTTTTTTAGCAAATACAAATGACATATTGTATATTGGGAAACTGATGGTACATTCCAAATTAGTTTCCTACTCGTTTATTTTTGGTGTAAATGCCTTTGTCAGTTGAAGAAGCATTACTCTCCATGGTTATGGTTTTCATATAGAATTTGATAAGAGAACATGATGGATCTCTAGTGTGTACAGTGCTAACCATAAATCATTCTCACTGCTCCCTTCTGTCGGACACTGCCTTTCTAGCTCATTCTCCCTTTGTCAAGCCACCTTGCCCCCGCTTCCTCTCTCAGCTTTACTTTGCTCTCTGCTTTATTTTTTAGAGACTCAAGCCATCACTTTCCTTGTTCTCTGAGGATCATCGATACAAAACTGATTTGAGCGCAGCTCGGTGGAATAATAAGGCTTTCAGCAGCACGGCCCGTCACTTGGCTCATAATTAAGGGCCTGACGCCTGCATTTGAAGGCAAATCAAAGAAAATGGCCTCGCTCTCCCATTGCAGTGCCTGATTGCTGCCTGGCATTTCTCACCTGAATTTCCCCGCCGTCCTTGCATTGTGCGGGTGATTACTAGAGTGTGAGGTAATTGCACTGTGGGCAGATGGCGGTTCCACGTAAAGTCTCTCTGGCTCCCAGAAGACACACAACTGCATGTTTATTTGGAGGTTAAAGGGGTTGAAGGGGTTGAAGGGGTCTGCACCAGACTCAGATTTGGAGACCAGGTATACAGGCTTTTATTGTCCAAGTTGTAGGAGGACCTTATTGGTAAATGATAGTAATAATTGTGGCTATTGGTCTTGCATGAGGATTTAAGGTTTGTCAATTACTAGGAGTTATAGATTTTGGAAAGTTTGTCCATCACACAATATAGTCTGTGTTGGTTGATTTCATTCAAGTTTGTTCTATTTTAAATATCTGTAATTTGTCGTCAGAAACAGAATGCAAGAGTTTAAAACTGGTATATGATTTACTTGGCACAAATACAAGATTCATTAAAGCTGCAAGCAGCATATTAAGAGGGCCAAGCACCCAGACTCAGTGAGCCGCACATGCACAGGCGCACTACAACCGCCTAAGCAATCACAGTAAAGCAGAGCCATAACTTTAGGCAAAGGTATTAAAAAGTGATTTGTAGTTTCATGTGTGATTTGAGCACAGAGAGTGGTGGAATTCTCTAAACAGAGGGCAGGTAAACACAATCAAGTAATAAACAAATGACAGGGCAAGGTTGAGATCGAACCAAATTATGAACCAAATCAAACATTAGCACATGGCACACATCCGCAAGAGGAATGAGAGCGATGTACTCGAAACAGTGGCTCAATAAAAAAAGAGAACTGTTTTACTGCCAATTGCAGCAAAGTCAGTAGTTAATAGCAAAAAATATATAAAACTTGAACAACAGTTGCTTATCTTTGTTCTAAAAGTTGTCTATCTTTGTTGCAATTTAAAACAAGAAAAAGAATATAAAACTAGAAAATATCTGAGACACATAAAAATCATGCTTGGATTTAATGACTATAATGCATTGTAAGACTTCACAACCTGACACAAGGTATGTATAGACAATCTAACTAGAAATAAACACAGAACAGGAGAACACAATCAGGTAACGGACCAATTACCAACTGGTGCTGTAAATAATTGACCCATTGTAAATATGGTTGTTTTTTTAGGTTTGTTGGTTCCCTGACATTACATCAGCTTCATCCTCAGAACCCTGGTAGGGGTATCAGTGTTTTCCAGATGATGTGTTGTGCAGAACCATGGTAATGATTTGGGAGAAGTATGACCCTGCTGCAGTCAGATCAATTTCCTATCTCAGACCCCTGGAGCAATCTCGCAGCACGAGAGGAGAGAGGGTGGATGGGTGGGTGGGTGAGGGTTGAGTTCACTGGAGGTGCTAAGAGAACTCAGCCATAAGGGGTAGGACGTAGATGTGAGTAGATCCTCTGGTCCAGTCACAGCTCCTTCTCAGATGCTAACACTGGCTCTCAGATTACATAAATGAGTAATGACATCGCGGCCTTGTGGCAAGACAGGCCGATGATCACCTCAGCTGCGGCAGACAGTGGAGCGAAAAGGGGATTTGTGAAAGGAGATGCGGATGAGTAAGAAAGAATGATAGCTGAAGGTAACGGAGGAAGCCCTTCATCATTGTGCATGTTCTAAATAATAATAAAACAATAAATAGGTCAGGTTTGAACCATGCTGAGACATGCTGAGATGTAGCAAAAAAAGAGAATTAGGGCACCAAAGTGTATTATACATTGCGTATTTAGGCAAGCGATATGTTTTGGAACGTAGATGATGTCAGTAAATGTGCTGCTCAACCACAATTCATCAAAAAAAATGTAATTTCAAGGCTAAAATTGGAATATCATGGTTAGTTCAATACAGGCAAGATTCTGTGTGCTGTGGATGTGGCATAGTGTGCTGCATGGGTACCACAGGGAGGCATGCTGATGTTTAATGCATGACCCCATACGTGTGCTAGAGAGAACTCTCTCTCTCTCTCTCTCTCTCTCTCTCTCTCTCTCTCTCGCTCTCTCTCTCTCTCCTCTCTCTCTCTCTCACTCTCTCTCTCTCGTTTCCTAGTTCTCTGCCTGGCCTTGGCGCTGAAGCGAGCAGCCCACTCACTAAGCAGAATTAATGTCTGCTTCGAGAGCTGCATACTAAAGCACAGACAATCAGGCACACAGCCTATATAGGACGAGACAGCATGGTGCTTTTTCTATTGCACTCTTTCAGCAGCCCTGCAAGCCCCTCCCCGAGCAGACCACAATCAGAGTGCCTGACAGCCGGCTTCACGTTCTCACAGTCCGATTGTTTCGCTTCTGGAAGAAAGGCAAAGTGGCATTCCACGCAAGCGCTGGTGTTGTGTCTAGTTAGGTGGCTGCTGTGTTTTCGGCGAGGCTGTGCTTAGCATTTTCTCATCCCGACAACAAAGAGTGTGACAGAATGCACACGCGTGAAAGAGAGCGAGAGCAAAAGAGAGAGCGAGAGAGCGAAAGAGAGAGAGGGAGCGAGAGCATCAGAGGAACGAGCAACAATGGAGCTAAAAGAGGGTGAAATCCTAGTGAGAGAATTCAGCAAGTGGTGGAATGCATCATTTATCTCTCTCATAGCGTACACACACACACACACACACACACACACACACACACACACAAAAGCAAGCATTCAGTGTAGTCTGGTGGGATTGAGAGAAAACTGATTGCTGACTATTGTTGAAAACATGGGCCATGCTTGCATGTGTGTACTGTATGTGCACATGTGTGTATTTGTGGATAGGTTTGTATCAGACTGAGGAAATTGTATTACTCTGATTATAAGCACGGTGTCACGTTTCTGAAAGGGCATTAATTTTTTTTCTCTCTCCACACTCTACTGCAGCATCATTAACACCTCATCTTCATCTCCCCCTCTCTCCACGCACTCGGCTACTTTTAATTAGCATCTGCGAATACGGGAGACTGACGCACGCCTGAACGCACTTCTCCAAAAGAGTCACAATTCTTGTTGAATAAAACGTACACTTTCAACCCCGGTTAAGATTATATATATATATATATATATATATATATATATATATATATATATATATATATATTTAAGCCAATTTGGCTAATAATGGTGACATTGTTTTTTAGAGGCTATATACTCTCTGTTAAAAGAACAATCCTGTTTTTTTTTCCCAGATGTCAGCTTTCCACTGCATATGTGTTTAATACAGACAAGAAGTTTTTATGAATTGAAATATCTTTACTCCAAACTCATTTCAAACTATATGCCAATTGCTAAATTCCATTGAAAAGAAAAGCTTAAAATACATGAATATTTTTGAAAATAGATGAAAAGGCATCACACCTGAACAATAAATGTCTTCTGAAAACTAAATAAAGCTGGTTCATGATATAAGGCAGAACCTGACTCAACTGGTTACACATTTTTACAAATGACAAAAGTGGTCAAGGACATTTTGTATGTAATCTGTGATTATCCTTAACAAGTGCATGTGATTGCATGTTTAATAAAAACACAGAAAGGGTTTGCTAAAGCCGTCTATACAAACTGCTTTTCGTATGAACACAAATTGGATTCAATTCAACAGTTGCTCTCAGACCTCTATTATACGTAGGCTAATCAGTTTTTCAATCGTTTCTCAGGAAGGAGAAACATGTTGGAATTCTTGTTTGTGGTAATCACACATACCTAATAGACAATGTAAATACAATAATCTACCAATTGAAATGGAGTATACCTTTATCATGTGGTGCTGCCAATAATGATATGTTGAACATTTCAAAATGTCGTACTTTATTTCAGAATGTCGCAGTTTCGAAATATAAATATTGGCTCAAATAAAGTGTTTATGTGCATGTAGGCTTTGAACACAACTACAAAGAGTACTGCATCGACTTTTAAAGATTGTACAGTATTGAGTATTTTCAGATATACTTTTTACACATTTTTCATACTTTACTGATTATTTCTCATCAATCACAGCTAAAGTTTAGGCAGCACAGCACTTGCTTTACAGCAAGATTTCATGCTGTAACAGATATTTATAGCACATTATTAGAGAATTATTAAGCATTGTCAGCATGATGATAACGAGAAATCAGGGCCAAATTAAAACACATGATAAGCATCATCATAGGGATTTATGAAAATGGGTATGGGAGGAAGTGTTATCAAAAATCGTGTAGCATTAATGTATGTTGAATGTGAAATACGTAGCATTTCCTCCCTCTCAATCACTGCTTATGAAACTTTGAAACAGAGCTGGCAAAAGGAGCAATAAGCCAAATCTATCATATTCTACAGGAAGGGAGAACAAATTTAGCTAATGATCCGTGGAAGCTTCTGTGATTTTAGCCTGCACTTTTTATGGCTGATGATGAGGGGAGTGTGTTTGTGTATACTTGTGTAAGTGTGTGTGTGTGTGTGTGTGTGTGTGTGTGCATGTGTGTGTGTGCGGGTGTCAGGAGAGAGAGGCAGAAATGGAAGCCCGCCATGGCATGCTTCACAGAGTAAATGCGATTTTCATGCAGATGTGAATATTTAATTGCATGTATATTTTTGTGCATTTCAGAAAATGAAACTGGAGGAGGAGTGGTGAACTCTTGATGGGGGGGTTCTTATCTGGAGTTTACCACCACAGGCTAAGGATCAAGTGAAGGTCTGGACCAAAGAGTAATCAAACCTGCATTCATATCAGGTAAGATTTTTTTTTTTTTTAGTATTTATTTATATATTTATTTATTTGCTCCTACATCATCAGGTGGAGTTGTTTGTTAAAACACAGGTATAGCACTATAATGCAAAGAACGACAATGGACAGGAAAGTCCCTTACGAAATCCTCTTGTAATGTTCCTCAGGGAATTTCAAATGGACCTCATTATTATAATTAGTTCTGAAAAATTAAAGGTTAAGTAGCAGTGACCCCTCCCCCATCATTTGCATAGTTACCATCCCTCCTACATCGATTATGAACGTTTTTGTTCATGTAAATGCTTTCAAATTCATTATAATCATTATAATTATGCTAACAATTAAGCTACTTCATTCAAATCCATGTTCCAGTCCATATATATAATATGTACAGTACAAAATTAGTTCATTTAATCAATGATGTAATGCAATTTTAAAGGCATGTGTGATGTTATGATTGCACAACAATTTTATCTTTCTGTTTGCAATAGTGTTCTACAATCAATAAAATTAGCTCATATGACATGACAGTTGGTGCTGATTCAGAGATTCCTCTGACATTGGGATTAGATTAAACTCCTGGATTTCTATCATGACACATAATGCCTCGACATCCTTTCATTATTTCTCTATAACAGTAATCATAGTGGACCATTTGACCTAACAAATGTAGCATCTGAGAACTCAGAAAGGACATAGACACTCTTCTGTAATACATACTGTACTTTACCAGACAGTCCTTATTCATGTACTGTATACAAATTTTACCATCCATATATTAGAAAATAGTCTGGATTTGCCAGATTGAAAACGACAAAAGGATTCAGTAGTCAAGGAAAACTGGCACTTCCTTGACTACAAATTCCTTTTGTCGTTTTTAATAAGACAAACTCATTTTCATTTTCCAATTTGGAAATAACTTTAATATAAATGAATTGTGACATTCAAAAAATAATTTTGGGTGATTGTCTGTCACTAACCGTTTGAGTTTAGCTATGTGTTGGTTTCTAATGATCAATTATAACCTACACACAATTACTAACTATTAGTAAAACCATGTAAATGCTATATTTCTTTTTTTTTTTTATTTAATGACTTTGCACGCATTAAGACGAGTCCACAATTGTCAGGAATGAGTAATAGAAAAGAGACCCCAATAACCATTAGTACTACTTTTCCTTTTCAGTCCTTAATACCCTGTATTCACTCAGTCATGTGTGTTGATTAAATATCTACTAGAAGGATGTAGCTATATCTGGCACTAACATGGTGATCACATCTCACCAGATGGAGGTGGATGTAGCAGACAAGCGCCATCGCACACGCTCGAAAGGTATGTGCAGCACCTCCTTCTCTAAACAGCATCTCAGCGCTGTGAAAATAAATTTTGCACCATTTATGTTGGGGAGAAACCATCTCTAATCTTTCTTATCCTTGTTTCTTTTCCTGTTCTATCTTCTAGTGCCCTTGGAACCAGCAATACAAGAGCTGTTCAGGTCAGAAATCTATGAAGGCCAAGCATATACAGTACGCAAACCTACAATCCTACATTTAGTGATAATTAAGCCTATTTTCATGGACTAATGCTGCACAGGGATAGTGAGAAGGCTGCTGCTTCGGGCTGCCGCTTTTAGCCAGGATTCAACTTTCTTTTATTAGCTAAGAGAATCTAGAAAAAAAATATATATTAAGGGAAGATACAATTATCAATTCATGTGAGTAACCATCACGAGTGAGTGCTGAAATGGTCTTGTGGCTCTAGGAAAAGCAACAGTAGTGTTATATCATTCAATGTTATATCATTGCTGGTTGCAATAGCATTTCAATAATTTTATTTGTGAATGCAAGATTATTGAAGTCTTTGACGAAGGTTTACTTGGTAATATAAGTAAAATACACTTTTACAAGACTTGGCACCCACTGAGTTTGAAACATGAAACAGCACTGGCAGAACAAACGGGCATAAAGCAAATAAGTTTGACCTGCCCTAAATGCAAAGGAAGATCGCGAGGGTGAAGAAATAGAATATATCAGCTCCTGGAAATCTCCAGTCTTTATTTTGACCAAAATGCCTCTGTACTGCCCACTAACATACATATACACACACTGTACATACAGTAAAGCTTCTCCCGTTATGGGTCGCCACAGCGGATCATCCGCATGTTTAATTTGGCACAAGTTTTTACGCTGGATGCCCTTCCTAACGCAACCCTCCCCATTTATCTGGGCTTGGGACCGGCACTAAGAGAGGCTGGGGTTGGTTCCCTGATGGAACCCGGGGCGCAGCGGTGAGAGCGCCGCATCCTAACCACTAGACCACCAGGGGCCCAACACTGTACATACAGTACATACTTTATTTTTGCAATGCATTATATGCACGATTTAATGAGTTCCTAGTTATGGTTGCACTGGATGCTAGTGAACATTATCTTTTGATGGTTGTGGAATGATTAAAAATCATTACACTTTATGGGTGGCATCCTGTTGTGGTAAGAAGTGTCGCTGCCTCATACAGTATCTGCAGAATGGTTATGGACTCTAGAGATCCTGTGCTTGGACTATTGTTTGTATAAATGCACATGTTTCCCTAATTTCTGTATGGGTTTGTGCAGAGTTTTCTGGTTTTCTAGCATGTACAGAGTGTGTGCACTCCCTCTAATGGACTGGCATCCCAGTAAGCCTATCGTCATACATCAGATAAGCACCAGATCTAGCAAGACTTTGACCAAAGACCAAGTGGTTACTAAAAATAAATGAATTCTCCCTTGTCACATGTAATATACCAATCCAGATGTTTGGGGGTAGTATGTGGTTCCTCTGTGATACCTGAAGTGAACCTCCCATTTTTCCAACTGCTTTACATGCAAAATAACTGGGTGTCCCATCACATTTGGAGGAAAGCATTATTTGCCCTATTCTGCATCCAGGAACTCACAGATGTGTATTATTGTCTAGTGCTTATGTGAGTGATAAAGAGATATTGAGAAACAGAGAGAGAGAGAGAGAGAGAGAGAGAGAGAGAGAGAGAGAGAGAGAATGAAAGGGCGGACAGCCAATTTTTCTCTCCTGGCTTTAACCCATGTATGTTTATAGCATCATCAGAATTCACACTCTTGGTCTCTGGGCGACACTTTTCTGTTGCGTTACCTGTGGGTAGTAACACTTTATATGAAAGAACACATATTAGTGTTTTCTTTAGAGATTGATCTTCATTTAACAAACCCATATGGTTAGTTTTACTATGAATGTCAGGCAACAGATCACCAATTATGAACAAATACATTTGTACTTGAATAAAGTCTAATACAAAGTGAATAAATTACCTACAAGTGTCTAATTTGTGCAAGGCTGTAATGAACCCTGATACATTCATGCGCTAATATATTACTAATATATTTCTATATTTCATTTCCAAAACAACAGCAACATTTCCCCAATATGTTTTGCTGTGCATATTGTTAGACTTCTATTTGCTGTAATGTTATCTTGAATCAGGATGCTTTAGGAGTATTGCGGTATGTCTGCTTTTGTCATTCTGCTACTTTTGATGCCTACAATTCACTATCTTGCAGAAGAAAACATAACAGCATTCTCTCTAAGACAAATCAGCTCCTGGCATTGAACCAGCAAGCTTTTTTGATCAGTACAGTATCGGCAGAGACGGCATAGTGCTGTGAGGCTACGGTGCTGCTGCTTGTCCTTCATCAGTCTATTGTATCTGCAAATAAATGATGCAGTGTATTTTCCATTAAGCCATAATTTGCTAGTGTTTACTGTGATGCATCCTTGACAAACTTTCTGCAACTGGAAATTGTGATAAAACATATATGTGTAGTATGGAAACAAATTCACTGCTACCTGACTTTACTAACAACCTTGTGACTGAATGAGCAAATATCTCCACAAGCACACTCCAAAATCTTCCCAGAAAAGAGGATGGAATTATATTGGGACTAAATGTGGGATGGGATGCTAAAAAAGCACATACCATGTGTCCGCAAACTTTTGGCAATATAGTGTATTTAAGTCTTAGTCCAAATTAACACCTTGTCAAAATGCTGCTCTTCTCGTTGAGTGATTCTGCTGCCCAAAGATAGCAATTCATCAGCTGATCGATATGAAGGCCGACTACAGGATGAGGCATCTATAATGCCAATAATATGTGATCAGTGGTGGTGCTCTCTAGAGATGTGATAGCTGGCAAAATAAATACAGATTGACTTTGCACTGGTATCTGGACTGAGCAGATATGGAGCAGCAATTATATAAGATAGTGTGTAACTTTGTGGACTAAAGTCAATCGATTACCTTGTGTACGTATGGAAAATATATGCATATGTGTACCTGCATAGGGTTCAGAGATATTCATATTCTATACAGTTAAGTACCCATCATGCATTTCTTTCTATTCTAGCTGTGCACATCAGTGGAAAATATGCAATGCATCAATGGCAACGCGTGCAAACTTTTTTATTTTTCTCATTACATCACTGATTGATAAACTGTCTCCACACACAGAAGGCTGTAGGTTCAGAGTTTATAGTCCTCTATCCTGCATGGCATTTTAAGCTCCATTGTTCAAAATGCACCCAGCATATCTCCCTATTTCCTATAAGCCATTGGTCTGAAATGAGGCTCTCTTCTTGCCAGTGTGCTCTAATCACATCTCAAGGAGAAATTACCAGCAGTTCCTTTCTGGCATTTTTACAGGCTCAGAACCTTTTGACTGGGAAAATATACATTTCTCCACATAAACCCTGCAGTTGGCTTTATGATGCAAAATATTTTCCCCGGGAAGTTTCAAGGCAGTTCACTGCATAAATATTCCTGCACATTTCAGTACAATTTGCATATTAATGGTCAGGCATGCCTTTTTTAGGCGTAGGGGTGGGGGGCCATCAGGTAGATTTTGCGGAACAGCCCTATATGTTCAGGATTAGCTTTCCATTCGGGTGAAAGTGTAAATTTAACAATGTTCAGTTCAACATTTAAATTTCAGATATGACCTAGAGGCAGATGGTACCATTTTCTTTGTACACAAAATAATGGCATGTGATTAATGTGCAAGTGAGGAAAAAAAAAAAAAACTAGAAATGACTTCAATTAGTATGTAGAAAATAATCCAGATGAAAGACACTGCTGAGCATGCTAAGTGACCTTCTACTGACTGACAAGCATCATTGCACAAAGATTATAGTTATATGATGGAACAAATGCCACTTCCTTTAAATGCCTCATGTGTTCAGAGCACTAAAAAGCACTTGGTTAGTATTCAGAATATACACAACTGCTCAAAAATAATAATATATAATCCATTTTGCTGAACGTGCATAATATTACCGTAAACCTAATAATCTATTGACCTTAGTAAGAAATAAAACACTTTGAATGCGCTATTATAGGAAAATAACCGATAATGACATTGTGTTACGGAGACACAAAACAGAGTTACTGTTTCCTACACCAACAGTTTATTATTTTCTTATAACAGCATGCCTTGGAGTATTTAAATTATTTTAATATGACAGCAATTTTAGTAATGATTATGATTTGTATTTGTTACAAAATAAATGCTGTGAACATTCACAAGACACATTTGTTTCTACTTTCTCTTCTTATCTTACTTCATAAGTAAATATAAAAAAAAGTGCTGTTTTCAGGTTGCAGAGAAACTCTCCCATAAAGGAACACTTATTCCCTTCTTACATACCACTAAAACTGGAGACTCCTTTAATACATGTTAAACAAGTATCTCCTTGGAGAACACTGTATCCAAGATGATACATTTTTCTAGATAAAATAACCAGTAGTTTTGTTCTGGCATTTGTTCCAACCCCCAATGACTGAGGAAATGCATTTCTTCACATACACCCTGACTTTACGATAGAAAATATTCTCCCAAGGAAGTTTCAAGGCATTTCACTGCACCAATATTCCTGTACATTTCAGTGAAATGTGCATAGTGATGGTCTAGCGTGATTTTGGAGTAGGATTCTGCAGAGAGCTCTGTATGTTCTGCATTAGCCTCAGTTGTTTATGTTGAAAGCTCTGACAAATCGGTAACACTGGAGACTCCTTTTAAAAATTGTCAAAAAATTTCGTCGTGACAAAAGCTTCATTGTGTCAATGATCATACTTTTAAAAAAGCAGCTTTTTTTAACCAGTTATTATTATGCATCCACCACACATGCCAGTGTTGCTATAATCAATGTGAGAACATAGAACTGGTACATTTATATAAACAATTTGAAGTACAGCTGGAACTGCTGTCAGAGCCGCTGTTAAATAAATTAATAAATAAATAAACCGTCCAATCACATTAAAAAAATTCTAGAGCACAGTGATGTAATACTACAGATACAGATTTAGACTGACAGGGCATAATTTTTGCATGAATTTCTTCAGCAATTTGCGCTACAAAAGCTCATCTGTTGGATCAAACCACGTGAGACAGCCTTTGCTTCCCACATCTATCAATGAGCCTTAACTGCCCATGACACTGTTGAAGGTTCACCATTTGTTCCTTCCTTGGACCACTTTAAATAGGTACTGACCATTGCAGACCGGGAACATCCAACAGAGCTGCAGTTTTAGAGATGCTCCGACCCAGTCTTCTAGCCATCACAATTTTGTCCATGTCAAACTTAAATCCTCACGCTTGTCCATTTTTCCTGATTCCAACACATCAACTTTGGGGACAAAATGTTCACTTGCAGCCTTATATATTTCACACACCAACAGGTGCCATGATAAAGAGATAATCAGTGTTATTCACTTCACCAGTTATAATGTTATAATATCAAAATGTTATGGTGGTCTAGCGGTTAGGATGCAGTGCTCTCAACGCTGTGGCCCAGGTTCGATCCCGGTCAGGAAACCAACCCCAGCCATTAGGGTTGCACAAGCCTTAGTGCCGGTCCCAAGCCCGTATAAATGGGGAGGGTTACGATAGGAAGGGCATCCAGCGTAAAAATGTGCCAAATCAAACATGCGGATGGTTCCTAATGGGAGAAGCTGAAAGAAAGTTTATGCCTGATCAGTGTAAAGTTTTATGCTAAATCTATCGATTTCAACAAAGAGCAACAAGCATTGCAGTTCAGTTGAGTTTGCAGTTCAGTGACTTTGCACCCTGCATAACACTAAGAGTAATTTTATAATCAACAGACAATAGTTTTCTGTTTATATTTATTAAAATAAAGTGTGAAGGTGTAAAAACTGAATTTTTGGATGCATCCAGAATGACAAACAGCTTTGTAGAGGCAAAATTATTAAGAAAGGTGTAAGGTGCTATAATCAAATTAACATCCGGAATGTTTTGTTTGTAGAGGGGAATTGAAATCTCAAAAAAAAAATGCTCAATATTTATAACCTTATTTTGTTGCCAAACTGGTATAGTATATGCTATATACACCTGCATACACCTGATGTATTTAGATGTACCTTTACATTATTAGTGAACTAAATAATGAATGCTGACTAAAGCTTGACTTGTAGCAGTACTGCTTGCATTAAGAGAGAATTACAAATCACTGTACATTAACCTTTTTTTATTTTTTGTTAACTCAACTCAAGCCCTATAGATATCTGGTGAGAAGTTAAATTCAGTTGGCAGGGATCTCACGTAGCCCTTTGTCCTTGCTAGGCAGCGAATCAAATCGTAGTGTGTTGTATTATCACCTGTCCTTGTCTCAACTGTGCCATCATTGAATTGATCGGAATCTGCCGATCGCAAATCCCACAGCCTAGCGGTTATTTTGATTGTCACTGTACCGTTGATGGACGGCCCGGCTCACGGGCGTATCGATTTCCATCTCAGGATAGGAACAGAGAGAAAAGTGAGAGAGAATGAGGCAGAAAAAAAAAAGAAGGGACGGGAGAAAAAGATAACGTGTGCTTCACTCTGAACCTTACCAATACTCAGGTTCCACCACCCACCGTTTGCCAGATAATTAAAGATAAATAAAGCAAACATTCAATCCATCAGCCCCCTCCCCTCCTCATCTCTCTCTCATTTATGGGCGAGCTAATTTCTTCTGTGGTCCTCATTTGCATGCTTATCAAAGTGTTTTGACTATCCGACAGAAGCTGCTGTAGGAAGGTGGCATCATTAATATGTTAATTAGTCCTTTTGACACTTTTCACTTGGCTATGTGTGTGTGATATGCTCCTCATCCATGACTTTATTCACATTCTTGCTGAATGTATGTCATTAGTTTCTTTATTTTTGGCCATACAAATAGTCAAGGGATATTTACAATGACTGCAGCGAGCATAGAGCCAAGTGGCATCTTTATTCATATCAAGAGGTTTGTAGTGGGCTTATTCCCTCAGAGCACTTAAGATACATCTTACAGCAGTTTCCCTTCTCCATGGAGAGTCTCTGGCGTTTTTTGGCCTTAAGTTTTTTGGATTACTCTGCTGTCTATATTTAACCATTAATGCCTCGATAAACAACAAATAAAACCCTTGCAAGCAAACATGTACTGAACATTTTTAAACCTAAATATGTGTTATGTAAGGAATAAAACACTTTGTTTCAAGACCCTATATTTGTCAGATATGTGTTACATTATAGTAAAATTCTTAAATATAAAATTAGTCTATAATGGATCTGGGGTCAGAGATGATTCAGCACCCTTGGAGTACATAGGGTAAATGGTGTTCTTGCTCAGCCTGGCAATAACAGGGCTTGAACCCCCAACCTTTCTATCACTAAACAAGAGCCTTAACCACTGAGCTACCACCTCACATGGCAGTAATGTGGTGGTGGTGTGATCATACCTTTTGTTACTGTCTAGTCATACTTATTAAATCCTAATTTTAAACAGCCGTTCAGTTCAATATTCTTTTTTCTTTGGGTCATTTCATGGTATTTTGGAGTAATTACCTCTTTGTATTGGCATGAAATACCAGTGTAGATTTATTCATTACTAGAGATTTAAAGCACTTTTGTATGTCGCTCTGGATAAGGGCGTCTGCTAAATGCCACAAATGTAAAATGTAAATGTAAATACCACCAGTCACTTTTTTTTACTTGTTTTAATCATGACAACCATCTTTGGCACACACAATTTGGTTATACAAATCTTTAACCAAATCTCAAATCAAGTGACCCTGATCTCTAGAGTATATTACATGGTGCATGACTATATATAAACATTTTGCACCTTCTTGTTCCGTGGACTTAGATCTCAAGGGATAATGTAATTCTTGGGATCCTATAAGCTCTATATTTATACTGTAGTAAAAGGGTTCAAGTCTCAGTCTTAATTTCCCAAACAATTTCCCCCAAATGTCAGATTGAATATATCTGGTATGGGAAAAGATACAAACCTATGATTTTCATAGAAATAAGTCTCATTTTACAGTAAAAAAGAAGAAGAATGAATTAGTTTTAACTGGTTACAGAAATCTGTTTTTTTTTTTTGTTTTGTTTTTAGAAATTAACAGATGTAATACAAGCCTAACAAATAATACAAATAAACATCATTTTTAATTGAATATAAATAAAACCTGAACACATGGAACACATTTCTGACACTGACTCCTTTCAAAAGTTCTACATACATTTCCTCACTTAAAACTTTACCAATTCAGCAGTTACTATACTGTATGTTTAAGTAAAACGTCTGCTATTCAAGTCCCTCTGAATGTTTACAATTAAATAAGTTATAACATATTAGAAGAAGACAAATTAATATAAACCTGTGATATGCCTTGCAGCCACGAATACTGTCAACAACTTCAGACCAATTAGACTCGAGCACTCAACAGCACTGTGGAATAAAGTGGTTTAAACAAGTGTTGCAATGTTTCAACTGATGATCTTTCATGGTAAATTGGATCCGGTGAATACATCAGACACCTCTCCCCCAAAATTGTTATTTCTTTGCTAACAAATGAAAAAGTGGTGAACTATGTGATAGTGTCCTCGTTAAGAATTATTCGCATATCTGAAGCCCTAAAACAAACCTTACGAAACATCCTCAGTAAGCATCAACATAGCTAGCTCTTTTGCTCAGCTGCAGTCCACCCACTCAGAGCTGTGCTTAATAATTACTTTCAGCCAGAGCCCAATTTACTCCAGGCTACATGACTGACAAATTTTCTCTCCTGTACCTGATGGTCAACACGCCCCTCTGAGCTGGCAGTGGAATTGCAACAGCCTCTGGAGACAAATTACCACTCCAACAGGCCTTTGGCTCAGTACGAGAAGAACAAGGAGATGATGAATGACAAACATATCTAAAATGAGAGGAAGGAGGAAGAGGGGGAGGTGAGGAGAGGAACAGGTAGGCCCAGGCGACATGCTGATGATCAGAAGGATTAGTTACGCCCTGCACTATCCTCAATCTCACCTCTACAACCTGATATAATCACACTACATCGCATAGACCATGATAACATGGTACTATAACCAGAAGAGGTTTTGTAAGATATGATTTCAGGTGTAAATAGATTAGCACATGCATGGAGAAGTACAGGAAATAGGAAACACTCCTAATTTTTTAAAACGATGTGGTTTTCTATCTTAAATTACACATGAAGCTATAAAGATGGGCTTTAAACAGAAATGACAGACATGAGTTTTGTTTTTGTTTTTTTAAATGACCATTCATATATAAAGCTAATGTGCACAGTATGAAAATAGTGAGACATTATACATATTTGGGTGAACCGGCAACAGGGTATCCCTTGTTTATTACGTGGTTACGTTCCAAAACCGCCCATGTTAAGCGAAAAACCATGATAAACTTTATTTTATAATTAATCATTGTATTTTTATTAATAAATGTTATTATTTCAACATAAAACTCCATAAAAACTATTCCCTATAAGTTATTTGGTCTAGCAAGCAATCCAAACAAATTAGTTATGTGGCACGATAAACCAGAGGTGTATATCAAATCTCGGTAAATATATACAGTATATATACTGTATATATATATATATATATATATATATATATATATATATATATATATATATATATATATATATATATATATATATATGCATACCCTGTTGCCGGTTCACTACTGTTTCTTCCTTCGACCACTTTTGATAGATTCTAACCACTGCAGACCGGTAACATCCCATGAGAGCTGCAGTTTTGGGGAAGCTCTGACCCAGTCGTCTAGCCATCACAATTTGTTTTTTGTCAAACTTGCGTAAATCCCAAATTTCCTGCTTCTAACTCATCATCTTGTACAAAATGTTTACTTGCTGCCTAATGTATCCCACCCACTAACAGGTGCCATGATGAGGAGGTAATCAGTTTTATTGACTTCACTCTTCAGTGGTCATAATGGTCATAGTGGTCATAATATAGTGGTTCTGTGTTGCTAAATTATTAACTGTAATTTGTTACACTATTAACAAATTACAATATATTCCCGATCGGCATTCTTTAAGACTCCTGAGTAGGCTAGGCTATGTCTCGACTTACTTATTCTCAAGTTTAAACGGGGTTATTGTAAGTTGGGCACTACCTGTACAGTATATACATGTCAGCATCATGTCAGTGAATTGCTTTAGCCTTTTTTTAAATGAACTTGCACACCTTGGATTCCACTGTATTTTTGTTTTAGACCAGGCAACACAGCACACATGCATTGATACAGCAGAACAAGACTCCCACTCATTATTCAGAGACAAACAATTCAGACACAAATAGAATTAACAACAGCACCCACAGTGCTGACAGTGAGCACACATACAGGGTGTAGGCACATCCACATCCACACCCACACCCACAACCGCACATACACACACTCACAGACACACATACGCGCACACACACACACACACACACACACACACACACACACACACACATACACACACACACCACACACAGAGCAACAGCAGCTCAGTGTGACAGCGATGTTTTGGGTGACATTTAGTTTCTGGGCTGCACAAGCTGCTCCATAAATGAGTCATGAGCAAATCTGTGAAGGCTGAATAATGCATGTGTTGGGAGGTAGAAAACAAAGCATCACTGTTATTATTTGTTAATGAGAAAGCGAAGATAATGAGAGCCACCATTCTGTACCTGCCTCCCTTTTTTTAAGTGTGGACAAAAGCAGGTCAGCAGCTCAAATGTGACCTCATTTTTGTTCCTCATATTATTCAAGTTGTTGAGTATCTTAAACATATAGTACATACATATACATATTTGATGATTGAGTATAAAATAGTTATTTCCTGTGCTGTTTAAAAGAGTAAAATTGTTCAAATTTGTCACACAAGTAAACAAGTTTTCATTTTAGCCCCATTTACTTTTTTGTTTTTTTTAAGCACATAACATATAACAGTCATGTGAAAATGAGCTGTGCATGGGTATGACTATGACCCCCTGTGCTTTCTCTAAGCTGTGATCGTCTTTGCTCTTGTTCCATAGCGTTTTGTGATGCCAGTCCTTTTTTTCTCGCTTTGATTCAGCCCTCCCACACACTAGCCATCACGTTCTTCCTCATCCTGAAGAGTGCTAATTAAAACTGACGAGACATAGCAGAGCCTCCACTTAATGCGTCAAACGCGAGTCGAGCCTCGACATTTATTAAACGCCATTCATTTCAGACCCCTTTTATTTTTAGGGGACCTCTTTTTTATCTACATATTTATTTAGATTTGTTTGTTTTCTCGCTTTTCTCTTGGTTCTAATCGCAGCTCTACCAGTGCCAGGCTCTTGATTGCCGTGGTTGCAGCTGGGTTTGAATAATTGCCTGTCTTGGCAGGAGCGTGTCGGGGTGCTAAAGTCGAGTGCTTTCCTCCTGATGTATACCTCATTTGGATTCCGCTGACAGCCTCAGGGCTGTATTATTCATACCTTGACAGATAGCACTCACTAAAAGCATTGGCACGCAGCCAACCTGGCGGGCGGGCAGGCAGGTGGGCGGTGGGCAGGCGCCAGGGGTACGATAGCGGAAGACTGCACCTCTCTGGCCGCAGGGGACATGAAGGGGGTGGAAGGCTCCACAGTAAACCAAGAGCAGCTATATAGGCCATGTTAGCCTGGCACGCGGGCACGCAGCCTCACATCACCATCTGAAGCCCATCTCCAGACCCAGTGAAGCGATGCCATGTGCACCGCCCGATAAGGTCACATTGATCACACCACAGGCTCCCCAAGCACCACCAAATTTTTTTAAAAGAGCCTCCTCCCTTGTCGTCACATGCCATCAACTCCCCTCTGAGACAGCCTGCCACTGCAAACCACATTTCCATATTTAATTGTAGGCTTAATTTGATTGAATGACTGCATGGTGCAAGCAAAATTGCATAGGGAGGATCTATTAACAATAGACACTGGCAGTACGGTGAGGGTCTAATCAAATCCTATTGTTGGGCTTTTGGAACGAGGGAAAAATGCCTGATGGTAAAAATGCATTTAAATATTCTGATAGTTATGAATTTGGCTGAAATCTTTTCAAAGTAAGTGCATGTTAAAATGACCTTTCCATTTTCCAAATAATATAAATGCTTAATGAGTGAGTTGGTTAGAGAGGTAAACAATACAAACCAGTAATACAATGACACAGCTCAGGAATTTTGCGTTATCTCAGTGTTTCAACATTTCCTAATAAATTCATTACTTCTGGCAATTTTGACTGGATATGTTTGAACCACGTAGAGTTCATGTTGAGTTCTTCATTATTTTTCGTTATTTTATATAATTTTCTTCTGTTCTTTTTGTGATCTCAAATAAAGGAAATTAAAGACACAGACGGATTGAGTGTACAAAGTGTTAAGCATGACAGTCCACTTTGGGGCAAGAGAAATAACAGTGGGCTATGAAGATGGGCTCTATGACCTCTCATCACTAGGACCTTCCATGTGTTTCAAATACAAAACACTATAGCCCAGACCAGACGACACATATTGAGTAGAATTTTAATATTACAATATTAGAAACAAATTTTAATATTTCTTTTTGGAAAGATGTGGGATAAACCAAGGACCCGTTAAATTTTGGCTCTTGTTGCCAATACAGTTCAGATATTTACTTATTCAACACAAATGAAAAAAATACATTGTATAGTATCAACTTTATTTATAAATAAAACCCATAAACGTATACTTCTGGACAAAGAAGTCTGTTACTTTTTTGTAGAAGTAGGAATTGTAATTGTAGTGCAAATATTTGTAGGGCTTATCCTTTCCACCAGCTGTGAAATTTTGTTAGCTCTAGCTTACAGTAGAAGAAATGGGAGCATCATCAGTACTTGGGCTTTCACATGCAATCATCACTGGTTATGGCTGCCTCTCATTTGTTTTGCAGTTTTATTGATAAAATCAAGCCTAAATATCTTTCACACAGATATATGAAATAAGTCACTTAGTCTTTGAAAGGTGATGACATGCAAATAAGAGTCTATAAACAGTATACTGGTGATATTCACACAAATAGTCCCAAGCACATGCTTGTTTGCTATGCTCAGTTCAGTATGTATGGGATTGCACAAGGTGAGGCAGAGCGCTTGGCTCTGGCTACAGGAATTACAGACGAACTTTGCAAATCTGTGATTTTGACAATAAAAACAAATAGTATCATAAGAAAATAGCATTTATAAAACAAATTAAAGAGAAATATCTCTTTATCGCTGTCTTTGTTCAAAAATATATAATTTCACATTTCATTACATACATTTTTTATTGGACTATAACAAGTGACTGAAAAATAGCCAGCTCTTACATGTTACTTATTGTTATGTTTAAGGTTGTAGAATGTCAAATTTCTGTCATAATTTCTTACATACTACTAAAAAAACCAGTGCTACAGATACAGAGTTATCTCTGACTGACACTGTCAACTCCTTCCATTATCAGTCCCCGTCCACATATAAAAGTCCACATATAAACCTTTAAATTGTATTACAGCCAGAACTGGTGCCAGAGCTGCTGTTATACAGTAGGAAGGAAATCTGAGTAAATAGAATGGGTCAATTTGCAGTGCTGTGGTATAATAATAATAATAATAATAATAATAATAATAATAATAATAATAAATAATTAATAATTAATAATTAATAATAATAATTAATAACAATGCCATTAACATGATGCCATGCAGGGCTGTATGTTGCATACAGTATAGGGCATACGACATGATATGTGCTTGCCTTTGGAGATAATGTACACTATATACATATAAATATATACAGTATATATGCAGTGCACGTATACGTATATATACACGTCACAATATATTTCTCTGTCCACTGTGCTGAAACCCAGTTTCAGGGTGTTACTCATCTTCTTATAGACTATGTTATCTTTGTGGAGACCAACAATTCTAATTCTCAAATTCTTAGAGAGTCTTTGCCATGATGTTTCATGTTGAACATCCAGTGGTCAGTATTAGATAATTGTTCTCAAAGCACCACATTTGAACTGCTCTAATAAAAAATACACAAATTTGTATGGTCCTGTCAATCAGACAAAAACATGACTATGATGAATAGGACATGTGGCTTTGCATGGTTAAATAACACACAGCTGTAATCACTTTGGGTGTACTCATTTTTTAGTTTGGACAGTTATTTAGACAATAATGGCTGCATGTTGAGTTATTTTTAGAGGACAGTAAATCTATACTGCTATACAAGCTGCACATTGAGGACATATATTCAGGTTAAAATTTTATAGTATTGTCCCTTGCATAGATATACTGGTTGCTAAAATGTGAGGGTTGTATTCACTTTCGTGAGATACTGTATATACATATTAGGGCTGTCAAAATGTATGTGTTAATAACATGTTAACACAAATTCCAAAAAATTCTTTTTTATCATTAAACATTTGTTTTACTGCTAAACCAAGTCTCAAATAAAGCACCAAAATCCACCATGATGCCCACATCCAGCAATTATAACCGTTCGTCTGGAAAGCGTGTGTAATTTATTAATTTAAAACAACATAATTACTTTTAAATATTGACAAGAATATTTTGTATAAAGCATCCATTTTTGTCTATGCCCATGTTGATTAGAGTATTAAAAACTTGAAAAGTATTGAAGGTACATTTAGAAGAAATGAAAATGTGTGATTAAGTGATGATTAATCACGAGTTAACTCATAACAATTATGCGATTTATTGCGATAAAACATTTGAATATATATATATATATATATATATATATATATATATATATATATATATATATATATATATATAGAAACTGATCAGTATGGGGTAGTAAACGGTAATAACATTAATAATGTAACAAATTGCACTTTAAACACTTTAAACTCTGGACTTGCACAGCAAAGTGCACTTTATATTTATTTAATTTATACCACACCATTCTGCACACGGACACTTTATGGACACTCTATACTGCACACAGACACTTACGGACCCTTACACCACACCATACCTCACACGGACACTTACGGACCCTTACACCACACCATACTGCACACGGACACTTTATGGACAACCCACTACTAAAATTGTCTATTGTTTACACTTTGGTACACATTGTTTACTGTTTCACTGTCTACTGCCATAAGGATTTTCTTTGTATATACATTTTTCTCTTTGTTTACATACATATCTTTATATATCCTTTATACCTTATATTTTATTTTATTTTATATAGTTTTTTATACTTTATTTATCTGCTTTTTTTTTTTTTTCTTTCTCCCCACCCTATTCCCCTCTTGCCGGACCGTCGTATAAAGCATTTCACTGGATGTTGTACCCTGTATGTATGTGTATGTGATGAATAAAATTTGATTTGATTTGATTAGAAATTGTTAGTAGTTAATTTTAAAAAGATTTTTATTTAAAAAGAGCACTTTTTAAATACTGTACTTTATAAACTATACAATATATACAGTATGTATGTGACAGCGGGTGTCTGGACAAAAATCGGTGCGGGCACATGGCCGAGCACCATTATGTGGGTGGA
The DNA here is from genome assembly GCF_014805685.1 of Silurus meridionalis. NCBI lineage: Eukaryota > Metazoa > Chordata > Actinopteri > Siluriformes > Siluridae > Silurus > Silurus meridionalis. The sequence goes on along the minus strand of NC_060891.1, from coordinate 20,283,433 downwards.
GGGCGGAGTATACGCTGCTACGTTTGCTTACCATGGGAAATGTAATATATTTTTATAATTTTTGCTAATTTTTCAATCGCTATCAATATCAGAAGATCCAATTGTCGTAAGTCGAACGATTGTAATTCTGGAACCGTCTGCTTATATATAAAAATTATAAATTGCATATAAAAATACTGATCATAAGGTCAGGGGTTCAAGCCTAGAGGACTGTTGGAAAGACTGTACTGCATGGTTTAATACAGTGCTTGATTAATTGATGCAATTACAATGGTGAAAAGCTGCCTCGGCTGTGTGTAGGATAAAATGTGTTGGTGGATTTGATTTGGAGACCTCTGCATTATAGGCTGCACCCCGAGGACCTGTACATGCCACTGCTTCTGTAATTAACTAACACTCCCAATGATGGAGCCTCAGTGCACGCTAAGCACATGCTTTCTTTAGAATATCGGAAAAGAAAAACTTTTGTACATATGACCGATGATTTAATTATTCCATGACTTTTGTATTGTATGACTGAGTATATCATAAACCATAACCCAAAGCAGGTTTGTGTGGACTTTTGTGCATCGTTTTCAAAATACTTTATATTTATACGTGATATTGCGTATCACATTATAAACAATTATTGTGTAGGTGGTGACTTAAGTTGGTAAAACTGTTGTGTGCTTGCTTGTCAGACAATCTCTTTTAAAGCACCTGCTGCTGTAACATTCCTTCAGGCTACTGCTGTGAGCAAGCATCCCCCCTCATTGGTATTCACACTCACACTGGATGTGGCTGAATGGAGACTGCCTCGGAGGCTTGAGATGTGGAAGTAATGGTGTGTGTGTGTGTGTGTGTGTGTGTGTGTGTGTGTGTGTGTGTGTTGTGTGTGTGTGTGTGTGTGTGTGTGTATCAGGTATGGAGTAAATAGGAAATAATGTGTCATATATATCAAATTCCTGCTTGCGCTTCTTCATTCTATGTGTCTCTTTCTGTCTTTCCATGTTTATGTCGAGGTATATTTAAAAATGAACACCAAGCAGAATTGATTGATGGCTGTTCTCTAGCATAATTGAGACTCTCGTGTTTGACTTTTTTTATTGGAAAAAAGTCTGTTAGGTCTAATATCATCACAGCACACCAAATATACACCTTCTTTTCTCTTCCCTCCTGCTGGCTCCCTGCCTGCCTGCCTGCCTGCCAAGATGGCAAATCCCACTTGGATTTGAGAAGGATATCACCATGGTGACGGCACTATTGCTGCACGTGCCTATAGATCCTGTTAGATAGGGGCACAGCAAGAAGCTCACTCGTATGGCGAGAAGTTCGAAATCGTTCAGCCCAATCTCTCTGCCTGATTTATGGCCACCAAAAAATCGTAGAAAAGAATAGCACGAGATGCTAATGACCAGGTAAAGCTTGAATCCCTGCAGTGAATACACTTTAGCATTAGTGCTAATACAGCACTTCAATAAGTCGGCCACGTAGCAAAAAAACAATCTGCGAGGTCTGGACCTCAGGATTGCAACTGCACTCTTTAAAAGGCCTCCCTGTTGTCATTTAAGTGACCTATTTTCACTATTATCTTTTTTTTCCAATGTAAAATGATTCTTGCTCTTAAATCTACACACCCCTGCAGTTTTAAGTAGTTGTTGCAGAGAAATACAAAGCTCAGCATGTCACAAATCTGTCTTGAACAGGCCTACATAGAGACAAGTATGTTTACAAAAGCTTAAATATTAAAAAAAAAATTTTTTTTTGGCCCAATTTTTCTGCACAACCACAATACCTTCAGTGTCAAGTGCGTATGGAATTTTAATTGCAGTGCATGCTGAATGGTGTGTGTGTGTGTGTGTGTGTGTGTCTCTCAAGGTCATGCGGTAAGAGAATAGGAAATGCAGTGCCAAGAAACCCTCACTGAATGAGTCATCAGCTCTAAGCATCAGGGCCAACGTACTTACACATACACACACAGAGATATAAGAAACATGGAGGTAGTAAAGGTCCAAGAATTATATTACAACTGAGGATACTGATTGCATACATATTGTGTATTTATTTATTTATTTGCATATAATACGGTATTGAATGACACAAGTAGCTCTTATATCAGTAACATAAATCCTGAATACTAAAAAAAAAAAAAAAGATAAATTTTCTCTATAGTTATTACTAGTGTCTGTGGCTGTAGCCATCATGTTATCCATGGCAATCTCCTTTCACATCTGTCTGAGGCATCTCATGAGTCTTCCACTCTCCTCAAGCTTATCCAACCAGACAGCCATGGATGCGATTGGACAGATCAGGGAACGTCTCTCGTTTTCTTTCACTCCATCTCTTCTCCTGACTGTCTGGCCGTTCACACAAAGGCCGCAGGGGAGAAGGCCAGATTTATTTAGAGGCTAGGGAGACTGAATGACTGGCATTTTAATGTGCTTTTGAGATGTTTGGTCACAAGTACTATTGATCACGGTATGGTGGAGCCCTCCCCGGGGAGGTAGGGGAGCAATGCTTGGCTGTCAGTCCAGGAATGAGTTCCTGAGCCAGGCTCCAATTAATGATATGACGCCCTAGGTGGAAGGGTCAGCCCATTAAGTAATCTTCCAGTCCAGGGATATTGAGCCTGCCAGTGGGCCGTCTGGCTGAATGATGGACACTGGGTAATTTGGGTCTGAGCTGCATTGTGTTTTGGTTCACATGGGAAAGGTTGGATTAGGAGTGTGTTTTGTGTGTAGATTGGGGGGCAGAGAGTGGAAGTAGTTTTCCGTCCGCTGCTCTAAGCAGTACTCTAATGTCAACCTTGGTCATGTTCGGCCAAAGCAAGATTATAAAAATGAATGTTTTACTGGAAAGAAAGCAAAATAAGCACCAATCCACTCTATTAGGTTTGTATCAGAATGCAATGATCTGTTTTTGGTTTTGGATTTCAACCAAAAATGGGTGTGGAAGAAATGCCAGTATTGCCAGCATGATTTGGAAATTCTGGCTCTGACAGTTCCTCAGACTCAGCTATATCCCTCACTATATCACTATATCACAACTGTACAAGCTACTGCACACTATATCATAACTGTACAAGCAGGATTTCAACAATAAGATTAACCACAGAAATCACATTGTTGAAATCCTGCTTGTATGTTTGGTGGTATTTGTATGCAATGTTTTCTCAACTATTTTTTTTTAGGATTAATATAAATATCTATGAAATATAAGGATATAAAAAACTTGCATTATAACTGAAATTACCTTTATTTTTAAGTACCAAATTTTTTTCCAAATAAATTCAAGTAAATGTACTGCATTCATAATAATAATCCCCCAAGCAGTCAGGCATGCTTACATGAAATTGTTGCATCTTAATGTCCTCTTGAACAATTTAAGTCTCAACGAGTGTGACTTCATCTGTTCATTCTAAATAACGTGTTCATATTCGGGTGCATCCATACACTCTATGTAGTGCCAGTCAGTCTAAATACTCCTAATGCGATTGGCATACATACAGCAGCCCACTGGTTTGACCTTGACGGAGTGCCGAGTTTCACTGGTGCCAGTTTCACTCTCAAGCCATCCAAATCCAAATAGCACACCTTCACTGCCTGACAATGCCTCTCCAACTGGTGAAGAGGAATAAACACATTGGGGCTGCTCTCACATGAATCAGGAGCTTTTCATAGTTGAATGGCTCCTAAGTGCACTGCATTTTTCGTCATATTCCCTGAAGTTGCAATCCTGTTCAGCTGGGGTGTTGTGCAGTTCTGAGAAATGGGTCATTACTGACTCCCTGTGGTTCAGAGAGTGAAATAGATTCATCTCCGACCGCCAGGACTCTGACTCAATACATAGATTATCAGATTAAGGCATTCTGCCAGGTGGATCTATAGAATGCATTTTAGCTTTAGGTGCAAGATTCAATTAATCACCCTATAATCTCCTGACTGCTTTGTGGGTGTTTACAGCTTATGCTTTAGCTATATATCACAGGCAGAGGCTCTGTGCAATTGTTTACATTTATATAAGCTATGATGGTTATCATTTTATCTTTGCTAGAGAACCATATAGTGTTTCAAGGTAATCCTGGAACTATCCTCTCGATAGATAAAAATTATAGGTTCTAACTGGGGTTCATTCTTCACCCATGTAGAGCTTATATGTGTATGTGTGTCTAAATGTCTAACAGGTAAAATCTAAACATCTTTTAAAATTAAATGAAAAAATATAGGCTCTTAGGTTTCTTTTAAATGCAATTAAATAATCATCGGAATAAGAAACTTTAAAAAAAGTTTTTATTGTAAGTACCAGAGATGTGGCAAGCAGAATCTTGCAATTTTTTACAGACAAGATTACAAGCTACAGTTACACATGTTGGTCATTTTCAGCAAGGATGACATTTTTGTCAATAATTCCCCAATGACACAACCATGGTATACTGTTTCTCCTGTCTACAATATGTTTCACATTGCATTGCAATTTGTAACAATCTGCAAAAACCAAATCCATCCATCCAAAAAACAAAAACAAAACAGAAGTAAAGATAAAGCTTAAGGGTAGGATTATGGCTCTTTAGGGTATTTGAAATCAAATGAAATGCAATCACCATTTTTTTCCTGAAGTTGTTCAGTTTTTTCCTGCCATGCTTGGCATTCTGTGGGGTGGAAAGTGGTAGCTCAGTGGTTAAGACCCTGGACTTCTGATAAGAAGATTGTGACGTTAAATCCTAGTACTACCAAGCTGCAACTGCTGAACCCTTGAACAAGGCCCTTTAACTCTCCCTTTAACTCTTTAACTCTGAACTGCTCAGCTGTATGATTGAGATAATTGTAAGTTGCTCTGGATAAGGGCATCTGCCAAATGCTGTACATGTAAATGCCATCCAACTCATTTACTAAGGATGTAATCAAATATTAATACATTATTTGCATTGGACAGTTTTAAATGTTCTAAGTGGATGCAACTACGAGGGGGACTGTATATCTTTCAAAATAACACATTGAATCTGGTTAAAACATGAGATGTGTATCACCAGCTTGAACCCGTAGAACACATCAATAACAGTAATGCGAGCAGGAAATTTTTTATTTAATGTGGTGTGAGCAAGTGATCAGATACGAATCTCACAGGACAAACAAAGGCCACAGTCAATAACATCAATATAATGCATTTATTGTGTTCCTTCATTTATCTTTAGTAACTGCCTGGTCTTGATAATGATTGTTAAAAATAAGCTACTAGTTTTTTTTAATATATATTTAGAAATTAAATTAAATCTGTTTATTACTATATATTATACCAAGTTGCAAACAAAATAATCAGAAAAAACAGCATTTGTGGGTATTTGTTATAGCTAATGTTGAGGGGAAAAAAAATATAGGCAATGCTGGTATTTCTAGTCTTTTCGGGAGCATAGTGAAGTTCATAGAGTTCATATTTGAGGTTAGGTCATGCATTTTGGGGATCATTCAAAATGTAGATACAGATATGAATATCTGGAGCACTAAACAGATGCAATGATACAAATAGTATCATTGCATCACACCACCATAACACACACATTTACAACTTCTGCAAATCAATGATGTTTTATGCAGTGTCTCAGCTTTAAAGTGTCTCAGTGTCTCAGCTTTATACTGCATAATGAGTAATTGGTAGTATCCCACTCCCTGTTTTCCCTCCATCACGTTAGATTTGGCTACTTCTAAAAATAGCCTGTGACAGGCTTGAATGACATGGTGTGTTGAGACCGGGGGAGAGACTGAATCGAAGCAGGCCAGCTGTTTAATTGGCTCTCTCTTATCTCTCCCCATGCAGTGTATACGGCTGCCCTGTGGCCAAGAAGAGGAGAACACAGGACAGACTACCCCTAGAGCCCATGGCCAAGAGGAAGGCCTTTCACACACACACAGAGCAGCAGCCCATGGATGACTGCTACCACACAGACATGGTGGAAGAGAAAGACGAGGAAGAAGAGCACGAAGAAGAAGCAGGGGAAGAGGAGGTGGAGGGAGAAGAAGAGGAGGAGGACGACGGAGAACCCGAAGGAGAGGAGGACGTTGAGGAGGACTACACGGACAATGAGGAACATGTGGAGCAGGACGACGGAGAGGTGGAGAATGGAGAGGAGGAAGAAATGGAGCAAGAAGACGAGGATGTTGTAGAAGAAGAGGAGGCTGAGGAAGGGGAGGGGGAGGATGAGGATGATGAAGATGTGGACGAACAGGAAGAAGAGGAGGAGGAGGAGGAGGATGAAGAACTGCAGAACAATCAGGATCAAGGTACAACCCAATTTTTAATGTTTCTATATTATATATGGTAAACATGGCAGATTAAGCAGTTCAACTTGGATGGATGAAATATAATATAGGAAAAACTGGAGACCATGTTTATAAATTATATTTGGTTAATATAATAATATATATATATCAGAAATTGTGTGGAAAAAGGTCTAAATAAGCAGCTAATATAAGCTATTAAGTTTTGAGAATATATTTAGCTTGGTTCAGTATTAAATCACTCTGAATTTGGCTGAAACTAAAGTTATACATGCTGTGCTCCAGAAAAGGGTCCAGAGGGAGGCAGAATTGCCTGCTCGTGCTCTTTGAAGGAAGGTCACCGTAATTTGAGGTGCATTTGGATGCTTTTGCTGCAACCTTCAGTCACAGCAGCAGACTAAAAAGAGCACCTCCAGACCATTGCGTCCCACACACTCACTTACTTCCGGTAGTATGATGCCCTGTTTTGTCAGACTCAAGCAGCAATCGCAGGTAGTACTGTACAAATACAGTGCAAATACAAGAAATACAATACAAAATTACTCTACATTTACCTGCAAACCAGATACTAGCATGCTGGACTAGTTTGAGTAGCTAGCTGGTAGCTTAGCTAAAGTGAATGCAGAATTGTGTAAGGAATAAAAAAACAATATGGTTTTCTCTTTGTTTCGTTTACCACTCTAAAGGTTTTCTATAACGTTCTGGAAACAGTTATTTTCCTACTATACCAGAGATTTGCCAGTAGTTACCAAAATGTCCAAAATCCTGTGTTTTTATTTAGGTATATGTTCAATTAGACATTGAACCTTGTTAACCCTGGTCATGGTTTCCTAATATTGTAACATTGCTATTTAAAATTTTTGCTGGTTTCAGTGAACCTTTGCTTTTTTTTGGCCACTCATTTTGTATTTGTGCCAGGTGCTGTGAAGGTTCTTTTCATTCACACAGACTTATGGGCTTTATGTGTCTTATCTTTTTTCTAACAAACTATATAACCTCAACTTTTATATTATTGAGACTTAGCAGCATGTGTTTTCCAATAAAACAAAATAAATAGTCAAGCAGTTCCTTGATTTTCATGATTAAAAAGTATTTTTGAAATACATCAAAAACACAATATGGACAAAGGTTTTGGGACACCTGACTCTTCCATCCGTATGTAGTTCTTCACTACACTGTTACCACAAAGTTGGGGGCACACAATTGTACAGGACGTCTTTGGGTGTGGTATCATTTTATTTTTCCTTCCTTGAATTTGGAGACAAAAACCTGTTCTGGCATGGCAATGCCCCTGTGCACAATTTAAACTAAATGAAAATATGGTTTAGATAGAGACTTAATATCTTAAGTGCTCGGCTGCAGAGCACTGAATTCAACTCTTTTTAACATTTTTGGGGTGAACTGGAACGCTGACGGCACCCCAGGACTCCTCACACTACATCAGTACCTGACTTAATGAACATACTAACATTGTGACTGAATGAGTACAAATCTCCATAAGCACACTCCAAAATCTAATGAAACATCTTCCCAGAATATCGGAGGTTATCAAAACAGCAAAGTAAACTAAATATGGAATCGGATGTTAAAAAAATACATATGAATCTTATTGTCAGTGGTCCTCAAACATTTGCTGATATAGTGTATGTTTATATTAAAATACATCAAATATTAATGATTTGGTCAATGCACATCTTCATTGTTCCTGTAATGCATATACATATACGGTTGCTACGCTGATGGCACAGAGTGATAGTAAGAGAACCGTTTTAGTAGGTTACATTTTCAATGATTCCAACACAAGGCAAGTTTTTGCTGTCATCACTTTAAAACAAAAGAGCAAGGGCTTCTCACTCACAATTGTCCTGTGATGGTCACTATCATGTTAATGAGAAATCCCCTGTAAGCTGTACTGAGTTGGAAAACTACAGGATGACTAGACAAGCAAAATGGTGTTGTTGATGGCGTTAGAATCAAAGTTACATTTTTGGAAGCTGATCTATTTGGTCAGAGATGAAAAGGTGATAGAGCTGAACAGACTAAATGATTAAAGCTCTGCTGCATTATTGTAGAGTTGAAATCAGGCTGGTGTCACTGTCAGCAGGCTGTTTGTGAAAGCTGAACACTATAATGCATGTAAACACACAGATTAGGTAGAACTTAATGGCCACCAATCAGGTATCACTTTATGGCAACCTGACTAATATTGTGTTGGTTCCCTTTTGCTACATACAGTATCTTGGCTGTATCTTGTCTGTTGGATTGGAACACACAGGCCAACCTTCACTCTCCACGTGCATCAATGCCGGTTCACAGTATTCCTTCCTTTGACCACTTTTGATAGATACTAACCACAGCAGACCGGGAACATCCCACGAGAGTTGCAGTTTTGGAGATGCTCTTACCCAGTCGTCTAGACATCACAATTTGGTCCTTCAAACTCACACAAATCCTTACACTTGCCCATTGTTCAACTTTAAGGACAAAATGTTCACTTGCTGCCTAATATATCCCACCCACTAACAGGTGCCATGATGCCATGTTGACTATAATGGCAATATGTTATAATATCATAAAGTTATTCCTGGTTGGTGTATATTTAAATCAAATAATAATAATAAAAAAAAAAAACATAAAATAATTTTTTTGCAACATTGAAGATCATGTATTTAATATAAATATAACTGTAATTTATTAGAGGGAAATTGTTCCCTCAGAGGTTTTAGATGTTTACATACAGACTTTATATACAGAGTTTGTTGTAGTTCTCCTTTCATAAGAACAAAAGAAACATCATTGCCATGATGCTAAGTAACCATGGCAGACAAAAGTCTTCCAGGAATCTATATTTTATACTCAGTGTGAAATTACATTAGTAGATCGTAGAACAGGATGACCTCATCCTCGTGGTCATGAAGTCTAAAGGGTCTGTATGTTTTGCACTTCTACACAGGCACATGATTAGATGAATAACATCTCTTTTCTTGCAGACACTCTGGGCATCACACTGGACACTAGCATTGATTCAGCCAGTCCCCAATCAGACCTGACATTGGCTTCATGCCTAACTATGAGCCGTGCATCCTACACAGTTTGCTTTAATGCTTTATGATGTGCAGAGCGGAGGGTACTGATGAGTAAACACTGAAGATGTTTGTGTCCTGCATAATTGCTTACATCCTCCACTGGATTCGACTTTTGTCATAATATATTACTTGTACAGTATCAACTATTCTGGGCTGTTGCCATCTACAGGCAAAAGCTGAGAAAAGTGACAAAAGATTCCCATCCCTTATTTGTAAGTGAAGTGTCATTGTTACCATTTTCAATGGCATGCACATCGTAGCATTCCTAATCCCTTCAATTCAGCTTTGCTGCCTGCTTCCTATTCAATCTGTTTCACTTCCAGTCTCCTTTGTGTACCTTGATTGCTCTTCAAATTGCTTTTCCATGGCACGTTTAAATCCGACTGTTTCCACCAGGTGTCTCGGTGTCCAAAGCATTTTGACGCCTAGCATTATGCCTTTAAATCTCTGCTTTGACAAATACTGAGCAGAGTATGCACTGAAATCAATCTGTATGTTACAATCAGTCTTTGGAGCACACTTTGATGACTGATATTGTAATGTGCACTTTTTTCACAATAACATGTAATGCGCAATTTGCTGATTAATGTCAATTTGTGTGTGTGTGTGTGTGTGTGTGTGTGTGTGTGTGTGTGTGTGTGTGTGTGTGTGTGTGTGATGGTGGGTGTTGTGGTTGGGTGCTAGACATGTTTGGTGCGCTTTGACTATTTTTGATTCTGTGATGATATGTGTAAAATGATACAAAAGACTGTGGCTTCTAAAATGCACTGACATGGGAATTGTCAAAACTATTTTGGTTCAAAAACCATCCATTACTGCCCCCTAACACAGGCATGGAAAGTAGATTACATTATTTACTTTATTGTTTGCTTTACATTATTTACACCCTGGTGCAATATAAATATGCTTCCTCATCCAAGTCTTAACTGCAAATTCAACATAGTAAATGTAACTAAGCTACTACAGAACGATGCACAGCAACATTTTATTTAATCCAGCATTTCAACCAGTGTAAGCTTAATAGAAATCCATATAAATATACCAAAACCTTATTCAAATAAAGTAACTGATTTACTTTTTGTTAGCAGTAGCAATGGTTTTTATTTTCTGTCTCATGTGACTTTCTTTTGATGCTCAATATTCAGCTCCACCCACAAAAGATCTCACTAAATTACAGAGATCAATAGAGTTTGACATTGTCATTCATCTTAATGAAGCAAATCACCTCAAGGCTTATCAAGGGTTTTGAAGGTTACAATTTGCAGAGAAACTCACCTTTCCACCTTTTACACAACATGTTTGTGCTTATATTGTGATTAGACACAATTAGTATATAAATCTATCGCATTATGAACATGCAAGAACATTCATTTTATAAATACATAACATGGGAATGTGTCATCAAACAAATATTTTAGATACTGACAATTTACTGTTTTAAATGTAGGAATAAAGTTCCACACAATATAGGACAAATATCATTTTTATTATTTTATAGTGGTTTTAGTGGAAAGCAATACTGCTAGAAATAATATATTGTATGGTGAGCTCTTGGCTCTTGGTTTTGCCTATATTGATTGGTGACCCTTCTTTAGTACCTTCTGAGCTCTGTACTTGATTGAAATTGAGTTCTGGATTCAAATCAAAGTTTTTGTTAATCAAATTGTTCTTCAAAATAAAACCTAATACATTTTACTCCCCGTATTTCACAGCTGGCAATCAGGTAAACGGGACCTACACCAAACCCAGCTCCATGGTGGAGAAGGACGATAACAACAATGACGAATATGACAACTATGATGAGCTGGTGGCTAAGTCTCTGCTCAACCTGGGCAAGATTGCAGAGGACGCCGCTTACCGGGCCATGACCGAGTCCGAGATGAACAGCAACTCCTCCCATAGTGCTGCGGAGGAAGAGGAGGAAGAGGAAGAGGAGGAAGAGGAAGATTACGAGGAAGAGGAGGAGGAAGATGAGTACGAGGAGGGTGACAGTGGCACTAGGAAAAGTGAGCTGAGCCTTGATGTAGATAGTGATGTAGTCAAAGAGACTGTAGATTCTCTGAAACTGCTGGCCCAGGGTCATGGAGCTGTGCTCTCTGACAACCTCGAAGAAAGCACGTATCAGGAAAATGGAGTGAAAAATGAGGGCTGCGGCAACATAAACGGCTTTGGCAGTTATGTGTGTAATGGTACTGGTGGCAGTTGTGCACAAAACAAGTCCACTAGCAATGGACAACTGATTGAGGAAAGCGATGAGGAGGTATGCCTGAGCAGTCTGGAGTGTCTACGCAATCAGTGCTTTGACCTGGCACGCAAATTGAGCGAAACAAAGCCGGCCGAGCGCCTCAACCAAGGTCAGGAGGGGCACCAAGACACGTTGCTGCACCATGACATATATGGAGAATGCCATCAGCAGCAGAACTCAGAGGAACGGCGTGTTTTGGAGCGCAACTATTCGGACATGGTCAACCTGATGAAGCTGGAGGAGCAGCTCAGTCCACGCTCGAAAGCTCTGTCCAGTTGTGCCAGGGAGTATGACGCTTACAGAGATGAAGACACCACGTCAATCACCTCAGACCGGTCTGAGGACGGCTTTGATATGACCAAGGGCAACCTGTCGCTACTCGAAAAGGCCATTGCATTGGAGTCTGAGCGGGCCAAGGCAATGAGGGACAAAATGGCCTCAGAGGCAGCCAGGAGAGACAGATTACAACTCCACGAAGAGAATCACGGTCTGAGGCTCAGCTGTGCAGAGGAGCGTAAAGCCAGGCTGCATCACGATGGCCTCAAGAAGCCCTACTATCATAAAGGTGGGTGAGCATTTTACTCAGAAGAGTAGTTGTGAGACACTGTAAAATAGCTGGTGATGATGTAAGGCTGTGTTTCTTAAGTGTTGTTGCTAGTAAGCAGCTAATCCATGTATGGTGATCTTTTTGCTTCATACATCAGAATATCAGTGTATATATCAGTGTAATACCTATACCAAATCATACAAAGCAAAATTAAACAAAAAATGCTTCAGCTGAGAATAGAGAAGCACATTTTGTCAGGTGATTCTATAGCTCAGTGGGTTTCAGGACAGTTACATAAAAAATCCTTGCTTGCAAAGGTCTAGATGAGGAACTAACATGACTAATGTTTAACCATTATTGATTACATTATTGGCTTTATATAACACAATTTTGAAATACTTACCTTTTGTTTCGTAGTGGTGCTTCATGGTATTACATTTGACTAGAGGCAACTAAAATGCGCAGGGATGTACATCTTTGTTGATTTATCTTTAAACACGGTTATCTTATCAACTCTTTTTCAAGCAAGTCCTGTTGTTGGTTTGCTATTCAGATCTGAGAGTGTAAAGAAATGAAAACAAATAATAAAAACATATATATAAAAGTTTTTGAAAACTCTTCTCTCTCTGATCTATTGTCTTTAGGTCTGTAGCTAGTCTGTGGTTGGATGAGCTTCCTTCAGCTACATAATTTACATAAATAAAATGACTGGATAAGACTGTCCTGCGGAATCTGCTACAATACATTCTTCACTCGTTGCTGGGCTCTGTTACTATATTGTCTTTTAATTACTTCAATTAAGTGAAATGTCTGTTGCTAAATGTTAGCAGCAAATGTGGTGGAAAAAAGCTAGTGCTAACAAGAATCTCTTCAAAAATGATATCATGGTCTATAATCAAATCTTATAGTGTTGGTCTCTGTGATTTTTACACTACACCTGTACCATTATTGCTCTTAAAATATTAGCCTGACAGTTTGCTATTTTAATTTTTTATTATTACAAATTATAATAGTACAGTATTATATAAATACATATAAGAAATGTTGAACATTAAATCCATTAGCAACAGACAAGGGTTTTTGCAGCTTGCTAGATAGAAATAGTGTACGGCTACGTCTTCTTTCCTCCCTAACAAGTGAGTTAGGTACAGAGCTGTTCATGAACTGTGACAAACACAAGGTGTTGCCTTTAATATTTTTTCAGTGCTCAGGAAAAGGTGTGTTAAAGCTGCTTTCGTGCAAGCGCTAGCACTAAACTCCACCAGAAAGAAATGAAGATACGATTATGAAAAAACAACATAATAGGCCATTGTTAAACATACAGAACACAAAAACAAATCAACACAGACTGCATACTGTTCTTTGCCCAATCCACATTTTTTTCTGTACTTCGAACATTTATTTACAATACAGTATATCACCCGTTCCTGATTCAGATACATAAAAATGATGTTACAGATACTTCTTATATGAATTTTATATTGTTTTTTTTGTGTATTTGGAAAATCCTTAACTTTGTGAAATGTTGACAATTTTGGCTGCAATGTATTGTTCTAAAAAAAAAAAAAAAAAAAAAAAGGATTTTCTGAAATTAATTGTTTTTCATCTCAAACACAAGTTACAGTAATTTAAATCATAAGCATCCATATCACTCTGCAGGCTCTGTTCCTAAGGTAAATGTCAGTCACAGCATGTAATAAACCCAAGCCTTATTGTCGCTCTTATTGAAGAGGTTTCGGTTTGTTTAATTCATTTATTTTTTATTAATCCAGTGAGTTTTTTTTTTTTCTTTTCAATAAATTTCTTAAAAAAAAATTCATTCACATTTTATAATGTTGCCCAATGCCATATCTTCTGTATGTGACAGTGTGAATGCATCACATATATTTTGTCAGTTGGTATTTATACCATTTATGAAGTGAATCAATTAAAGGTAGTTCTTTACCTACACATACATAAGACACAAAATGGCTTTCGCTTCTCCACATACTCACAAATCAATACCACACATTTGTATGGTACAATATCAATGCAAACAGCACAGCAGTATAGCACCTTATTCCTCAGTTCTCTCAACCAAATAAGGTTTCAAATTAAACATGTATATAATGTTATAGGACATTGTTAAGTACTACTAACAAAAAGTCATGTAGTATTTAAACCTACAGAATGGTCAGTTTTAGTGCACTGACCTTAAATATTGTATTGATTAGTAAATAATTCTGAATGTAAAATCATAGTTTCTGATTTGAGACACAGCTTTTGACAACAGGGAACAGGTTTTTTTAATCACTGCTCTATAAAAGATCTTTAAAAATGGACAGATCCCAAAGCAGCTTTGCAGCAGTAAACAGATTATAAATATAAATTTTTTTAAAGTTTCTCCCTAATGAGAATGCCAGAGGCGACAGTGGCGGGGAAAAACTCTCTGAGATGGACTAAATCAGAATCATGGGTTGCATGTACAAGGAATTGGGTGTGCTGGTGATATAAAGATATAAAAATTAGAAAAACTACAAAAATAAAATAATAAAATAATAAATGGAGATAAGACATTAACTATACAGTTTGTGCAGAGTATGTAAAGAAATGCAGTGCAAATAACAATGTAAGTGAGGCAGTGCAATTATCATTTTTTCAAGGTGCAGGGTTGCAATATAGTAGTCCTGGTTGTTTGTGTTAATGTAACACATATTAAATGAACAGTGTGGAGTTTACATTAACTGTAATGTTAGTGATTATGGAAGGATATTGGTCAGAGATTATAGTGGGTCCCTGGTTTTATTGATAGGGTCAGTTTAGGAAGAAACCTTAAGGGGTACCAGATATTTAAAAATTTCAAATTCTACAGACCAATATTTTCAGCTAAATTCTAATCTCAGTTATTATATGAGTGGTATTTCTGGCATGCATGCATACCTATAATCTCTGAAAGCAGCTTGTTTAGCCAAATTTGAACAGTTGCGCGTTGTTGTTTTTTTATAATTATTTGAATTATATTTCTTTTTTTAAATCTTAGTTTATTTTCTCTTTAGGGAAATATACATTCTTATTCTCAGTGCTTTTTTTGGTTCTGTTAAATATAACTTAATATTTTGAGTATGCTTGAATTGAGTAGCTCCAATTAAACAAAATCATGTTCCAAGTCTTTGAATAAATGATGTACAGTAAATTAAATCAAATCAACTGTTTTATGAGTAAAAAGTTGATTGAAACTAGAGCGATGTGAAGAGGTAAAAGGGAAAATGAAAGACATCACACAGTAGGGACCTCAAACAACACAGACTTCTTTTTTATTTATTTATTTATTTTTTTAAATCGTTAACCTTAATTATAAATAACAGAAATGTTTTCTTTTCCATTATACATTTAGTAGTCTAATAAAATATGCACACATTTGCAAAAAAATAAGACATACTATTTTTATCATGTAAATTCTATTGTATTTGTTATTTTATAATTTTTTCTTTTTTCTTTAATTTTTCTTAAATTTTTTTTTATATGCAGACAGCTTATAAAAGCATTTCACTGCATGTCATGGTGTTTAAGGTTATGTATTTTCACAAATAAAAGTCAAATTTGAAATGTATTAATGTACAGGTTAAGGTTAAAGACGTTTTTTGGGGTTTTCAAAGCCCACTTCACATGTACTGTATATTCAAAGTCTTTGTAAAACCAGGCTCTGTAGTTTAAGTGGTAACATTCTGTCACTAACATGCTCGTAGAAAGAACTCGCTGTAACCCCGGAAATGACATTCGCATCCAATTTGATTACCCCATCCCTACAGTGCAGGCAGCAGTGGCTTATGTTGTTCAAATAGGCCAGCATGGTTACATCAGCGTCTGGACTTGTCAGGTATAAGAAATGACAGGGGCTGAAAGGACAGCAAATCTCTTCCCCAGGATGCATCCTGCATTCAAGCTACCTATTTATAAACCTAGAGAACCCAGAGTATGTGCACTGTAGCAGTAATGCTGAAGAGCAAGCCCACGGTCATGCAGCGGAAACAGTGTTCACCGAATTAAACCGTGTCACCTATTCTGGGCAGATTTACTTCCTGCTAGTACACGACTGACTCTGATAGTCCAGAGCTGTCAAATGGCGAATTTTATCAGATAGATACAGTAGATGACACAAATTTGAGGTTTAAGACTGAATTAAACGCTGAAGTATTCTGTAAATCAATAATATCAGTAAAACAGGATCTCAGAGCACTCCCACTAAAAGGTTGATTAACCCATGGCTAATATATGGCACTATTAGTCTGACATTTCAGAGCAGAAAATTGTTTATTTGTGTTGGTATCGTTATAGCGAATTAATAATTCTTGTTATCACCCAATTTATACGCTGACACGAGTAGTCGTTTGATCACAGCTATGTAGCTCTTGATGAAAAGGAGAGAAAAGACCATTTCAGCCTGCACCGAAGGACGTTAGGGCTGGTATACTGGGCAGACTCTATCGGAATAATGTCAGAATAATGAGGGATGCACAGCCATTACGTCACGATAACATCTCTCCTCAGCTCTGATAGCGGCAAAGGCTGCCTGACCAGGGGCCATTATGATTTATAAAAGTGTGCCAGGCTGACAGTTATGGAAGGAGTTCCTCCTTAAAAAAAATGGCACGAGGCGGAGATGGAAATTGAACAGTATCAGTATGACCGATAACGAACGACAGGACCACTGACTGCACATTAATTATCCCCAGATGCTATGGTAATGGGGGCCATTTGCTATGCAAAGCATGGCCTGTCCCAAGCTACAGTCGATATTCAGTGCTGTCTAACGTGCATCACAAACCTCTACTCTTCTGAAATAATAAAAAAAACAGCAGGCTGGGAGTCAGTTTGTGTGACAGCTCGATATGGGCAGTGTATCAATATACTAACAATAAATTTGAATGCTGACCTCTGGTGCATGTTTGCATACTTTCCGTCTGTTCTGATCACTTGAAAGACAAATTTGACCTTTAGAGAGACTTTTTTCCATCTGTAATTGCTCCTGACAATATAGGTCATGTTAAAAAAAAAAAGAATAGCAATAAGCAATTGTATGTAACCGAGACACATTTGTGTTTTTCGGCAAACTGTACCCGGCACGCCGCTCCAAGGTAGCAGCTGTCTAAGTAGCATTTAAGTTCGTAGATACATCCGACGTATTAATTAAACACTACACATGTGTAACCACGTTCTGAATTTTTTAACGCTTGCTTCCTTGTGGAAGCACTCTCTCTTTTTTCCTATTCTATCTTGCTCTTGCTATTCTTACCCACTGACTGGTCTCATTTTGATGCACAACACAGTGTGATACTGCTTATTACGTTACACCATGCTGAAAAATTTGATCAGTCATCTCCCTGTGTCTTTCTCACCATTCTCTGTCTGTCTATCTGTCTTTCTTCCTCTCTCTCTTGGGCTTTCACTGTATGCTTCTGCCAGTCTAATTTACCTTCCTGTTTTAAGCAACATCTTCAGTAATTATTGATAGGACTGCCCTGCATTTAATATAAATTTGGTTGCACTAACAAGAGCGAAAGGTTGTGATACCTATAAACCATTTAATAGAGATATTGAGAAATGCATGGTGTCCATTACTATTTAAGAACCCAGCTAAAAGCACATATACATTTAATAATATTTTAGGTGAGCAGAATGTGCATCATTTACAATTTAGGACAATCCATTGATCCACAAATCATTGTTTCAGATTTAATTAAATAGTCTTGATATACTTTCCTAAATTATCTTCCTGCTAATTACTGATCACCTGCACTTACTTTGATCTGTTTGCATTACAAAATGTCTCCATCTTTACTTTCTTGAACGTTTTTTTGTTTGTTTGTGTGTGCATGCATGTGTAGATTCCTCAAGGTCAGAGAAGAAAGAGAGTCGATGCCCAACGCCGGGTTGTGATGGCACAGGCCATGTGACTGGCTTGTATCCACACCATCGAAGCTTGTCTGGTTGCCCACATAAAGACAGAGTTCCTCCAGAAAGTAAGACACACACCCACCTCATATCCCTTCCGCCTGCTAGTAAGGCTTGGTGCTCGGTTCTTGTGCCTGCTCTGTGTCTCTGTTAGTCTGCTTAGATTAAATTTGTCTGGTTTAGAAAGACATGCTGTGCTTTTCTGTCATTGTCTTTTGTGTGTCTTTTGTGTGTCTAAAAGCATGGGTTTTGTTTTGTACGGATTTATTCATTTTTTTGCCATGTGTGTTTTTGCTTATGCGTGCTTATTTGGAGTCGGGTGCACGATTATTTTGTTTTTAATTCAATACAATTAGATCTAAAACTTGGGAACAGCCTGTACAATTTTGTAAGATAAAACTTAAATACAAAGAAAACATGTTGAGAAAGATCTCTTATCCTTTTATTAAGCTGGGTTACATTTTGATTTTTTTCTTTTAATTATATCCAGTTGAATGAATGGTAGTAATTACGGCTCTGCTTTCAAACTCACATCTCTGCTGTAAGGGCAGTAAACAGGAAGGGGTGGCGATCTTTTGCTCACTCGCTGCTCTCATTCACCTTGTGCAAATCTCCCTATAAACTATCTTTTACACGATCCATTAAACCACACAGAGGATCTCACGTTATGGTAGCAAATGACCCAGAAGGCAATCAAATGAGCTGACAGCTTTAATGACAGCCCAGAAAATTAGTTAACATAAAAAGATTTGCCTATAAAAGTGTCCAGATGTCAGGAGGTGGAATTGAAGCAGTCTCTAAATTCAAGAGATGCCAAGCGAGCTCTGGAATGACCTTAGACTTCAACCATATGCTTTATCTTCAGATGGACCTCAGAAGTGCTTTTATTGATTATGAGAAAACTCATTATGATTTGGTAACAACAAGTAAGAAATGAAACATGACAGGGCATGCTGTTATAGGGAAATAATCAAAGCAGGGGTGGTGTGATGATGCCTAATAAAAAAAATAAACACACACACACATTCCAAAGAGTTTTATTAATTGAAAAATTACAAATTTATGGTTGCATTTTATTTTCTAAAACATCTGGGAAGTAATTTCAATGTGTTTTATCATTTAGCTATACAACAGTTCCCAGACCAACCTCTCTTATCTCTCTCTCCTTTAAATTTAATAAGAAAAAAAAAGTCCTGAAGGCTCTACATTTGTGAAAAACTTTATACTGACTGCTGCAGTGCTCTGACACTGGAGACTCCTTTTCACAAATCCTGTATATACATGCCTTTTAATGCCTTTTCTTAAAAAAAAAAAATTTTTTTTTTTTGGTTATTATTATTAGATTGTGTCTGCCATACAAATCCCTATAAATGAGTGGTTACTATAGAAACCATGACGTATTAGAACAAGTGAGTTGATATAAACCTGTGATTTGCCTTGCAGCTGGAACATTTGTCTGAGTTGCTGCTTCAGAAATTGATTTATTACCTTCTAACCAATCAGAATCAAGAATTCATCAGCATTGTAGTGTGAAGCAATATAATAATGGGAACAACATTTGAAAAAATAAAATGAAAAAAATTGAAATGCGTAATAATTAAAACATAAATGTGTGCAAAGTGTTGAATATTTAGCTCTTTTAGTGCTTAGAGTACATTTGCAAGAATGGGATTTTTTTGGTTTATTTGAAATTAGACAATATATTTCACAGTGGATGGGAGTTTCAGTAACACACTAGAGAAGGCCAATGTAATTGGCCATTATTTGCACGTGATTTCTCCTGAAACGTCTCTGCGCTTCATGAATAGCAGAAGATAAAGACATGGCATTAATAATACATTGTCCATTCTTAGGGATGAATGTGTTATAATATGTCAGTGCTTCAATGCTTGTGTGAATGTGTGCGAGTGTGTATCAGACAAACACACTGCAGGCTGCGGCGTTGGCGGGACACTGTGCTCTTCGGGCAGGTTATTGAGCGCAAGTTGATAGGGGAGAGCATCTCTACAGCTGCTCCATTGCACATAATGCATTTTTTAGCAGCGACCTGTCGATAGCTCGACATGCTCACAACAGGTCACCTTTCAGTCTGCTGGATACACCACAGGGTTGGCAAAGAGCACACAACAATTTATTAAGAGCTCTTAAAAATCTGTGTATGTGTGTGGGTATGTGCTTGTGTGTCTACCAGAAACAGACTAAACCCTTATTTGCAGGCTACCTGAAACCTTCATAAGACTACATCAGACTTATATAAAACAATATATCCTTTATGTCAGCTGACGAATCAATTTGAACAATTCTAAAGACTATTTCATCAGCTTTCAGCAATCATAAAGATTGTTGTGCTTTTATTTAAGGTACATTAATATCCCATTTGAGTCAAGTGATTTTTTTGCTATATGTTCTAATGGTATAATGGCATAATTTT
This sequence comes from Silurus meridionalis, assembly GCF_014805685.1. Classification (NCBI taxonomy): domain Eukaryota; kingdom Metazoa; phylum Chordata; class Actinopteri; order Siluriformes; family Siluridae; genus Silurus; species Silurus meridionalis. The sequence continues at coordinate 20,262,942 of NC_060891.1, read as the reverse complement.
GTGAAGGTGGTAACTAAGTCATTGAGGCTTTCAATTACTGATCAGAAGAAAGTCAGTGGTTCAAGCCCTGGTATCACAAATGCCACTTTTTGGGTTCTTGAGTAAAGTCCTTAATTCTCTGTGCTTCAGGGGCACTGTAACATGGCTGACTTTGTGCTCTTACATCACTGGGATATGCAAAGAATATGGGATTTCCCTATGGGATTTATAAAGAATTCTAAATACAAAAAAAACATAAAAATGTCAACACATTGTAACCCATTCAAAGTGTAAATTTTTTGTTTTTATTCAATTACTTTATGCTTTTTTTATGTTCCTGTTTATGGAAGCTAAAATATCATATTTACATATTTATATATTACTATATAGAGAAGAATAGAACTAGAAAAGCACATATATGTACGTTTATGGTGTCATGGCACCATGGAATTGGCATATTATTATTATGTAGTAATAAGTAGCAAAAAAATAATAATTAATTTTAAATTCAATGAAATTAAATAAGCTATTTTAAAATATTTGATAGTGCACTTAAGTTACAATGGCACTTACCAAAAACAAATGATATGATTTATGTATGACATAGATTATGTACAGTTATGGGTATAGATATAGTATAAACAATTCTGTGAATCAAACATGACTATAAAAAAGAAACAGGATCATTTTAAAATATAAAAATAGAACCAACTCTTTTTTTTAAAGGTCAGTGGAAGTGTATTTGAATCCACAATTAATATTTCAGTCAGTGCTATAGATATTTTGATACAAAAATAATCCCATGAGCGGAAATATTTGCTATAGAATTAACTATAACATGCGTATAACTTTGTAATTATATTGTAATGATTGTCACTGTTACACTGTAATAGCTTGTTAAACAGCAAGTCAACAGCATTGATAAAAGTGGTTATAATGTCAGTTGACACAAATAGAAATAAGCAGTTATACATTTTTCTGAAGCGTATATCAATTATGCACAGCTTATGTATATACTCGAGTAGCTATATGGGGAATTATAGTGGAAAAACTGAATCCTCATAGAATTTTAAGAAATTGTGGTAAAATGATTAGCATAGTGTTATCTAATAAATACATGTGGCATCAGCTACAGCAAGATAAGCTTTTGAAATCCAATTTGTTATCACCTATAAGCCCCTGATTTGTCTCAAAATCGTCTAAATTACATTTATGCAACATTCCGATCCTCATGTGCACACATCCTCTAAACCATGTCCCCAAAATGAAGTCCAGCGTTTTAGAGTCTGTCCATCTCTAGGCAGTAGCCTTGGTCCAATTAAGCCCAGTGCAGAGTAATTAATGTGTTAGAGCTGGAGGAAAGGATGAGGGTGAGGGTTTAAGGAGGTGATGATGAAGACTTGAAGAGAAAAAGTGTGTGTGTTGAAGCTCCTGCCCCTTCCTTCTGTCCTTTTCTCTACTTCCTAAAGATCATTAATATAATTGGTGCCAGTGGGGATTTTGGATTTGATTGTGGACAGTTTATTTATTTATTTTTGGGTGGTGGTGGGTGTGAGAGTTACTGAAGATGAAGGCAAGTAAACCATGATACATGAATAAGACAACTTTTAGTTTATCCTATTTTATTATTTATTTATTTATATATATATATATATATATATATATATATATATATATATATATATATATATATATATATATATTTTTTTTTTTTTTTTTAATTTTAGTTTTGAGGAAGAATATCAGTAACTATGAGCTTTTTATGGAGCATATTTAAAGAATTTCCTAAATGATTTAAAACTGTGCTTAGGATTCACGGTAATGATTCCCTGTAACTTTAATAACGTGTCATAAAGCTCTTATAATGAGCAATGAATAAATCCTTGATGACTTTTTATCAAGTTGTAACACAAGTATGACAATATATTTATAACACACCATGTTATACTGCCCAATCTCAATTACACTGCAATAGTAACATATAAGAGTTATAAAAGCATAATAAATATTTACAATTTCATTAATGAATGCTGCAAATAAAGAGGAAAAACAATATTCACTTTAGTAATCTAATAATGAAATGCTTATTTCCAGACTAATAGCAAACGCACATACAGACACATTATTGCAGCCTGAAAATGTTTAAATGTCAAAAATAATAAAGTCACATTACAAAATGTCATTAGTGAGTGCTTCTAAAAATATGAAAAAGCACACATATGTAACCTTAGAGAGACAGGAAGTTATCTCAGGTACTATATAGAGTATGTGTCATGCTTGGAAACACCCGGTGACATTTTAGATAATTATAATGTATTACAATTGTTCATGAACATAATAATAGCTTTATAATTATTCACCAGCCATTATTAATATAAATGTAATATATTATCACTGTTGGTACAGTCAGCACATATTGTTACTGTATAATGTATAATAAGAAATTCTAATCATGGTTATAATCATTTCTGAATGTGGCCTTGCACAGAGATTATTAACTAAACTATAAAGACTTCTTACTACACATACTATGTTTATGTTAAGATCACCTGACAGCTCAGGACAGACATTGAAGCAGTAAGTGGGATTGGGGTTTTTGTAAGTGTCACTTTATATTGGTCATTATTGGCTACAGTGACATATTGAATCAGGCCTTGTTTTATATCTATGACAGGATTATTCAAGTAACCATCAGTCTAATTGTAAAGGCTAGAAGGATGTTTCCCACCTATCCACTGCTCAATCATGTATTTCTGCTGTCTGTGTAACTGCATGGCAAATGTGTGCATGCAGTTTCATGTTGTTACTTCACATTAATTTAGAGTACTAACTCTGCTGCCTCCTAACTTTCCCTGTCTTCCACTCCTTCTCTTTTCTGCTGCCAAGTTCTTGCAATGTATGAAAATGTTCTTAAGTGTCCTACACCTGGCTGCACAGGGCGCGGCCATGTCAATAGCAACAGGAACTCACATCGAAGGTAAGAACTCAGGACGATATATAGGAATTGGTTCTTTTACATTGTCTGGTGAATTTCTTTCTTCTTTTAATTTGGTGTAATTATTATTTTGGTTATTGTTGCAATTCTAGATGATCAGTTATTGCTGTTTATTTGTTTGTCTCTTTGCTGGTTTACATTTACTTTCCTTTTGAATAAAGCTTAATGCTGTTTGGTATGAAGATTTATTCATATACTGTATGTATGAAGAACAAAAAAATTGTTTTTCTTGCTTGTTGGAAATCATGCAAATCTTTCATAGGGACAGGAATATTCCCCTAAATGTTACACAAATATTTCAGGACATGAAATATAATATTTGCATTTGGATATGTATTACTTTTGGTGTGTTTCTTCCTCATGTAGTGTGCAGTATATATTGTTGGTGTCATATAAGGACAAATGTTTGTGGACACCTGGTCATAAGATTTGCATGTGCGTTATGAACATCTCATTCCAGTTAGAATAACCTTCACTCTCCTGGGAAGATGTTCCACTTGATACTTACCACAAGGGTGTTAGTAAAATCAGGTAATGATGTAGGGTAAGGAGGCCCAGGGTGCGCTCAGCATTCCAATTCATCACAAAGGTGTTCAGTAGGGTTGAGGTATATAGCAGGACAATCAAGACCTTCCAATATGACCCATGTAAACTATTTTCCAATGGAGCTGTCTTTGTGCACAGGGGCATTGTTTGATACTGCAACAGGGGTCTCTCAGTTTAAGTGAAAGTAAAATATGCTGCTACCACACGCAAAGACATCCTAAACATACTGTATGTGTCCTCTCAGCTTTGTTGTAAAAGTTTGAGGAAGAATCATATATTGCTGAAGAAGTATACAGTGTATATGTTTATCCAACATACAGTATAACTAAAAGTGTTTCATAAATTTTTTTACATAGTGTAGAATCCTTATTTCTCATAGTTTGCTTTTTCCTAATATTTACTGTTAGCTGATATTTATAAATAAATATTCATGTATTAATAAGGGATATTGGAAAAGGTTCATATAAAACTGTACCATAGCATTTACAGTAAATTATTATTAAACATACATATATACAGTAGAAACAGTAAAGTATAGCAGTACATTAACAGACAATTACTACTGGTTCAAGTCATATACTATTAATGTGAAATCAATTTCAGTTCCCTACCATGGTCCATTTAGCTGATGCTTTTATACAAAGTGGCTTACAATTGAGACAGGATAGAGCTAAGCAGGTTGAAGGTTATAGGTCGTGCCCAAGGATTCAACCATGGCAGCTTGCCAGTGCTGGGATTTTAACTAGTAACCTCCTGCATCAACTCCTAATGCAAAAAATGAAAAGTATAAACTCATATCAACATCATCTAGACCACGATATGTAACAAAATGTTAATAAGAATAGAATATTTTTTATTCTTACTACCAAATGAAATCCAGGTGTACACAATATTAGTGTTTGTTTGTCTGAAAAATAATAAAACAGCATGTTAATGACGCATTATCGCACATTAATTTTAACGCCACAAATGTTATTAACAGGCGATTAATGCAGCACATTTCTGTTTGACAATTTTTATATTAAAAAAAAATTATAAAATATATATAAAACAGTCGACATTTATTCACATCTTATCTTTACTCAGATATTTTAAAAGTCTTAGCACCAAAATCCGCCATTATGCAATTTACCCTCTGGGGACGACAAACGCACCAGCGAGTTTTGTGGCATCATTTTCTCATAACGCCGAAACGAACATTAATTACTGTCTTTTTGAATTGTTCAAATCTGTAAAGGGTCTACTTTTATTTGCATACACTCATAATAACAACAAAACTCTCTGCTTTTGTAAATTAAAGAAAACAGACAGGGTTTTCTCTGCTGCCCCTCTCTCTTTATCTCTCTTCACAGTCACAAATAAAACAACCTGAATCCGAAAATATTCTCTGATTGTGTAATCCGTATGAAAGTTAGAAGGGGTATAGTTTCTCTGGTATAACTTCCAGGTGGAAACATTGCAAAAATTTTGTTTGGTGTCCTGATGATTTGCTCAATTTAAAAAATTTGCATAAAGCATCCATATTTGCTAATGGCCATGTTGATTGGAGTATTAAAAACTTGGAAAGTATTCAAGTTGCATTTAGAACAGATAATTTTCTTTTTACAATTAATCACGCGTTAACTCATGACAATCATACAATTCATTTTTTTAATAACAAGGCCAGATAATGCTGAAATATGGTTATTTTTAGGCAAAATGCTCTTTCTTTTATATAGCCCAAAATTTTAACCCTTAGAAAAAGATTAAGCATGTGTCTGTAGCTGTGACTGAGATGATAAATACCGGGCTCACTGCAGTCTTTCTCTGTAATGCATGTAATTCTATTCTGGGGTGCTGCTGCAGTGGAGGTGTGACGGTCAGCAGCTGGTGTGGGATGGTAGGCCTGGCACGAGCCATTAGCACGTCTGTGACACTCAAGCAGGAGCGCCAGCTGTGCATCTTACACCCAGACACACTCACACACACACACTCACACACACACACACACACACACACACACACACACACACACACACACACACACACACACACTGAGGAATGCACCTGCTGTAGAAGGAAAGACCTAACACACAACTCCACACACTTTTAACTCTTACATCTGCACTCACAAGTGTGGAAATGTGTGTACTTGGGCCCCAAAGCTAATTGCCAGTGTGTCTCATGTTGTTTGCACGTAGATAGACCTACACACACCTTTGCTGTCACACTGTCCCTCCTGCTTGCTGTGAGAAAACTCTCCACTGAGTTCCTTTAGCACGCTTAACGGATCAAAGGCGATATAGCAACTCTAAATGCCTTCTCCTGGGAAATAACAAACACAGGTCTGAAAAAGAAGTCCGAACTGTGTTGAGCGAATTCATTTTTATCTTAGAAATGTGGAGTTATATGTAATACCTCCACCAATGTTTCAATCCAGACCTCATAAAGCAGTAGCTGTAGCTGAATAAACTGTCTTGCTGAAGCTTTGTGTAATGATGGTTTCTTTAGTATAAAGTGACATCATATGTGTTGGTTTTTCTTTTTTTTGTGTTAATGCAGTCTCTCGGGATGCCCGATAGCAGCCGCTGAGAAACTTGCCAAAGCTCATGAGAAGCATCAAGCATGCAATGGAACTAAGTCCAATCAGGCATCGGACCGAGTTCTGAGGTAGACAATGCAAACTTCAGTATAACATCAAATCCTTTAGATGTAGTGTATATTCATTATTATCTTTAGTGGGTCATCAGTGTTGAACGGTGGTATAGTGAGTAGCAAGACCATCTCATAGCTCCAGAGCTCTTGGTTTAGTCCTAAGATCATGTTAGTGTTTGAGTGAGGTTTCACATGTTCTTCTTTCTTAGAAAAGTGTCATGGGTTCATTGTTCTATGATCTGAGGGTCCCTGATTATTTCAATCATTCATTTTTCTAGCTTTTTAGTAGTTTGTACTGTTTTAAAGGAAAAACAGTTTTGAAGATATTTGCAATAACAAAACCAAACATCACCCATATGTATTATGTATGTGACTAATAGGCAACCCAATGTACATGTTCCCAGTAAATTGAATTGGAATTTAAGTTTATAATATTTAGATTTGGGCAAAACTTTGCATTATAATGACTGGATTTTGCACGCTCAAGTGTGTAAACAATCAGAATATTTTTCTCATCAATAAATAGTATTATTCAAGCCGAGCACTCTTTATGCAAGTCCCATATCCCAATGTAATCCCAATGTAATCCTGTTTTTCAAGACTTGAGTTGTGCTTTAAGAGCAGATTAAAGACCTCAGACTAGATTTGGATGTGAGAGTGAGATTTCAGACTTGGACTTCAGAGTAAGGCGCTGGCAGAATTCTTGCATATTCTTATGCATTCCAAAAATATTATTATTATTATTATTATTATATGTCGTTAACAAAAAATAAAATAAAATATTTGTATGCATTTTTCTTTTCTGTCAAACTGTATTTGTAAAATAAAAACCCCTATAATAAGTGAAAGGAAAAGTTCAGCAGGAAACCTGAACCTGAAGCCTGATATCTAAAAAGAAAAAAATTCTTCTCCTATTTCCAAATTTTGTCTAAATTTGTCCAAAATTGTCCAAATTTTAACACAATTCTTACACAATTTTCCTATAAATATTATATGTGGAGGATGTAAAAATATTGTAATCAAAAAATATACCACCCGAAACAAACAGCAAAAAAGATTAGAAGTTTTAAGTAGTTATTAGTAGTTATTTTATTTTTGTTGTGTGTTTTATGAATTACTTTTGGCATGACAGTAAACACTTATTGAGATTTGCAATGTTTAATATTTATTTGTTTTAAATAATTGTTTATCACAAAAACTAATTTATGTATTTCATGAGATCCTGTTGACGGCCCTCTCTTTTTTAGGCCCATGTGCTTTGTAAAGCAGCTGGAAATCCCGCAGTATGGCTATAAGAATCACGTCCCCACTACTACCCCACGCTCCAACCTGGCCAAAGAGCTGGAAAAATACTCCAAGACCAGCTTTGACTACAATGGCTATGACAACCAGAACGTGTACGGCAAACGTGCCATTGCTCCAAAAGCCCCCGGCCGTGACACATCGCCCAAGGGTTATGATGGTAGGACCTACAAAAGCAATTTTTTTTAATCTTTCAGATTTTTACATTTTCTAACATACTCATGAACATTATGTTTTTTAAAGTACAGGACATGTTTTTCTTTTCAGATTCACATAATTTTAGTGTGAAATGTCCTTTGAGCGAATATCAATTTAGTGAATACCAAATGCACTGACGTTACAATAGTGCTTTTTTTATGAGTGTTCCCGGCATCTTTGACAGGCTTTGACCAGTGGAATGGAAATGTATGGAAATTATATAGTAGCAGATGCATAATGAATGACTGGGTAGAGGCGAGTCAAGGTCTAGTCTCCGGGCCACAGTTAATTGCAATTCTGTGTGAATAGCAGCCAGTTCCCCGGCTGCACTTTAATGACTGCGAGAGGAGTAGGCATATATAGACGGAGAGAGAGTGAGACAGAGAGAGAGGGGGGATGAGAGAGAAAGAGATGGCAGCAGGGAACTCAGTTGGAGATGCCACTTTGATGCCCGGCTGGTGGCTGTGGCTCATTGTAACTTTAGTCAGATGGCAAACAGCGCAGCTTTCTCACCTGAAGCTCAAGGATACAACTCAGCACAAGCGCTCATCCCCCACCGCTTTTAGTCTATCTCACCTTACAATTCACATTCATCAGGCAATCAGAGAAATCACCTTGCAATGGAAATAAGTAGATTATTTACAGGTAAAAGATACTTTAACTAGTAACTTTTATTATTACATTTTCTACAGACTTCACAAGAGCACATGACTAATGATAATGTTCACAGGGAGATCTGACACCTACATAAAGCTGCCATGACATAAATCTTCATAAACCTTTGTCATAAATTGCAAAAGAAATCAAATCAAGTGTTCCCTTCTTAAATAAATATAGTTCTTTTACCTTGCCTTTTTTTTTTTTACTTTTGTGGACTTTTTAAATTTACAGTAGAGCAAAGGTTTAGTGAAGGTCAGGGTCATTGCACTATAATAGAGTTATAAATCTCATAAAGTATAGGGACACGTCTGTTTTATTTCAAATTAAAGCTTTGTAAGAGCTTCTGAACTATTTATGAAATTATTTATTCATGATCAGTCATGATGGGGGGAGGTGGAAGCTCAGTGGTTAAGGCTCTGGTTTACTGATCGGAAGGTTGGGGGGGTCAAGTCCTAGTATCGCCAAGCTGCCACTCTTGGGGCCCTTGAGCAAGGGCCTTAACATGCTGTGCACCAGGGCCACTGTATCATGGCTAACCCTGCTCTCTGCATTACATGTAACAAGTAAAAACCTTTCTTTCTTTCTTTCTTTCTTTCTTTCTTTCTTTATGTAAGCCCCACAAATCCAAAGAATTATAGTGTAAATAATTGTATTTAAATGTGTATATTTGCAGTACATATTGAGATACACCAGCTGCCAGATTTACTCTGGCAGTTTACAACTTATTTTCACTTTACAAGTGAGCAGTATGTTCTTGGTCAGCTTATCATTTAAACCATTGAGTATTTTTTTTTTTATTTACAGACAATTGTATCATATTTACCAAGGTTTGTGGCACTGAAAAATAGTAAATATGAATAAAAGTAAATATGAAGTTGCCACTGCAAAAAATTATGAAATAACTTGCATCCCATACACACATTGCCGTTTCTAAAATTTGATTGAGAATCTCTTGCCAACATTAAGTTTAATATAGATGTATGTATCGATAGCTAGCTAGATAGATAGATAGATAGATAGATAGATAGATAGATAGATAGATAGATAGATAGATAGATAGATAGATAGATAGATAGATAGATAGATAGATGGATGGATGGATGGATGGATGTAGATAGATAGATATAACATGCTTGTTGGTAAATGCTAATCCTATTCTTTTAATGTCTAGAGGTTCAAACTAAACAGCTGTAAAACGAAGTTTGTAATACAAAGAAAGTTTCCCTTTATAAAGTTGCTGCCTTTAAGTTGTCTACTGTTTATTGTATATATCAATAAGGTTCATAGTGTACATGTCCTATTGAAATGGGAGGGTGGATAGAAAAATGCAGGAGGCTAGACAACAGCAGGATTAGACGGATGGAACCGAGAGGAGAGTTGACTGCTTTTTCGAACTGGGATTTGAAGGACGTGATAGTGGCGATGTTATGGAGGCTCTGTGGGCGGGTTCAATAAAATTGAATGACCTGCCCCCTTCAGAGGAGAATCGATACTTCAGAACAAGTAAACCTTTACTACACGATCCAGGAATACGTGGTGGGCAATAAAGATGAAGTACCTCCGCCAGTATTGCAAGACAAGATCATGAAGGGTTTTAAAGGTTAGAAGGATAACCTTTCAGGAATAAAAGTTTTTTTGTTGTTGTTGTATAACTAATAACCAGTGTAGGCAGTATTAAATGGAAGTGATATTGTAAGCACATTGTAAGCAGGAAAACTGTCGATTTTGGCTATATTGCAGGTCGGCAGTGGTAAACTTGGACTTAGTTTAAATCACGGACAAAATACATAAAAACAAAATTGTGTGAATCATATTTTAGCTGCTAAATGTTAGTTACAGTCTAAAATTTTAATAAAAAATTTTTTATTAAAGACTTTATCTAAATGTAGTCTAAGTTTCCAAATTATAAATTCCATATTTTAGTTTTTAAACTACACATTCCAACACAGATTTGAAGCATGATTTTCTCCAGTGTAATAGATAAATTAAACGTTTTAAGCCCCTTAAAACTATCACAAAAACACAATTTATCAAATCCTGCAAATTCTGGCTAGCTAGCTAGAATTTTATTTGCTTGATAAGTAACTACATAAAGCAATTTTCCTGGTGCATACATTGTATTTTTAGCACAAAATAATGTCGGTGTAATCAATAAGGTTGTTAATGCTGCGATATTCTCCAATTAGGAGAATTACATTATTTCCACCCATAAATATTCACTCTTGGCCTACACATACATGCAGAGGTGAAAAGTAACGAATTACATTTACTCGCGTTACTGTAACCGAGTAGGGTTTTTGTGTACTTTTACTTTTTGAAGTAGATTTTAAAACATGTCATTTTACTTTTACATAAGTATGTTTTGTTTGAAGTATTGTACTTTGCTATATTTTAAATCGTAAACGTTACTGAATAAAAAAATTAAGAAAAAATAATGCAATAATGCCTCCTTATGAAACAAACCTCTGGCCATATTTAAGTGACACTTTCACTTCACGTGCATGAAAGGCAACAGCTTTTTTATGCAAAGTAAGCTGTGTTTCCCCGAGGCAACTAAACTGGCAGCTTATAAATATTTGTCATTAAACTTGTGCAGACATGTTGAGGTCAGTTAACAATAACTTATATCTTTAGATAACATAATTGTTGCATACTTTTACTTGAGTAGATTACTAGACTGGTAACTTTACTTTACTGTACATGGGTAAAATTTAATTAAAGTAACACTTTATAAGTAAAATTTATAATCAGTATTGATATTACTCCCTTTGCTTTTGCCAGCAAAATAACTACACACATTTCTATAACATAGAATAGCAGTCAAAATGAGATATTCTGGAGCCATAAACAAGGTCTGGAACTACTTCCATCATCCTATATGTCAAATAATGGATAAAGGTTGGAAAATTGAGTCTAGACAAGAGATCTAATATGAGCTTTAACATGACTAATCGGTAAAAAGAAACGTTTTTTTTGGTTTGACAGGATTAACCAGCTCTTCATCTATATCAGTATTTAGGGACCAATTTAGACACCAACCAGCTAAATTTGGTCAGAGACTAGAAGTTCCCCAATGTGGGGAAAAAATAAATAACACATCAAGGTTGGAGTTGTACTGAGACCCATAATTGCTTCCCATTATGTAATCTGCAATAGAGAATATATATATATATATATATATATATATATATATATATATATATATATATATATATATATATATACATTTTTTTTTTGTTTTGTTCTATATAAATTAGGACGATCTAAAAGAACTAAAGTGACTAACATGGTTTAAAGGTATATTTAAGTGTTTTTCAACTAAAAATGTTAACAATGGGGCATGTGTAATGAGTATGGACCATAATGCTGTGATTGTAATCTATACTGAGAAAAGAACAATAATCCTTTATTATACTTATTGAGTTCAAGAGACCTCAAAAATCCGGATTCAAACGTGACTATTTTTTTACAGCATAGTATTCTCGCTCATGTCATTGTTATGGTACATTTTCCTTTTTTTTTATAACAGGACAATGTGATGTCTAATGATATAAAAGCTTGCTTAATGGCAATTACTCTTAATCTCATAGAAAACACTGGGGTATTCTTTTATATTAAATAGTTTAAAGTTGTAGATAGTATATACAGTAAGGAAAACAAGTATTTGAACACCCTGCTATTTTGCAAGTTCTCCCACTTAGAAAACATGGATGGTTCTGAAATTGTCATCGTAGGTGCATGTCCACTGTGAGAGACATAATCTAAAAAAAAAAAATCCAGAAATCACAATGTATGATTTTTTAATGATACAGCTGCAAATAAGTATTTGAACACCTGAGAAAGTCAATGTTAATATTAGGTACAGTAGCCTTTGTTTGAAATTACACAGGTCAAACGTTTCCTGTAGTTTTTCACCAGGTTTGTACACACTGCAGGAGGGATTCTGGCCCACTCCTCCACACAGATCTTCTCTAGATCAGTCAGGTTTCTGGCCTGTCACTGAGAAACACGGAGTTTGAGCTCCCTCCAAAGATTCTCTATTGGGTTTAGGTCTGGAGACTGGCTAGGCCACGCCAGAACCTTGATATGCTTCTTACAGAGCCACTCCTTGGTTATCCTGGCTGTGTGCTTCGGGTCATTGTCGTGTTGGAAGACCCAGCCTCGACCCATCTTCAATGCTCTAACTGAGGGAAGGAGGTTGTTCCCCAAAATCTCGCAGTACATGGCCCCGGTCATCCTCTCCTTAATACAGTGCAGTCGCCCTGTCCCATGTGCAGAAAAACACCCCTGAAGCATGATGCTACCACCCCCATGCTTCACAGTAGGGATGGGTTTCTTGGGATGGTACTCATCATTCTTCTTCCTCCAAACACGTTTAGTGGAATTATGACCCAAAAGTTCTATTTTGGTCTCATTTGACCACATGACTTTTTCCCATGACACCTCTGGATCATTCAAATGGTCATTGGCAAACTTAAGACGTGCCTGGACATGTGCTGGTTTAAGCAGGGGAACCTTCCGTGCCATGAATGATTTCAAACCATGACATCTTAGTGTAATACCAACAGTAACCTTGGAAACAGTGGTCCCAGCTCTTTTCAGGTCATTGACCAGCTCCTCCCGTGTAATTCTGGACTGATTTCTCACCTTCCTTAGGATCATTGAGACCCCACGAGGTGAGATCTTGCATGGAGCCCCAGTCCGAGGGAGACAGTCATGTTTAGCTTATTCCATTTTCTAATGATTGCTCCAACAGTGGACCTTTTTTCACCGTAGCCCTTTCCAGCCTTGTGGAGGTGTACAATTTTGTCTCTAGTGTCTTTGGACAGCTCTTTGGTCTTGGCCATGTTAGTAGTTGGATTCTTACTGATTGTATGGGGTGGACAGGTGTCTTTATGCAGCTAACGACCTCAAACAGGTGCATCTAATTTAGGATAATAAATGTAGTGGAGGTGGACATTTTAAAGGCAGACTAACAGGTCTTTGAGGGTCAGAATTCTAGCTGATAGACAGGTGTTCAAATACTTATTTGCAGCTGTATCATACAAATAAATAGTTTAAAAAATATATATTATGATTTCTGGATTTTTTTTTTAGATTATGTCTCTCACAGTGGACATGCACCTACGATGACAATTTCAAACCCCTCCATGATTTCTAAGTGGGAAAACTTGCAAAATAGCAGGGTGTTCAAATACTTATTTTCCTCACTGTATATCTTGTGTGTGTGTGTGTGTGTGTGTGTGTGTGTGTGTGTGTGTGTGTGTGTGTGTGTGTTTGTGTGTTTCGTCAGCTAAGCGGTACTGTAAGAACTCCAGCTCGGCGAGCAGCACCACCAGTAGCTATGCTCCCAGCAGTAGCAGCAGCCTGAGCTGTGGTGGAGCTGCAGGAGCAGGAGGTGGAGGAGGAGGAGGAGGAGGAGGAAGCAGTGCCAGCAGCACCTGCAGCAAAAGCAGCTTCGACTACACGCATGACATGGAGGCCGCCCACATGGCTGCTACAGCCATCCTCAATCTGTCCACGCGATGCAGAGAGATGCCTCAGAGCCTGAGTGGCAAGCCACAGGATCTCTGCACGCAGGTACAGAGAAGATACTCACTGTGTTTGCATATACATTTGTGTGTGTGTGTGTGTGTGTGTGTGTGTGTGTGTGTGTGTGTGTGTGTGTGTATGTGTGTGTGTGTGTATGTGTCCTGTGTACAGCACATTCGAACAAACTCAACAGAAATTCTCATGGAGTTCGTAGGTGCATTCCTAGATGTTAGTGTGTGTGTGTGTGTGTGTGTGTGTGTGTGTGTGTGTGTGTGTGTGTGTGTGTGTGTGTGTGTGTGTGTGTGAGTAGGAGTGTTTCAATGCTATATCAGTCCATTAAGGTGTTTCATGCTTATATATATATATATATATATATATATATATATATATATATATATATATATATATATATATATATATATATATCACTGCAGTTTCTGTAGCTGGTAGATGCTGCAAAAGTGCACATATCTATAATTTGGTTTGAATGAACTGAAACAGTAGGGGTGCAAATACTTATTCTTTACCCAAATTGAGTTCATTTTTAAAAACATTAAAATCCTTTCAATATTAAAGCAATACAGTAAAACATAGTTATATTAGGGAATCAGGGGGATGCAGGTTCACTGTCTTGAGCTTTTCATTTCCTTCCTGTGTCTAGTTTCTCTAAGGTCTCCAAGGTCTTGCCAGTTTCATCCCACCTCCCAAAAATGTCCTAATGAGTAAAACGGCTATGCTGGGTTTCATAAAGACCTTTAGCTCAGCAAGGGCACACCAGTGAAAACGGGACAAAAAAACAAGTAGTTAAAAAGCTGACTGCAGTGTAACTGTAACAACCAATAATCAAAGAGGACGTAAAATGGATTCTCATAACAAACCACATCATCTGATTTTTGGCATTTAACAAAATATTGTTTCTGTAATTATTATGTCAAGATTTTTTTGTTGTAGAATACTCACTATGTGTTGTGGATGGGATAAGCTTGTGTAATTGGATGTTGCTGTTGTTTATTTATTCAGTTTCTGCTCACCAAATCACCATCTCTCAAAGTGTCGTAGTGTAGCTGTCTCAGTATGAATTGAGCAAATAGATTGCATGCTGTGTCACATGACATTATAACAGGTCAGATTTTAATTTAAACTGGCACTAATGGAGAACAGGTAATTGCGTAGTGTTCTGTTAGACACCATCACTCACTGCTGTGTTTTTTTAATTCATGACTATAAAGGATCTGAAGGATCTCAGAAGGTTTACAGAGGTTTTTCTTTTCTGGTTTCATGCTTGATCAGATGGAAAGTGGCTCTGCTGGTAACCACAAATTTTTCCATTTTCTAGAGCTCCTGCAGTTTATTAGCCCTTAAACTAAACCATTTACGTATATATAAGCATGTACAGACAACAAGTATTGACATACAGTATATTGTGAAATTGATTCCTTTATACTTTCTCAGTACAGGGAAATAACAGTAGTCTTGGGCCCTGGTTATTATAATGAGTATTAATGGAAAATGTTCTGAAAACTAATGAGTAACATGATAAATGGGTAGCTCTATACACTAAACTGCCAGTTAATTAGCTATATCAATCTAGTAACTAATAAAAGGCAAGGTCCATGGATGTATTTGGTTCCTTTTCCTCTGGGATTCACCAATAAGGCAGCCAGAATAACAGTGTTGGCCAGCGTAGGATCTTTAGTCACCAAGAAGCAGAACTGTCTGCCTTTCTGTGACCTTATTGGATATACACAATACAACATACACAAACAGAGGTGGGCAGACACACACACACACACACACACACACACACACACACACTGGCATTGACACTAATAGTGAGATGTGCAAAAATGGAAGGATGGAAAGGGTTGGAAAGGAGGGATGATTGCATATGGTGGGTGATCGGAAGTGCCGAGAGCAAGAGAGCTTCCTCTCTCTATCTCTCTTTCCCTTCCTCCTTCATCCATCTCCTGTCACTCTGCAGAGAGGAGTGGGGGAATGAGAGAAGCAGCTGGCCTGCGGCAAAACCCATCTCCTCCTGTCACAGGCTGAGAGACAGCATGGTGCTCCTCTCCGCTTCTGACGGCTGTGCCTTCACTGCGCCTTCACTTCACTTCCTCTGATTATTTCACTTCGAAAAATAACTGCCTCAAATGGGGCCGTTTGTCATGCATAAAGCTGTGGCGGAAGCCAAGAGGAAGCTGAATAGATCATCATAAGATCCCATGGCTGCTATAAATAGATTTCGTATTATTAATAGGGTGAATTGAGTCTGCCATGTACAGTGAATATAAAAATCTTCACATTTCTGTTAGATTGTTGGTTAAAAGTGTTTTGTGATGTAAAAAAAAATTAAACAAGGATGAATCAAGTTAAATAGGTTTCCGCTTTGAATGTGATAAACATGAAAAACAAAACATTTAAGTCTAAAACAACTAGAAACATTTTAGGAATGCAAATGAAAACTCAATCTACACTCCTAATGGGGCATTTACAAGTAACTGTGCATAGAATTAACCAGCATTCGTGCTCATGCTCATAGGTGTTTTATCATATACCTTTCATATTTTTGTGTAGTTTTGTGTTACCTTTACTTATTTATATTGTCTGATGTGGTACTTTGGTCCCGGGGAACCTTGTTTTGTTTCACTGTGTACTGTATATGGTTGAAATGACAATAGAATCCTACTTTAGACCTGAGACTTAAGACCTTGATCATCCCTAGAACATAAACAGCTGTTTCTGTACGATTTTCTTGATGTCTCCTCACGTTTAATCCAACTACTGAAGCCATGGCAAAATCTTAGCTTCTAAAATCTGAACAGGATCTCAATGATCAGGAGAGGGCTACAAAAGAATTTCTAAAATATCAAATACCATCACAGAACATGGTGAAAATCATCATCAACAACTAAAAAACAATTATGTGCCACAGTGACATAAATAAGAACAGGACATCTCTTCTAAAGCTGACAAACATCTGTTGAGATTATTCGGTGTAATTTTGAAAGGTATGTTTGGTACAAAAAGATAGCATATCATTTAGAGAATGCAATATCCTCAGTGAAGCATGGTGGTGGCAGCCTCTTGCTATGGGTCTGCATTCTTTACTGCATACCTCCTATTACCAATCTAATTTGGCACAAGGCCTTTGTTAGACAGCTGAATAAAAAGATACCATCCAGCACAATAACATCCCAAAGTGTAAATCCAAGTTAGAAAAAGAATAACTTCAGTAGAAGAAGTCTTTCGTTAGCAGATGTTTATTTAACATTTATGAAAGAAATCCACCGCGTCAGCACTTAAGTTTCTTGACTGAGAGTCCTCAGGACTTTACACCTTTGGCCATTTTTTCTCAGTACCATTACAAGCTGTGTGTTTTGCATTATTGATATCAAGAGAGAGGGAACAACTGTTAATAGCTGTTATAATACAAGTGATAACAGAAACCTGTCTCATAGATATTCCATTTCATTTAAAGCAACTATATGCAGACTAAAAGAACGATGTATCAACGTTTTTTATATAACAGCATTTGCATTTGCTTCTCTTGATGTTGCATATTTGTGTGACATACTGTGTTGGGTCTTTTGATTGTATTGTCTGTAAAAAATCTTGATCTTAAGTCAACTCATAAAGAGTTATACAGACAAGCAACCTCAGAATTAGTATATATTTATGCTGAACCAGAGACTAAGAGACCATCTGGAGCATAGTTTGATTTACCATCTAGACCAAGGGTCTCCTATCTTTTCCAGAAAGGGCCAGTGTGGGTGCAGGTTTTTATTCCAACCAAGCAAGTCCACACCAAATTCTACCTGTTTAAATCTAATGATCTTCATTTTCAATGACTATCAGGTGTGACCATTGATTGGTTGGAATGAAAACCTGCACCCACACTGGCCCTTTCTGGAAAAGATTGAAGACCCCTGATCTAGACAATTGGACACCTTTTTCCAGAAGGGCAGCAAGAGTTAACTTCAGTTCTAAAACTATTTGACACAAACTGTCCTGATATTCACTATGTAAATTTAACACAATAATGATAACAGCTGATT
This sequence comes from Silurus meridionalis, assembly GCF_014805685.1. NCBI lineage: Eukaryota > Metazoa > Chordata > Actinopteri > Siluriformes > Siluridae > Silurus > Silurus meridionalis. The sequence continues at coordinate 20,245,041 of NC_060891.1, read as the reverse complement.
CATGAAAAATAAATCACGACTAGGAAAAAAGGAACAAGGAAAAAGATATACAACATTTAATACTATAGAGCATTCATTTATGGACTTATTTGTTTTCAGGACAAACATCCCGCACTGTCTATTTCTCTGTCTATAATCGTCTGGTAGAAATATGAATGTGAAATGACTTCTTTCTTCCAGTGTCTTGTTCTCTGCTGTTCAGTTCCTATGGTGATGCAGGTCAGTGTCAGAGCTCAGGCCTCGAATTCCAACCAATGATAGCAGATGTAACTATTTTGTAATTCTTTGTGGAGACTTGCTGCTATTGTACACATATGCAGACAAACAACCGTTGAAAAGCTGCATGTACTCTGGGTGATTCTTTTTCTCATATATTTATCTCGCTGTCTCCTGTGCGACGTATACTGTAAATATTCAAAAATATTTGTATGGCATCTTATATGTGGTTCTTCTCTGGGAGGGAAGAATTACAGGAAAACATATGGACAAAAAGAGCCAGAGGGAAACTGCTGAAGTGTGGTGAGCGAAAGATGGAATTAGGTAGAGAGAGAGAGACAAAGAAAGAGATGGAGAATATGTGCTGTGGAGTTCTCAGCGGGAACGAGACAGAAAGAGAAAGACAGAATAAGTAGCTAACTTATAGTGTATCTGTTCCACTGCTATTCGAGACATTATTCACAATGAAATTCCTATCTGGTCTCAAAGTGCTGACAGGACCAAATTCGGAATTTTATCACATTATTTTATTTGGTTCATATAAGCAGCAAACCTGTGGACTGCAGCATGGCAATCCTTATAAATGTTCTTCCAGTGTTTTGCACTAAAGACACACTGCTGAGGCTGTTGAATGTATTAAGTTTTTCCTACATATGTCAGATTTCAAACATCTACCATTACAGATTTCTTTCCCAAATTCAGCTGGTCTTGCATTTGCTTTATAATACAGAGTGAGGATTTAAAAGCCAATAAAGAAATGTGGGCAATATGATCTATTTGCACACTCCAGTCTTTCAGGTTAAACACTCACATGTGACCAATATATAGAAATAATTTATAAACATTAACCCTGAACTGATTTTCTTCCTGGATATGATATCAAAGTTGAAACACCTAAAAAAGGATTTCTGGCCATTTCTTAAATATCCATACAAATTTCTTGTAAAACAATATTTATTATTAAAAGTAGTACCCATTAGTCCATACACAATGCTTTTTTATATACAGAATTTTTATCCTAACACAATGTTTGTAATACTGAGGGGAACAAAAATATGGATAAAAGAGTATTCCTAATTCAGGCTCAAACTAATGAAAGTTTGATTGACAGGTGATTAAAAAGAAATCAATTTTTTATCATTCTTCCTTAAAGTTCTTAATGTTCACTGTATTACTGATGGCATAAACATGCACTTATACACAAATAGAAGAATGGAGCTTTCGTACTTTATGGTTTTGCTATACAAGGACTAACTGAACCCTTTCCAATCTCTCTTTCTTTCTTTCTCTCTCTCTCTCTCTCTCTCTCTCTCTCTCACATCACCTCTCCTCCAAAACCCTTTCATCTTCTCATCTTTTTTCCTCACCTGATTCTCTTACCTCTACTGTTTTTTCACCTCCTTCTCTTTCTCGCTCCGTCTTTCAGAAATGTAGGGTAATGCCCACTTCAGGTAAAAATTTGAATAAAGACGTAAACCTCATTGAATTACACTGTTATACAAAAATGCTGTATTTTAAAATCCTAGCCAATCATTGTGAATATAAATGATTATAATCTGCATACACATTTGCATATGCATTAAGTATAAATCATTGAGCTCTTAATTTTTATGGTAATGTTTATTTAAATCAGCATCATTGTCATTTAGTTTTGACACCAAAATTTACTTCACATCCCTGATGCTTTAGACATTCCAGTGCAACTATGAAGATATCATGTGATCTCTTCTTTTATACCAAAGAAACAGATTTAATATTATGAAAATGCAAAACACATCCTGAACATTCTACTAAAACAAACACTACACACTTTTTTAAAGTAGCACTAAAAGCAATCAGGCTCTTAAATCTATTCATTCAATATATATTTAATAAAGCGCTGCATATAGATTCATGCCTTTTTATTTATTGCTCAAATTTCATTTCCAAATAAATCGTGGGATTTGGCAAAAAAATCGAACAAATCCCAGTGTAAAATAACTTTTCTCGCAATATCAGGTGAAATAATGTCCATGCTTTTTACAGGCATTGTGTTTTGATTGACACTTGCAGCTATTAGTGATTTTCAGTTAACAATTTCAGCATTCACCCAAGCGTCAGGACATCAAATCCTCAGGAGTTCAGGAGAGCATAATTGGCCCTGCTCTCTGGTTGGAAGGAATGACATTCCTCTTTCCACTGCTGACAGTTAATAAAAGGACAGTTAATGCTTACCTCCAAGTATGTTCAGCTGCCCTGTGACATAAAAAGATGTACTGGCTTCATGTGTCTGTGTGAGGCACAAGTTAGACTTTTCTCTCCCATGCTGTGAAAGAAAGAATATATGGAACAATAACATTCTAAATGAATATGAAAACAGATATGACTAGGAGGTGGGCTGTTTGCTGAAAGCTTGCCAAAAAGGTTTACAGAGTTAAGACTAAAAGTGTGTATCGTGACTTTTTCAGTTCTGTGTGAAAATATCAGAGAGGTGCACACAAAATCAATAATGACATGAGTGAGATTAAAATTTTAGAATATTAATGAACATGAGTGATGATGCTGAGGATAAGGAACTGTCAAAGCAAGGGAGAAAAAATTTAATATTTGTCTTACTATCCATTTGAAGTTCTACCCCTGTATTTGCATCCATGTATGTTTGTGTTTTAATAAAAGCTGCAGTTTTTCTCATGGGTACCAGACAATGTCCCCACAAGGTCAGAATTGTCAGCTTTTCCTACCCTTGTGGGGACAAGATAGCAAAATATGTGAAAACACACAAAAGCACACACTCTTTGATTTTACCACAGTGCCACCTAGTGTAACTCTATGAGAGATTGGTTCCATGAAAATTCTGCTATAAAAAGGATAATCAAACAAATATACTCCGTGTTCTTTCAACAATAAAAAAGTCTTCCCTTTTGCAACACATTTGTGCTCTCTTACATATTATGCTGTTCTTAAAAGGGGAAAAAATATCTTTTAGTTTTTTTACCCATTACTCTGGAAACGCTACTTCATTCCGCCTGAACCTTTCAAAGCCGATTGCTAAAAACATTGTCACATCTCCCTAATGCAGCGCAATCGACAGATTCGTTTTCACTTCCTCTCCGTCACGTTTCCGTGGAATCAATGATTGACTGGTGCAGTTCAACAGCCAATTGAGCTTTTGTTATTTGCATACAAATTGGCTGTGTGGAACGCTGCTGTGCTTTCTGAGTAAGAGACTCTTGCTTTTCAGTGCATTTTGTGCGTGTGTGTGTGCGTGGTAAAAACACCTGTGACTGCCTGCACATGTGCACAGATGCTTAAATCAGGTCGATTGCCATTAAATTAGCACAAATGATGTGTGCTGATATTTTTTTACTGTGATAGCAGAACTTGAACTGTTAAGTGCAATGTAAAAGATGAATAAAGCCATGATTTCTTGTTTTTATGCAGAACAATGGCTATAACTGTAACATTCATATCCGTCCTAGACATTATATCAGAGGTGCCCAAAAGAATGACTTGTACCAGAGGACTCATGAGATATAGTACTCAATTTTGTTTCGTGTTTAATGCACAGCATAGTGATCCGATGCTTTAGTCATGCGCGTCCAATGGAAAATGAGCAAATCACTTTTTGAGACTACTAATTGTTGCGAGCCACATTAAAGACTCCTTCAAAATGAACAACCATCAGACATAGTTAGACAAAAACACAAAATAGCCCCGACCAGTATATATTATGTATAATGTTATACTGTATACTTCTCTCAGAATGAGAGGTAGGTACACTTCAAGGCTCTTCTCTGTTCTGGCACCGAGGTGGTGGAATGAACTTCCCCTAGATGTCCGTACAGCAGAGTCCCTGATTATCTTCAAGCGACGACTGAAGACCTACCTCTTCCTGAAATACCTAAATTAGCACTTTCCAAGTTTGTAGAATTCAAGTTATATTTATATTAAGTTTGTAATCTTGCGTACCAGTGTAGATTTAAAGCACTTTTGTACGTCGCTCTGGATAAGGGTGTCTGCTAAATGCCGCAAATGTAAATGTAAATGTAAATTTTAAGGAACATGGCCATCAAATGCCAGTTGTCATGTCACAGTCAGCTTGGGGAGTCCAGTTCCCATCAACCCGCCAGCCTCTCAATATGGCCGACATAGACGGCAATTCACAGTCAACTCTCTCATTTCCCGTACCACATCTGTCAGCTACTAACACAAACACACTCATTATAAAAAGAGACTTCCTCTCAACATCTCATAGCAAATGATTGTTTACAGTGACTCATTCTTAGCTGTTTGACCATATTTTGGAATTCTTGTTGCTGTACTGTTTCATCTCTTTTTTTTTTTCTATTCTGCTTTTGCCCTTTTGTTCTCACACATCGTCTGATTTTGCTTGTTTTTCGAAAAATATTTTGACAATAAAGCTGTGATTAAAGAATGTATAAGTTCGTTCCTTTTAATTGTAAGTTTGTTCCTTAAGAGTAAGCCAGGGGTGACTGTGGCAAGGAAAAGATGGCATGAAATGGTATGAGGAAAAAAAACCTTGAGAGGAACAAGATTAAAAACAGAACCCATCTTCATCTGGGTTGCACCAAATGTCCATTCATTACAGTTAATTGCTGTTGAGGTGTGCAGTGATAGGTGATTAAATGCAACTTATAGTCCTGAGCTACTTTAGTAGACTACAGTTTGAATCCATCCTCACAGCTCCCGTGTTGCTCGGTAATCTGACCCTGTGTGTTGCTATTATATGAGGCCAGTAAGTTATGCCAAGTGGCCTAGAGCTTAGTTAACTTAAGCAAGATGCCTGCAAGCATTAGCGTGACACTTGATTGACAATGGTCAAGTTTCTTATGTGGTGTGCAAATTGTGGTAAACAATCATCAATATAGAGTAGAGTTGGAAATGCAATGTTCACTTTGATTTCTGAATGGATTACTTTAAAAACATATCTCATTAGCCAAATGGCTTTCAGACCTATTATTACCAAACATGACTGATCATATTATTGCTCTATATATTTTAAAAGAGCTGGCCACTGGAAGCATATATGTGATATACAGTACAGACCAAAAGTTTGGACACACCTGCTCATTCAAAGAGTTTTCTTTATTTTCATGACTATGAAAATTGTAGAGTCACACTGAAGGCATCAAAACTATGAATTAACACATGTGGAATTATATACATAACAAAAAAGTGAACTGAAAATTTGTCATATTGTAGGTTCTTCAAAGTAGGCATCAAGAAAATGCCAAGAGTGTGCAAAGCAGTAATCTAAACAAAAGGTGGCTACTTTGAAGAACCTACAATATGACATATTTTCAGTTGTTTCACACTTTTTTGTTATGTATATAATTCCACGTGTTAATTCCAAGTTTTGATGACTCTACAATTTTCATAGTCATGAAAATAAAGAAAACTCTTTGAATGAGAAGGTGTGTCCAAACTTTTGGTCTGTACTGTATGTTGTACCGATCTTCATTTTCATTTCAGTAAATATTAACAGTTCATTCTGTTTAAAAATTTTGATAATAAAGATGTCACTGGGTAATGTACAGGATAAACAGAAGATGTAATCAAATATATTAAGATATGGATGTAGAGGGGTCTAATTTATGCTATAGTAAGATAGTAATTCAAATCTATTACTACTTTTGATTTACTGCTTGTTTTAAAAGGAATCCCACTTGATCCTTCTTACAGCTGAGATTTGTCTGCAAAGCAAATTGTGTCTGTAGTGTGTGAATATACACTATAAAAGAATATGTCAGTTGCTTGACATTGTATTTTGTGTGAGCACAATATGTATTATTGTGCCTTATTTAGACCCTATCTGATGCAATGTATTTGTGCAAATGTGGTTGTGTGTGTGTGTGTGTGTGTGTGTGTGTGTGTGTGTGTGTGTGTGTGTGTGTGTGTGTGTGTGTGTGTGTGTGTGTGTGTGTGAGTGTGTGTGTGTGTGTGTTTATGAGACATTTAAGAAGTTCCTTTGTCCCTTTTAAAGACACTTGGCAGATGGCGTAGCATGCCAGGGCCACCATGCCAGCAGCACACACTGATAACTGCTGCGAGATTAACAGAAGTTAACCAAACACACACACACACACACACACACACACACACTGAATTTTACAAAGTCAGTCTTGTTTCCGTGTACGCATAGTAAACCAAATCAGACACGTAAAAGCCTTTTCCTACATTATTACTATTTCACATTTACTCTTTTTTTTTTTTTTTTACAGTCAGATGATCTAGATCCATTCCAGGACATTTTAGAGGACACTGCGTATGCCACAGATGTCGCCATCCCGAGTCCCAAGCCAAAATTCGCCCCTTGTAAAGAGAGCAAAAAGGACCTAATAACGTAAGACCAAATAGAAAGTGATGGCGCTGCTCACTCTTGCGCTTCACCCTTTTCTTCTCTCCAATGATTTTTTTTGTCTCTTTCTTTGCTGTTGTGTTGCTCTGCTTAGTGCGATCAGCCTTCAGCACAGCTGCATGCCACATAACGCGACAGCACCCTTTCTGCCGGAGTTCTTTAGCATTACTCTGGCTTATGTGCTTTTTTCCCTTATGCTTTATAGTAATTTTTTGACTTTCATTCTCATTCTACCTGTTCATGTTGCTGCTATTCCTTAGGATGTCTTGAGAGACAGTGAAGCTAAACTGGAAACAATGAACTATGATCAATGGCAAAACAAAATCAGACTCAAAGCAACACTTAATTTGTTCTCGTTGGTAGCATTACCACTATGTAACCCCCTCATAAGCCTTACTACGGTAATCAGGAATGATGTCAGAAAATGACAGACATCATGAGGAAGATTAACTGTCATGGTAATAGCAACAAATACAATGCTTATGATGGTGTTACTGGGATAGTTTTGAGCTGCACACATATCGTTTCCCTTTTTTGTTTTGTTTGTTTGTTTTGGACATTTTGGGATTTGATTCTATCTACTTTTTTCTGGAGACAGATGCCAAACTCCAGGGTGTGATGGAAGTGGTCACGTAACCGGTAATTACGCCTCACATAGAAGGTGTGATTTTATTTTCTCATGGTGGATTCGTCCTATGAATTTATTGTTTTCAGCTTACCTCGACTGTGCTGTCTGACAGTGCCTAGCACAGTACATACCCACCTTAACGTTAACCCTTTGTGTATATAAGCTTGCTAATGAAACCTAAATTACTAAAGTTATAGAGAAGCAAGCAAAAATGCAAAGTCCACATAGTAAGCATCAGATAGTAATCAATTCAGAGGGTTAACACTGTGTAGATCCTGATTTCCCCTGCACTTGCACCATGGCTTTTCTGCATTAACAGTTTCTGTGTTTTTTTGTGTGGGTGTTTGTGTGTTTGTTTTGTATCAGCTGCTTTTCATAAGCCATATTGTTGCTAAACTTACATCAGTTTTTACAATCTTACAGTCTTTCAGGTTGTCCTTTAGCCGATAAAAGCATTCGGAGTATGATGGCGACCAATTCGCAAGAACTCAAGTAAGTTTAGTTTCAGGAGAAACCTAAACTATAGAAGTGCTTTGTCATCATTTTGGTTTAATGTAAGAAAAAGAAGTGGTTAAGGTACTGGAGTGCTGATCGGAAGGTTGTGAGTTCAGATCCCAGCATCACCAGCTGCCACTCCTGGATCACTGAGCAAGGTCCTTAACCCTCAGCTGCTCAGTTGTCTGCTATAATCATAATATTTCAACTTAAGAACTCGTTATTTGAACATACTGTGGTTATATTTACTTAAGATCTCATTATTATAAGAGATTGTGATGTTACTAGTATGCTGTACTGCTGTATGCTGTATGCTGTCAATCTTTTACTCAGAAATCGCATTATTATTATTATTGTTACTATTATTATTATTTTGGTTACACTTTTTGTAAATGCCATGTATAATTACCTATAAACATTTATGTGAATTAATGAGATGTTATTTACGTACATAGGTTATATACACATACAAAATAAATAATATAAAACAAAAGAAATGTGTTTTTTAAAGATATTAACATTTTCAGCAGCAGTTATATAGCATTTACAAATTTACAAACAGAATACATTATAGGTTTATGACCACATACTGCTGATACTAAGGAAATTCAGATCCATTTGCATAAGACTTTAGCTATAAAGTCACCCATTTTCACAAATAATATAAAAAATATATATGCCTTATAACATTCTAAGTGTACTGTATATACTATTGCATTATAAATACAACCACAAAAGTTATTACTATTATTATTTTTTTTTTTGTAATGTAAGCATCATATATCAAAACTTAAAGTTAACTCCAAACATTTGCATAATAACTTGAAATAAGTTGTTAAGTAAAAATTATCATATTTAGTCAAAACGAGAACAATATATTATATTAATTAAATTTCAAGCTAAAAGTATAAATAAGTTGTTAAAAATAATCTTAAAATATTGAAATCATTTTTATTTGTATTTAGAAATAATAGTTCATTATTATTATTATTATTATTATTAGTATTATTATTATTATTATTATTATTATTATTATTAATAATAATAATTATGCAGACAAATTAAATGATGACAAAGACATTTTTTTTCCAAGTTGTGCTTCTCTACAAAACAGCTGAAATGTTTTCGTTGTCCTGGACACACTGTGGTTTATGATAAGTGTGGACACTTTTGCAAAAATGTATTGACTAAAGTTGCACTGGTTAGTATTAGGTTATAAAGCCAAGCTTATTGTTTTAAATGAGTGTAGACAGTGCATAATACTTCTGCATATTTAATAAGCATTGCTCAACATCCAGACTCAAGATCAGTGAATTAGTTATGTTTCAGTTCCAGGATTTTTTTTTTTTCCAGAAGTTTTGCTCTCGTTATTCACCTGAACTAATAACTAGATGCAAAGATAAGCTGCTTAAATTCTACATCAAATCACCTATTTGTAATGACGGACAAGTGTTTTCAAGCGTGTGATAATTGAAAACACCAGTCACTCAGGGTTTTGTCTACTTTCAACGTCGGGCAGTAACAGCATGTATTTCTGTCCCAGGTGCCCGACTCCGGGCTGCGATGGCTCGGGACATATCACTGGGAATTATGCCTCCCACAGAAGGTAGAGCAAATTTTCTAATGATTGTTGTCACATAGCATTGTATTCATTGATTTGTTTTATACAATCCCATTTGTCTATTATAAATTCCATTGTTTCCATTGTGCAATACTCAAATATTTGTCTTTTTTTGCAGTTTGTCAGGATGTCCACGAGCTCGCAAGAGTGGCATAAAGATTACCCACAGCAAAGAGGACAAAGAGGACCAGGAACCAATCAGGTACAGCCTTCCAAACGTCAAGCTTTACGTGCAAGTTGAATTTAAACAGTCTACATTCTAGTGTTTGAAGTCAGTAAATTCATAGCTGCACTTGATTCTCAAAAGTCCCCTTGGCTCAGAAAAAGAGGAGGATTAGGACATCGACATAGAACGTTAAAGTGAACGGCAGCCAGTGTAATATTTTAAGAGCTTGCACTTCAGCAAAAACAATTTTGTCGAAGCCTGTCTTATTTTTGTAGGTAAGTGCAGATGGAAAGCGGCTGAGACTGAAAATATGAGGAGTGATGAGACTCCAAGATGACTGTGATGAGGAGTTCTGGGGACTGGGGACAATTTTTAGAAAGACCTATGAATCTGTGAAGAATAAGTGAATCAGATGGCTTGGCCTAATAGGATCCCATATGTCAGACGAATTAAGAGACAACTCATTTTCTAAACCAGCTCAAGGGATAAAAGTATTAGAGAATTGCTGACATTTGTGAAATAAAATATTGAAAAAAAAACCCAACAATTCAAGATGAACTGTGGCTGGGAGTCGGTCCCTAAATGAGTAACTTCTCTAATTCCAGACTCCCACAGTGACTCACACTTGAGAACGTAAGAGATTTCATTATTGCACCACAAACCAAAAATCCATTTAGGGTGCTAGATAATTTCCTCATCTAAAGCTATTGATATCTGATAATTTAATATTTTGACATTTTCAAAGCTCATGGATGCAAAGATGTTGAGCTAAAAGAGCTCACATAGGGTTACAGGGTTAGCTGGCTTCGAACCACTTTGTTTTGAGTCATGGTAAATACAGAACTTGGGAACTAAACATGAGGCAAAACATCCTGGTTGAGAAATTAGTCCTTTTCAGGGCATTTGTATACTCATTTACCCATTTTGGGCAGTTAATAGTGGTGTTTTTGTAAGGTAGGAGTAAACCAGAGAACAAATAACAAACCCACACCAACATCAAACACTGGAGAGCATTGGTGTTGAATCTATAATGATCTCAGATGTTAAGCTAATTTACAAGTTGCTCAGGAGGACCTGGTTCCACAACTTCTGTTGACTTTATACTGTATACTGTATATATGAGTAATGTATTTTCTACAGTCTAATATATTAGACTGTAGAAAATACATTACCCATTATCACACATAAATGATAGTTCTCACTCTATGGTGTTTTTAATGTTTAATAATTTATAATAACACTCTTGGTGTCACTCAAATGAGGATGTGGTTCCTCTTTTGAGTCTGGATCCTCTCAAGGTTTCTTCCTCATACCAATTAAAGGAGTTTTTCCTTGGCACAGTCACCCCTGACTTGCTCTTAAGGGATAAATACACTTATTTAAACATACAGTTAAACATGAGGTTCCAGTGACCACTGTTCCTGCCCCTCTCCCCTCCGTGGATCTTCCCACTTCGTCCAGGCCTGCCTCTGGATAGTGTTCTCTTTGACTGGAGGCCACTCTGTGCAGCTTGGGACGGTTTCTCATCAACACCTTGGGTGGTTCCATGAAATTCCGAAGTAAGAACGGGAGCTTTGAGGATGGATTGGACTGTAGTTAATGTCAACAGTCTGCTACATTGATTTAGGACTACTTTTCACTTCTGATCATCATCACTTTAACCCGCAACATCGTATATCTGGTATAAATGGACATTCGGTGCAACCCAGATGAGAATGGGTTCCCTCTTGAGTCTGGTTTCTCTTAAGGTTTCTTCCTTATGCCATCTCGGGGAGTTTTTCCTTGCCACAGTCGCCACCAGCTTGCTCATCAGGGACAAACTTACTTATAAAGAACATATTCACTCTTGAATTAAATATTTAAAAATAAGTGAACTTGGATATATAATTCTTACATTCTGTGAAGCTGCTTTGAGACTATTTGAAAACGTGCTATAGAAATAAACATTAAATTTGACAAATTAACCCAGCAAAACAGTTCAAAGTACTAATTGGCTGTTGTTTACCTTGAAAATAATTTGGAGACCATACATTAGACATCTGGTCAGCCAGCCATAAAGCTAATTAAGTGTATTATCAAAAACAATAATATCTCTTGGAATTGATTTCAATTGAGAATCTTTCAACTCTGAAGATAAAAAATACAAAATAAAAATGTTTACTTGTTGCTCGAAAATAACCTGTTCTGGTGTTTCTAGGTGTCCTGTGCCTGGTTGTGATGGACAGGGTCACGTGACAGGGAAGTATGCGTCTCACCGCAGTGCGTCAGGTTGCCCCCTGGCTGCCAAACGGCAGAAGGACTGCTACATGAACGGCACACAGTTCACGTGGAAGGCTGGGAAGACAGACGGCATGTCCTGTCCCACTCCAGGCTGTGACGGCTCAGGTCATGTCAGTGGCAGCTTTTTAACCCATCGAAGGTGGGATTTCCTTACATTTATAAAGAACAAATATAATATGGTAATATCACACCAATTTCTAGATAGAGAATCAAAACCTAAACAGTCTTACTCAATAAACCTTTAACACCATTGAGCAGAGATAAAATTACATTTATTGATCAAGGATCTAATGCAAAAACATTAATACGTCTATATTTGTGGGGGGTTTTCCCATTCAGTCTTTCAGGTTGTCCACGTGCTTCATCTGCTATGAAGAAGGCCAGACTGTCAGGAGTGGAGATGCTTACAATAAAACGGCCAAGCAATGGTAAATGCAGCTGCTTCATACTAGCAAATTATGGTTCTTAATAACCATTACATGTACAGTACACAGTGAAGTCAGTCACTCTTGTGCAAATCAAAGAAATGTTTTTATACATTTATAAAAGCAATGAACTCTGTTGACAAAGCAAACATACAGAAATTACAAAATGAAATACACAGATTTAACAAGGAAACCTGATTCTTTCTATTGAACAAATTATACAAAATCAATGCTTATAGGCAGCATTGAACAGAACTGTACTGTGAATAAAAAAATCAGAGCACACTTCTAACAAAAAGGGCCAACCAGAAAAGGCAAGTTTTTAATGGTCCATACAACATTTACATTTGTGGCATTTAGCAGAAGCCCTTGTTCAGAGCAATGTGCAGAAGTGCTTTGAGTCTCTAGCAATGAATAAATCTACACTGGTATGCTAGAAAACAAATTTGAGATAAATCCGCCTACAACTTTGTTGACAAATTATAGATCAGGAAAATAGCAAAAATGAAATAAATACTGTAGATCTCTTCCTGTTTTATTAAATGTGGTTCAGTTTTTGAACTTGTTATCAGGCCCTTTGATAGGCTGCATTAGGTGTGACAGATAATAATTAATCTAAAAAAATAAATCCCATAATAAAGTCTTTTGTGAATTAATTTTACATAACACATTTGAATCTTTATCATGATTTACCTTTTGTGTAAGATATAAGTAAATTTCCGTGTGTGAAACTTTTTCCTGAAAAGTTCACTTCAGCAAAGTTAACCCGGATCAGTGATGCATTTGTGATGCATTTTTTGACCAATTGTTAAAGTCTGTTAAAATAAACACCATCTTATTGTCAAGATGAATATGAAAAGCTTTGCCATTTTGAGCTTGACCCATTTTTTTGCTCAGGACTGTTAATTTAAGGTGTACTGGACCAGCAACCATAAAGTACATCTTTTTAGGAAATGTCTTGTCCTGCTAAAAGTTCATTGTTTAAAAACTCTATTACAATTCCAAATAAATGATGCAGCTTTATCTAATGCAGTTTTACAAATCCTAATAAACTGTAATGAACAAAAATATAACATTACTGGTTAGTATACTTTACTAAAAGGTTTGTGCAATATGGATTTGTTTGTGTGTTTTTACGTTCAATTTTTATTTTTATAGGTTTACACAATGACGAGGACATTAAACAGCTGGATGAGGAAATTAAAGATTTAAATGAATCCAATTCACAGGTGGAGGCAGACATGATCAAACTTAGAACACAGGTAAAACACACAAGAAAAGTCACAAAGGGCCTCAAACTAAAGAATTTATAAGATTTTGTAAGTTTTAATTTTAGTTTGGAGTTTTGAATTTCACATTGTACATGTATTAATGTGTGGCTGTGTGTGTGGAAATGCAGTGGCGATTCCTGACTCAAAGCTTAAGTAGAAAAATGTTGAAGATAAGAAGGAGAATTTTGTTTTAAAATTGGTTAAATCACTTGTGTTAATTAGTCAGATTGTGGAAACCTTTGCTGAATTTAAAAGAGAGATGCAAACAATCCAGCTGTATGGGTGGGGGTTATTCTCAGGAATAAACCTGGCAGACTTTTTTTAGTAAAAAAGTAAAAAAAAAAAGAATACAATTATTAATAAAATAAGTATTGTGTTTTATTGTGTATAAAATGCATGCTATATTGTGTATAAAATGTAGAACAAAAATCTAATAATAATTAACATTATAAGTTAATTATCATAATAATAATAATAATAATAATAATAATAATAATAATAGTGATGTAACCACATGCAACTTCTTGATGCAGTATTCTGAGAGTATTGCTAACAGCTGACCTTTAAATCTATAACCTCTAAATGTTTTTTTTTTCCCAGATTACAACCATGGAGTCTAATCTGAAGTCGATAGAGGAAGAAAACAAGGTGATTGAACAGCAAAATGAATCTCTCCTGCATGAGCTGGCCAACCTCAGCCAGTCACTGATTAACAGTTTAGCTAATATCCAGCTCCCTCATATGGTAAGGGCCACCATCGAGAACGGATAGCGGGCAAGTTATGGAAAGCAAAGAGCATTGCGCTGCCGCTTGTTGATTTTCAGATCATAGCTCTCTGTGGCTTCGGGCAACACTTGACTCTGCATGCCATGTTCCGATGCAACTGCTGTAAAATGTACTTAACATTGCCAGTGTCATAGTGTTTAGGAGTTATAAATGAGAGTTTCAGCGATATGAAAAAGGAGACAGGAGCCAATCAGCATGAGCCGTATGATTTTATGAATAGGGTCACTGGCTGAAATTGTTTAAAAAGCATTTTAAAGAGAGAAACCAATAAATGCTTTTTAGATTGAAACACTAAAAAAAATCTCTCTACAGCACAATATTTTATTTGTTCCAACATATTTTAACTTTATTTTACCTTGATTTATACTGTAATCATTACAATATTTATTTATTCTATACAATTATTTATTCTATTTAACACCTTGTGTAGGAAAGTGATGTCTCAATGCTTAATACACTGGACTTCTGACATGAATTCCAGCAACACCAAGCTTCCAAATTTCAGCTCCACCAAGCTGCCACTGTTCTGCCCTTGAGCAAAGCCCTTAACCATCAAATATAATGCTGTAAATGTAAATGTCTTATGAGAAATATCTTTCCCACGAGCCATTCTTTAGGTTATAATATATACACAAACACAGTCAACCCATGAATTATATTAAATATACTACAATTAAGACTAAAATGCCATCTCTTGCTATTCAACAACATTTCTGCCAGTGACAGGTTAAGACCTATTTGCAGCAGGTACACCTGAGATGATATATTCATTATCCTGCCTACTTCACATGCAGTGTTGAACTATTATTTGAAATGCAAATGCTGTATGCATACATCTAAGTTGACTAAGTTAACTTTCTTTCATTAGCATTCATTTTGCTTTTTTTTTTTAGACATAACGGAAAAAATGAATCGACAGCTAAGAATTACTTTGAATCCATTTCACAAACAGATATCATGGCAGTACAGTAAACATACAGGAAAATATGAAGATGTTTACACATTCTAATAAAACGTTTTTATTGGTTAAAACATTCATGTTATTAGAATATAATCAAATGTATCAAATGCTTATTCTCTGTTTTGTAGATGATCCTATGACTAAGACTTCTTTAATACATTAAAACTGTCAACCATATAATAAGAAAACACCAACTATAAGAATGATTATGAAATAAAAATTGGTTTGTGGCCCTTGAGCTTAATGACTGGTAGGAACTGTGATGAGGTCTGGGTTTGTCAGATGAATTCTTGGTTGAGCAGTGATATAGAGAAATGGAAAAAGCCTACAGAGATGGAAGATGTGCATGCTGGATACAGTAGGCTAATAGATCTCTGCCTTCCTCTCTAGAAACTGCCGCTACACAAAGAGCCTCCGATTAGAAATAACAGCTGTTTACAGTTGCATCAGCGAGTAAGGAAATCATTTTCATAGACTATTCCTCTCCTGCTCTTTTGTTTCCTTCATTCCATACTTTCCAATCTCTCCAAAACCTTTTGCATGAATTTTGTTTTTGTTGAAAATAGTGCTTATAGTTGGATATCTAATTAAATTTACATGCATTGTTGTGGTAAATGGAACATGATTTGGTACAGTGGTTTGAACAATGCAGTGTAAACAAAGTAAATTAGCTTTTTTTCTTGTCTTCTTGTGGCGTTCCAATTACTACTCCAGATGCATGGATAAATTAGTTTATTAGTAACTGATGGGGAAACTTCTCATACATATGCACATGTATGTGTTGATGTCGACATGTCGATTGATGACTCATGAGACATTGAATGATTTGTAAATTATTTGATGACTCATGAGTCGTGTGATCAATCCTGAGTTTGTTCATGAAGTAAATTGTGAAACATACAATGATTTACAGGTCACTTAGTAGAATCATGAATTCTTTTAATGATTCATAAATTGTCATCTCATAGCTTAGTGATGATAATGACATAATCATGATAAATCATCTTTAATGTGTGTTATGACTTCTACACTTTTTTTTGTCCATGCTTTCATCTGCTTACTGATTCATTTGAAGTTTGGAACATCAGTAGACATTTGAAAGCCTGCATAATGATCTCCCTTTCCTAATGTTTTAGTGGAAAATTGACAATCCAATAGAATACTTTAATACAATTAAACAGTGGTTCTATAATGAATAGACATTCAATGCCACCCAGTTGAGAATGAGTTTGGTTCCTGTCAAGGTTTCTTTCTCATTCCATCTCAGGGAATTTTATCTTGCCATTGTCGACACTGGCTCACTCATAGGCATAAACTTATAATCATTAACTTATAGACACTAACATATAAATTCATATTTTATAACCTATTTATCTCTGTAAATCTGCTTTGGTATAATGTCCATTGTTATAATTGCTATACAAATTAAATTGAATTGAATTGAATTGAATTGAATTGAATTGAATTGAATTGAATTGAATTGAATTGTATTGAATTGAATTCAACTGAACTGGACTGGACTGGACTGGACTGGACTGGACTGGACTGGACTGGACTGAACTGAACTGAACTGAACGGAGTAGAGTAGAGAGTAGAGTACAGTACAGTACAGTACAGTTGAGTTGAGTAGAGTAGAGTACAGTTGAGTTGAGTAGAGTACAGTACAGTACAGTTGAGTAGAGTAGAGTAGAGTAGAGTAGAGTAGAGTAGAGTAGAGTAGAGCAGAGTAGAGTAGAGTAGAGCAGAGTAGAGTACAGTACAGTACAGTTGAGTTGAGTAGAGTAGAGTACAGTTGAGTTGAGTAGAGTACAGTACAGTTGAGTTGAGTAGAGTAGAGTAGAGTAGAGTACAGTACAGTTGAGTTGAGTAGAGTAGAGTAGAGTACAGTTGAGTTGAGTAGAGTAGAGTAGAGTAGAGTTGAGTAGAGTAGAGTAGAGTACAGTTGAGTTGAGTAGAGTAGAGTAGAGTAGAGCAGAGTAGAGTACAGTACAGTACAGTTGAGTTGAGTAGAGTAGAGTACAGTACAGTTGAGTAGAGTAGAGTAGAGTAGAGTAGAGTAGAGTAGAGTAGAGTACAGTTGAGTTGAGTAGAGTAGAGTAGAGTACAGTTGAGTTGAGTAGAGTAGAGTAGAGTTGAGTTGAGTTGAATTGGAACAAACACATTATATAACAAGCAAATTATATGCCTATTACTTCTAATGTGTCGAGTGGAAAGTAATTTTAATCCAGAATTAAAAGCTTTTTGGAACCAATAAATGGCCAGTTAAAAGGGTCCCTGGCTGTAAAAAGTTGCAAAACAATGGCAAGTGAAAAAAAGCTAAATACACAAAAGCTAAATTAGAATGAAAGTGCTACAGGATAAAACATTGTATGATTGTTATTATTGAAAGGACAACATTCTGTAGCTCTTAAGTCTTGCCATGATATTGTGGTGCAGCCATACTGCTTGTTTCTACTGTGTACGCATGGTTTCCATAGTTACATCATTTCTTTATGACCGTATCATCCTGACCCTATAAACCTAATGAGGGTCATGACCACTATTTGTCTCTACTATCAATCATACACCCACATATTCCTCTTTTTTTTCACCCTACATGTGATCACATTAAATCCGATGACAATGTGCGTGTGATGTTGTAACGTGTGTTTGCATTACATCATCTTCATGCCTCTTCTATACCATTATAATCTTTCATCCGTGTGTTCACAGGATCCAATAAACGAACAGAACTTCGACGCGTATGTGACGACCCTGACAGACATGTACACGAATCAAGAGCAGTACCAGAGTCCAGAGAACAAAGCACTACTGGAGAATATAAAACAAGCAGTACAAGGAATCCAAGTCTAGCCACTCAGCAAACCTCAGAGCAAAAGTGGGAAAAGGGGACGATTATGAAACCAGGGGATTATAAATGGGATTGAGATTGCCTCATGGTTTGCTGCTGTAATTTAGCAGACAGTGTTAAATATTCACATATGTTCTTATAAAAAAAAAGGAAAAAAAAAGAAAAGTGTTATGCTTATAATTCATGATTTTTAATTTCCCTTTATTTTTGGTCTTGCTTTGAAAAATATTTAATGGCAAAATAGTTTTTTGAAAACATTTCACATTTTGTACGTTTTCATATGAGCTCACATAGTGTGATGTAACATTTCTAGCTGCTCATGTATGCACATTTTAGTGTATATTTCTGAACAGTAAGGCAAACAATATTGAATATATGTTCTTTTTTAATGCTTGCTGATTTAAAAAGAAATGACAGATTTTCATTTGAGAAACAAAATTGCTGAACAACAGCAACAAAAGTAATGGACACACAAGGGTACACTGAGTGTATCTCTTTTTATACCGGTTTATTATACCGTAGAACAGTGTACCTATTTATTAATTTAGGTATATTGTTCTAGTAAGTAATAAACTGGGAGCTCAGTGTATACCAACGTTTTCTCCTCGATGAATGATTTTCATTTGTAAATTGTATGTGCAGCTTGTGTGTTAGCACCTGTACATGGTGGGCACTTGATGGAAGCAAACAGCGAAAGGAAATCAGCGTGATGTATGTGTGTATGTCGCAGTTCTATTGTAAGCATCATGACACGGAAACCGAACGGTGGAAGTCCCAGAACTTAGCAATGAGCATCGATCTGATTTTGTGTTGGTAAAGAGCTTTTGTCATTAAATCTGCATTAGTGTAATGGCAGCAGAAGTTCGCCCCAGCGCCAGTGTTCATTTAGCCTGCTCGGTATATCAGTAGCACGAGTCTCGCATCATATCAGCAATATACGACTTGACAACATTTATGGCGATGAGCAGCAATCTGTCAAGGGGGAAAAGCAGTTGGGCTGTATGCAATTTCCTGTTTGTAGACATTAGTGGGTAAACAAGCGAAACTTTTTACTGTATGTAAATGATTGATTTGTTTTTATATAAATCTTGTAATACAAATTTTTTCAACAGGGGTATAAGAATACTTGGACATTTCAATTAAGAGGCGAAGCAGTGTTTTGTGAAATCCATTTCCTTTATTTATGACTTTGCACGGGGACACCTTTGTTTCCATGTTCTGATGGTTTTACATAAACTAAAGCAGTACTTGGGAAATGGAAAAAAAAAAAAAATTAGAAGGGTTTTGTAGAATAAATATATATAAATATAATTTATGAAAGCGGGACGAACAGGGTCATTGTCCCCACTTATGTGCCAGTAGACTATTTGCACTTGTCCTAAAGATATATAATTACTAAATACTGGTGGTGTGCAATCTCCAGGTGTCTCTTCGGCACACAATCGGAACACATTATGACAAGAATGTTCAATTGTATCAGAAGGAGACTGCAGGGAATCTGAATAAAAATAAGGACAATATCTTTACCAGTAATAGTATGATTTTTTGGTATTTCTTTCTTCTTCTTTTCTTTGTTTGTGTGTGTGTGTCATCTATATTCATTACAAAATCCCCAGCTGCACTTTATGTCGACCATTGTACAAAATCATTTAACAAAACAGTGTAAAAGAAAAGAAAAAACAGGAATGAAAATAATAAAATCCCACTGTAAAGGGGCAGGAAGATGGAGTCTGGAGTAGAATTGCAGGATGTTGCAATTTTACCATTTGTCTAATTTCGCTCACATTTTTTTAAGTAGCAACCATGTTAATATTTTGCCTTTTGGGAAACGAATGCGAACTTGCTCGTCTTTCATCTGATCTCCACTGTTGTACAGTACAGCTTCGTCCTCTTTCAGGGCGCCATCTTCCATAACCGCCTACGCCTTTCTTCATCACAGCATTGTGTCTGCAGCTTTTTGCCAATATAGTAATGCTTTCAATAGAATAATAGCTAGTATCAGTTTTTTGAATAAATTATTGTTATCGGTACAATGGAAAAAGGATTTAAAGCACAAACACGCTGCTCATCTACTGTTGCTACATTGATATCAAATAATTAAAAAATATATATATATCTGTGACTATTTACCTTGGGAAAAACAAAAAAGGTGTCACATATTAGAATGCTGAACTTTCATATGAATTATTGTGAATTCATCAGAGTTTATTTATTTTCAATTCCTTTGCTTTCGAGGTTGATTTGAGTACTCATCGACGAAGACAGGATTTTGTATAAACTATTGTGCTCTCTGTGGAACTGAAGTTTGATTTATTTTTTTACAACACAGCATGAATTTGTTGACGTTTTAATTTTTGCTATAAATGTCTAAGATCAAAAGTTGCTGTGGGTTTTTTTGTTTTGTTTTGTTTTGTTTTGTTTGTTTGTCTGTCTGTTTCTTTTATTTCATTTTTAAATTGTGGAATTTGTACAACTTTTGTCATGCTGGATGTTGACACATCTTACTCTGAATAAAGAAAAATTGTGTTGCCACAGTATTGTATTACCAATATCATTCAAATATCTGAGATAAGACAACAATAAAAATTTGTAGAAACACGCTAAACATTTTGAACACTCTCGTGGAAGCCATTTTTCTCAAGCCAGACCTAGTGAGTGTTAGCTGTGTGTGAGCTCGTGGGAAAACTAATCAGTCGTTTCACTTTGTTTGTAGTGATACATTTTTTTTCCACCAGAGGGCAGCAGAACCACAAATATGATTATTTCTTATAGCAAGATATTCTTTATTGTAACATTCTCAAAAGAAAAGTAATTTCCAAGTAAAATTGCATAATAATAATAAAATAATAATAATAATAATAAAGTAAATATATACAATTTCAATCAAACACTACTTCTCATGTTTCCAATGATCTTTGCCCAGTTAGAATACTGGCATTTCATAGTTACCCACACCTTCTCACAGTCTGGTTACTCACTATATCAACATGTGGTATAAAAATCATTAATACTGAATCATCAATGGCGGTAATGCCAGTGCACCATGCATGCACACTTTAGTGTAGCCATTTAACCCACCAGCAGGTGTTTGGGAGGCAGGAGGAAACCAGAGGACCTGGAGGATACCCACATGGACACATGGTGAGCATGTGAAAAGTACATAGAAACAGTAACCTGAATTTTCCTTTCACTTAATTTGTATTTGGATAGCGCTTTTAACAATGGACAGCCCAACGCAGCTTTACAGAGATAAATAGTTGTAAAATTTGATTTTATATGTTAAGTGCATATAAATGTAGTGCCTATAAGTTTATCTCTAATAAACGAACCACTAGCAACAGTGGCAAGGAAAAACTCTCAGAGATGGTATGAGGAAGATGCCTGGAAAGGAACCAGCCTCATCCTCATCTGGGTGGCATCGAATGTCCTTGCATTATAGTTTTATCATTGATTAGGTGTGCTGTTGGGTGAAACGGTTCATACCAAATGCTGTCCTAAGCCAATGAAGCAGACTGTTAATTTTAATTCATCCTCATAATTCTTGAGTTGCTCTTCATGGCTTCTTTAGGCTGTTCTTGTGGAACTGTCCCCAGCTGCATAGAGTGGTCTCCAATCGAAGAGAACTCCATCCAGAGGTAGGACTTCAGGATGGATCAGGTGGATCTGTACAGAAAAAAGAGGCAGGATCATTGGTCACTGGTACCTCAGGAACACTACTTCAAAAGATACTTCATAATTCTTGTTTTCTTTCCCTCTGTGTCGAGATAAACAAGAATTATGAAGTCTATCCTTTTTTTGTTATATAAGAGTTGAAGACAGTTCAGTGTGATCAGGGTGTAAGTAGGGACTCCTCGCAAAAATTTCGGAATGGAACCGAGAATCCTGTACATATAAAGCTGCATAAATATAGCTTGATGTTTAATCACAGTAACAGTCATAGTAAGCCATAAGAAGCCCCTGAACAGCAGCAGCAACAATAATAATACTATATCTATCTATCTATCTATCTATCTATCTATCTATCTATCTATCTATCTATCTATCTATCTATCTATCTATATATATATATATATATATATATATATATATATATATATACATACACAACAGAAGACAATCTCTTCATCTTCCTCAGATGAACAGCCAATGAAGGGCTTCTTCTCCTTGTGGATTTCTTTTTGGATAAACGAAAAATAAAAAAAGAAAATATATGAGCATATCTAAGTATAAGTATTAATATGTTTAAGAATTATTATTATTATTATTATTATTATTATTATTATTATTATACTTTGGAGTAAATATGTGCCTTCAATATTTAAGTATAATTAATGTATGGGTTATTATATTTGCTTAGGTGGGTGGGATTTAAAACAGGATTCAGCCAATCAGGAGAAGGCGCGTATGTGAGGGCGCTATGATTGGTTTTATAGACTGTCTGTCTTGTGTGTAACACTGCCCTAGTTTCTCAATGCAGGAGAGCAGTGTGTGTATGGGACTGTGTGCGTGTGTGTGTGAGTGTGTGTGTGCATTTGCAGCTGAACCGCTGCAGGGTTTAGTGGGCAGGAGCAGGCTCAGGCTCAGGCTGACCGGGCCGTGTGTGTTCATGCTCCGGAGGTTTAGCAGTTCGCAATGGCGCTATGGACGGACCGAACCCTGCCTTGGTTTCTCAGCCTGCTCGGGCTGTTAGTTCTGGTACCGGTTTCGGTTCTGTCGTGTCCCAGCCGCTGTCTGTGTTTCCGAACCACAGTCAGATGTATGCACTTAAATCTGGAAACTGTTCCCAGCGTCTCTCCCCAGACTACCATCCTGTAAGTACACAATTTCCTTTAAAATGGTGAAATATTCACGAATGTGCAGCTTGAAAGTTTGCAGTTGTTTTTCTTTTTTTTTTTTATGGCGTATTACATTGTTATTAAAACATGGGAGTGAAAGAGGATGTAATAATGCAGTGTGATGGCAGCCTCCCTTTTCTGTGTTAAACTTATTAACACTAACTATCAATGTTTAATTAAAACAATCAGGAAGCAAAACATGCAATTTATTCAACATGATCAATTTAACAGATTACATACTAAGAAATTATGTTTTATAAGTCTCCTTGTTTTGTAATAAATCTACCTTTTGCTGTCTTTTGTCATGGTTTTCAAAATTTTATGTAGGCAAATGCCTCTCTGTATTTAAGGCTGTTCTGGTGTATTTTCCAGCTATAGAAATGGATTTGTTGTAGTGAAAAGATGACAGTTTTCTACAAATTTAATGCATTATAACTCTTTGCCAAAACTGCAGACCCCTGGCTTGATCCACTAAATTGTCTATAATGTCGCTCATCTGTCGCCCCATTGCAGGTGCTGTTTTGTCTGATTTTAGACATGATGTCTGTATGGAGAAAGGTTTTCCAAAATTTCTTGTGTAATGTACTTTGTCTTCTTTCTACTCATATTTCATATATAAGTGTCATGTTTCCCAAGACAGTGATGTACTTGTTCACATACCAAGAGACTAAGCTACTCAAGTAATTTGCTGAGCCTCTAACACTGCTAAACATTCAGCTTCAACATTAAGCTTTATCATTCAACCTTAACATTCAGCCCCAAGATTCAAGATTTTCATTTGCCACAAACATAGTTATATGCACAATACAATTTGAAGTTAAATGTAAACCTGATTGGCCCTGATTCAGCTTTAACATTCAGTTTTTACATTGTCTTAACAAGGGCTGAAACAATTCCTTAAGTAAATTTTTCGTTTTCGTTTCCGCACGGACCATTATTACTGACGCACCACCCGCTAAACTCAGCAACACAGGTAAACATAGAAGATGCTGCAGAAAGAAAAAATGGAGGAACTGAGAGAAAACAGCAAGAGGCGAGAAACACGTTTCTGCCACATTAAAAAAAGTTTGCTTTCCATTTTTCTTGCAAATCTGAAATTTTTTTTTTTTTTTTTAGCAGCAGTTTTTTTTCCAAATTCTGAATTTTTTAGAAGAAATTTGAAAAAACAATGTCGGAATTGCGAGTAATAAAGTCGGAATTGCAAGAAAAAGTAGGAATTAAACTTTTTTTATATGTGGCAGAAACAGGCTTTCATAGATTCAGGTGAAAGAAAATGACAAAAAGTTAACAAAATTTGGGATAATTTCAAACTAAAACATAAAGAAAACACAGAGTGTTTACTTTTTTAGAGTAATCAAAATTGATTTTTTTATTTATATATTTGTATTTGCATTTTAAATGCACTAAATGGGTTTAGTTTTCACAGATATTCTCGTATGAAATTTCAGCAATAAAATGTTAATTTTTCTAAAAAGGAAACAAATTACTTGTTCATTTTCAGAGGCCTGTCTTATTTCCTCTTGTATATTTAGTGTTGCTTGTTTAGTCTAGTATTACCTCTTATTCAATTACTCAATAAAATTGATGTAATAATTGATAGAATACTCGATTTCTGAAATAATCGATAGCTACAGCCCTAGCCTCAACATTCAGCTTCAACATTCAGCTTCAATATTCAATCACAACATTCAGTCACAACATTCTGCTTCAACATTCAGCTTCAACATTCAACCTTAACATTCAGCTTCAATATTCAATCACAACATTCAGTCACAACATTCTGCTTCAACATTCAATCTTAACATTCAGCTTCAACATTCAGCTTCAATATTTATTCACAACATTCATTCACAACATTCAGCTTCAACATTCAGCTTCAATATTTAATCACATTCAGTCACAACATTCTGCTTCAACATTCAGCTTCAATATTTAATCACAACATTCATTCACAACATTCTGCTTCAACATTCAACCTTAACATTCAGCTTCAACATTCAGCTTCAATATTTATTCACAACATTCAGTCACAACATTCTGCTACAATATTTAATCACAACATTCATTCACAACATTCTGCTTCAACATTCAGCTACAATATTTAATCACAACATTCATTCACAACATTCAGCTTCAACATTCAGCTTCAATATTTAATCACATTCAGTCACAACATTCTGCTTCAACATTCAGCTTCAACATTCAGCTTCAATATTCAATCACAACATTCAGTCACAACATTTTGCTTCAACATTCAGCTTCAATATTCAATCACAACATTCTGCTTCAACATTCTGCTTCTACAATCAGCTTCAGTATTCAGTCACAACATTCAGCTTCAACATTCAACCTTAACATTTAGTCTTACCCAACCATTTAAAAAACAAAGGAAAGAGCAATTAGTAACCCAACACCCTGTTGTAATGACAGCATGACCTTACAGGTCGTCGTGTTCTCCTCTGACTTCAGCTCAGCATGGTCTTTTTTTCAGTGTTAGTTTAGTTAGATTAGAAGCCATGGTCAGTACAAAATGTGTGTTCTGTGAGTCATGCTAGAATCCAACTTTCAGTCTGATTTAGGATACAAAAGATTATCATTTCTTTCCATGATTTGTGTTAGACTGTGACTTCTGTTTTTGTGACATTGAGGTTTTGCTTTCAGTGGGTTGTGGGTTGGCAGTTGTTTTGGGGAATAGTGGCTTTATAAGAACTGCACTGGAATATGATAGCAAATATTACACTGACCAAAGAAAACCAACAAGAACCAGATAGTTAGCTTGCTGACCTATTAATGTCAGAGACTAAAAAGTGGGACTAAGCACAATTAATTCTTACGAACATGCCAAAATTATAAACTCTGATAACTACGCATGTGGTTTTTAGGCACAAATGGGAGTTGCATTGGAAGGATAATTATTTTTTAGTAGCACTACATTCACATTACAAGTGTTTTTTTCTGTTTATACCTAATATACTTAATACATTTCTGAATATACAGATATTTATTAAAGAAGAGACCCAAATGTTTATCTGTAGTTTATCTGAGGTTGTCGATTGTCTGTAAAACAACTGAGTACCTGTTATCACTTGCATTATAATGGCTCTCTCAATAGCTTTCCTGTTTTCTCTCTCTTTTGAAGAAATAAATGCAGCATTTCATGTAAACGAAAGACATAATAGTGATAACGTGAATTTGATGAATCCTGAAAACTAGGATGGTAATTATATTGATTATTGAGTAGAACCAGTTCCAGGGAATTAATGGTGGTAGTGGTGGGGAAGCGGTAATGTAGCTCAACAGTTATGGTTCCCTTGAGCAATGCCCTTGATCTTCTCTGCTCCATGCTGTATTATGAGTGACCCTGCACTCTGATCCCAGTTTTTAATAAGCTGGTATATGTAAAGAAAGAATTTCACTGTGCTGTAATGTACATGTGACATGTAAATGCTTGCTTCTATCTATCTATCTAGCTATCCTGGATTGATGGTGATTTATTACATTTCCCAATTTATGCCACTTCCTTCAACATGAACCTCCCTTTTGGCAAAAAGAAAACAACTACCGTATTTTTCGGACTATAAGCCGCTACTTTTTTCCCACGTTTTGAACCCCGCGGCTTAAACAACGAAGCGGCTAATTTATGAATTTTTCCCAGTTTCACAAACTTCAAGGCAAAAAACTGAACCCCACAACATTAGACCAATGAAATTTCCGAACGGAAACGAAAAAAACGCACCTCACCTGTGTTCTGAGCTGCACGGCATCGGGAGAAAAAACTTCCATGGATGGAGATTTTTAAATGCACGACGATGCCAAAAGATAAACTCCCGAGAGAAATAGTTATGAAAGGAAGAAGGAAGACAGTGAACAATGACTTTCTTGGTCAGCTACTGTTTAGATACAAGCCGTTGTAACGTGTTGAGTCTGGATGAATGGAGAGCTCGCTAACTCCACTTGCAACAGAAATCATATAAACACAGACAGGTTTCCAAAACTCATGCTTTTTTATTTTTCTTGGCAACAGCATTACGGGTTAGTCAAAGAAACTTAGAAATGAGCATCAGAAAATAATAAGGACATATTCCTCGGTCTAAACACACGCAGTAATACCGGAAAAATGCGGCACCAGGCTATTTCTAAAATACCACTATGCTCCTAAAAGAAGCGCAACATATTTCATCTGTTACACCATGTAACAGACACTGTCTTTCGTTAAAGCCTGTGTAAAGTTCATTAGTTTCAATGTAGACATTGAATGTAGACGGCTTATATATGGGTGCGCTTAATAGTCCGGAAATTACGGTAAATAAATATTGCAACTAGTTCATTGGTGTAAAAAAAAAAGCAGAATGTCAAAAACATGTATTACCAGTGATCCAAAATGTTATTGTGTTGACTTCTTTGCGTTTTGCCAGAGCTCCATGTGTGGAAGTTTATCTGTCACTGCTGAGTCAGAAAAACACTAAGGAATAACTAGTTTTTGTATATATACGATACATACTGATGTTGCTGGCTTACTTAATGTGTTAGCTAGCTAGTTTCTGTAACAAAAAAAAAGAAGATTCAGAAACTGCCGCTATATGCAATAGCATGTGTCTCACAACACACACACACCCACACACCCACACAAAGTACAGTGTAATTCAGAGAGTATAAAGTGTCACTAGGTATGCCTTTTGTCTATGAGCAGGCTGCACACATACACACAAACAGGCACGCTGTATGCTGTACTGCAGATTGTAAAACGCTTAACATATTTTCTGTCGCTTAGCACACTACGTGCATGCACACACATTCATGTACATATACTGGTGCATCAGCAGATAAAGGCTTAGATAATCCGATATGTTTTTTGAAGGGAACTTATAATTTACAATGAGATGGAAAACTACCTTTTTTTTTTTTTTTTTTGAAAAAGTAGGTGATATTTTGAATAGAGCAGAATCAATTAAGTGTCCTCGGTTCACTGTTGTTTATTAGTCTGGCAGGCATGTGGAATTATTGAGTCAAGCCATGAGACTTTTAACTGCACACGAAACAGTCACACTATTGTCTTGAGTAATGTTTGCTCGCCAAAGAGAAGAAAGTCAATGGAGCTGTACGCCTGATTTAGCAATACAGAGGTCAGGGTGTCGAAGTCAGTGTCGGCTCTCTGTGTGCATTAGAAACTAATGCCAGTTTAGAGGAGAATGCATCCAGTAAACATCTTGAGTGTGTAATACGTTCCCCTTGTGATAGCTGAATGTTTTAGTTTTTCGTGCCTGGATATACATCTGTGCAAACAGAGACTTCTATTCAGTGGGTGAAGCTGCAAGCGAGCCGCGAATACAGACAGCACACCATTTTTCAGACCCTGGCACTAATAAGCGCACAACGACTGAATCCAAGCGAGCTCCTGTATCCTCACTTCCTGGCTTATTACACCACTATGCATGTGATCAGTTTTACGACTCAGTGTTCTTTCCCTCCTGCTACACTTCTCCGTTCTGGAAATCCGTGGAGTCAGAGCAGTTGTTACATACTACATTTCACACGCCTGCATGGTTTAATGCAGTCACCTGTTGCGTGCTGTGTCTGTGCTCGTCAGGACACGAATGTGCCCGGATCTCATATCTCCACTTCACTTTCCAATTATTGTTGTGTAAATCATGTTACACACTAGTTATAGAAGCCTTCCCTTGGGCACAGTGATTCAAGCCAGGAAAGAATGTAACCTTTAGACATGATGGAAGTGCAGATACTTAGACAGGTGCTGCATCTCAGATCGCTGGCATATACTGCGCACTTAAAGTATTTACTGTGGTATTCATACTTCTGTATGTGTGTCAAAAGAGCATCCATTTACTGAGACATTCTGACCTTGCCTTAGTTACACACATTGGTTACTTTCTGTTTTCATTCATAATTCCTTATGAAATATATACTGTAATTAAATTGACTGTTCCTTTAATTTATTTTTCCACATATTATTTACACCTCTATAAAAGGTGGGCACTTTACACAACCAGTTTAAAGAATATATGTGTGTAGATGATTAAATATAATTCTGAGTACAGATACAGACACAAAGCTTGAATATACAGAGCTAAAATATGACTCATGAATATTTCATGTTTCCTGATGTATACATATTTTCATTTAAAAAAAGATTGCTTCCAAATCCAGTTCCAATATTTTCCATTTGTTGCAAAGTTGTTTTTCAAGCACATTTTTGCTATTTTTGGAAGGACCCTCTAGTGTCAGTGCTTTGTAACACTTAGACACTTAAAGCTATACCTTTTAACAACATGGGAAGGTCTTTGAACTGCTTAGTCATTTAAATAGAAACATAATATAGAAGCTGGTGAAAGATCGACTGTTGTAATGGAATGGAAATATCATTTGTTAATCAATCAAGAACAGAAGAAATGTATGCCAATTACTCTAATTTAATTGTAGCTAAAGCCTAACAAAAAGCTAATTTATTACTGTAAAATAATGTGGGCGTTATAATGATAGACAGCAGCATCCCCAAGCTTAATCAATTTATAGCACTAATGCTTAAAAATACTTAAAAATTATTGATTCTTGTGTAAGTTGCATGTTTATGTGTGCAATGGTGTTTGCAGAAAAAACTTTGATACTCTACTAGTACTTATTTAAGAAGCCTCACTGGTCAGCAGACCATAAATGGATGTATTACTGTTTATATGTGTGTGAGCTCAGATGGCTCCTCATTAAAACATGATGCCTTCCTTTCCAAAAACTCACACACAGACACGTTAACACACACATGTACACACACACACACACACACACACACACACACACACACACACACACACACAGTACTATATATGTGTGTGTGTGTATTGCCAGTGAGTTTTTTATTTCTTTTTTAACATGACATAACATAGCAACTTTAAAAATGTCAATTAAAATAAAATGTAGAGAAAAATCAAGAATTATTGAATTTATTGAATATAACTGAATTGATTTATCCCAATTTGGAACCGCTTTTGAAAATTACGCCCCAGCCTCATGTCTTTTACTA
The DNA here is from genome assembly GCF_014805685.1 of Silurus meridionalis. Lineage (NCBI taxonomy): Eukaryota > Metazoa > Chordata > Actinopteri > Siluriformes > Siluridae > Silurus > Silurus meridionalis. The sequence goes on along the minus strand of NC_060891.1, from coordinate 20,215,115 downwards.
GAGCTGACTGATATTAAAAGCATATGTATTGTATTTATTATAGGTTTAATAGCTGTATTAGGCATTTATTATGGAATAAATGGTATTGTTTAATGTTTTCCTTGTACTGTAAATTTCACTGAAATACAAAAAATAAAAAAGTTATGTTTTCTATTTATCTTATTTATTTCTGAATACTAGGAAATCATGAATAAGAGGACCCATGGCGACTTTGAATATAATACAGTTGGGTATAATGCAATATTTTCTTTTCAGCACACGGCCCTCAAACATGTTTGATTTTTGGCCCTTTGTAGGAAAACGTTCGGGCATCTCTGGTTTAAGGTCACATCTGGTTTCAGATGAGCTACTTTATACAGACTGTTTGCTGTGACGTTTACACTGTGCCTGATTTCCTTTCCTCTCTTCAGCTAAACATGATTTAAGGTTGTATCAGGCGATTCTCTGTAATGACACTGAGTAATCCTCATATCCTGCTACTTTCTTAGATGGAGAAATGATTGCATTCACTTAACAGGTTCTGGTCTGAGAGCATGATGAAGGATTTTCAGTCTGCCTCTGCTTTTTTCAGACCCGTTGCTTTATGCCAAAACGCAGGTCTTTGCCAGGACATCTAATGTTTTTTTTTTTCTTGTTGTTTTTTATATATAATGTCATTAATTTTATTGTGGAATGAAATGTGGCTGATAAATGCAACCAAATGGATGATGTCATAAGACTATAGTCATAGTGGAAATGTTTTAGTAGGGCTGACAATTTCATTATATCCATCATTTCATGTATTGGAACATCATATATTATATATTATCTAAACTTGATTAAAGAGTATGAATTTATGACTGTATGTTGACCATTAACTAAACATCAACAAATCATACTTTTTATTTTCTTTCTTTAATTCGAAGTGATACTGAACCACACTTTTACACATAAGACCTAAAAAATGAACATTGTAAAAATAAGAACAGTATGAATACAAAATATAACCTCACACTATCATGCTACAGCTCTGTGTTTTCACTTTTCACTATTGAACAAGCTTTTTTTGTGATTTGCAGGGTTTTTTTTGCTGATATATGATGTCGAAGGTCAAGAGCTTTGTGATAGTAAGCTTAGAGAAGTGTTTTCAAACAACATCTTTGGGTCACATTTTTTACCTTTTGCTTTTACACATTGCTGAGGTGTTCTTTATTTCTGTGTGGACAGGTCAGTAGAACACATGCCTGGGAGACGCACATTACATAATGTTGTTTACCAGTTTTTCATTCGCAGTTGCCTGCTGAACAATCAGGTTCAGTAAAGCGGTCAACTGCGAAATTTATGCTGCATCTGACTTACCATGAATGTGCAAATTCAGCACTGGGTGTGATGAGTCAGGTATTGTTGAGAGGTCTAAAGCAAATACTTGTCTTTATAACATAAATACTATAAAAAAGAAGTTAGTTCAATTTTGTTTATTGTTTAATTGACTCGTTCATGTTCCTGAGTAGGAATTTTAAGTGAGCATTTTCTTTTTCCCCAATCGATTTCAATATTATTTTATATTTGTCCAACTTGAGAAAAGTACTCTCTGTTTGTTTTTTTGTTTTTATTTTTTAAACACACTAATTGGACCTGTCTCCACTCTTTTCCAAAGCCCACCGCTTCTAAACTGATGACTTTGTTGGACTGCTGGTTGAAACTATTTTTACAATCCATATTAATTAGCTTGAATGAATGCTAGACAATATTTCAAGAAATATGAAGTGATGTGGAAACAGTGACAAAACGGCAGTACTGCACAATGTAGCATAAAAACCTGTTATATAACACTAATGCTAGCGCAACACAGTCGCCTGGCATTAAAATGCTTTGAGTGAAAGCAGATACGTTAGTCAGACTCTAATAAGATTTTTACATGCTACAAGTGAACACTGCACCTCACAGTTTTTACTTTTGTGCTGAGTTTATAAACTACATAAGCGAGATTAACAAGAGAGGAAGAAATATTACAATATAATGGTGTCATTTTTGTATATTGTAGTGTAGTATTGTATGTAGTTACATATGTTTCTTTAATATATAATAAAATTAGATTATGTTGCTTTTTGTTAATGGGACTTTTAGGCTAATATAACTGGGAATTAGGAAAGCATACAGGAGCCTTCGCTCTAAATTATAGATGAGAAATGCACGAAAAATAGCAATGCTTAATGATAATACCAGCCACTGTGCATGAAAGGAAGTGTTTAATCATTATGGCTGGTTCATGCACGTGTTTATATGGACAATATGGTGTATGAGTTTTGACTAAGAGACTGTCGGCTGAGCTAAGAAATGCTGGAGGGTTCAGGAGAATTGGTGCGTAACAAGCAAGGGGTATTACTGAAGAGCCGTAACAGAGTAATGACTTGATTTGTGGCCACATTTATGACCCCTTAAAGCTGAGGCTTTAAATGTCAGGCCACTTCATTTAGCCAAAATTACGGTCAGGCGCCGATGGCGTTCCTTGTTTCACCACCTTTTATTTGTCCGATTCTGAATTGGGACATCTTTGTGAAACAGACAGTCCAGTCAGAGTGAATCAGAGAGAAACAGAAGCAGCATTGTGTGCGATTTGCTGCAGTCAGGCTTTGTCAGGAGCTCATCCTCTACAGCATTGTTGAATGCCAAGCCAGAAAAATCCCTAAAGCTTTGCTAATTTGCACGGGGAGTTATTGAAAGAAATGCTCCTTTGACCTCTCTCTTCTTGGTCACCTTAGTGAAATATGTTAAATATATGCGTTTGCGATGTTTTTATAGAATTCCAAGTTCAGTCCAAATGCAGTCAGGAATCTTAGTAAAGTTTATACAATTTAAGGTTGTGTCATCCAAATACACTTCACCAGAGACATGTTTTTGGATGCCGTGAACACCTTGAACGTATTAAATCATTATGTTTGTGAGTGATTCATATCATTACATGTGCTGCATTAATCCCTCGAGCCATTCTCCCGCTCCACCATTTGCATGCGAATGTAACTTGTAATGCGCATTTCCCAAAACAGACTTTGCATGGAGTGGACTGGTAATGTATGCCGGGAATGTCCGTGCTCTATGTGGGAGGCAGCTTTATTCTTGTTTAGCATGACATCATTAATCTATGATTCTCAAGCTGATTCTTCGCACCACCTGTTTGTGTGAAAGCCCAAATTATCGTTTTGCTCTGCTTCACACATGGCAAACAAATGTTCCTCAGTGCCGAAATGCTCTCATCTGAAAGACACAGGCTTCATAGCAAGTGTTTTAAAAGAATTGTTTTACACTGAATTATTAGCAGTGCAACAGTATGCAAACTTCAAATGTATCTACTCTATATAAGGAACAAACAAGTTACTTTTCTAGAAAAATGAGCAATAATAGCATAGTTTTGGAGTGTTCATGTCTTGTATGATGCACAAACATATAGAATCCAGATGGAATATGTTGCCAAAACTTTGCAAAGTAACAACTAGTAGATGACAAAGTACATAAACAGGAAGCAAAGTGGATTAGAATTCAGGGGATTTGACCCCTGCTGTACATTTTCCAGCACAGGAAAGTGAGGCTGAGGCTGCACTCTTTTGTGTTTATAGAGGGACAGAGGATGAAAGAGCGAGATTATGTAGCTGGTATAACATCAGTGATAATATGAACCAAAATGTTATGTAAATACAATTCAAAATCAAATAAAAAATTTGGTATAAAACCTTGGATGGTGACAGTAGCACAATTTATTTAACTATAGTAGAATTCTAGTATACTAGTATAATGTAGTAGATTTGCTGATACTGATATGCTTTCAAAATGAAGTGCAAACGCCAGGTTTAAAATCACTAAAGCAAAGCCTGTACAGAGAGAATTTCACTTATTTCTTGTTTAATCATTTATATGCAGTTCAATGGTGACCTTTGGTATCTCGAACAGGACCGGAACTCACGCCATCGCGTTTTATTTTTTAAAACGCCTCAAAGATTTGCAGTTTATTGTGTTATCGTTCTCAAGGAGCTTTAGCAAACAAACGTCCTTATGGTGGAATTTCCCCTGAGGGTTCCCGCTGGCATGCAGCAGAGTTACAACAGGCAGAGCTGCTGCATCCTGTTTTTAACTGTTGTCATGGATCGAATTTGGATCACATTGCAGTCTTGTTCCCCAGAAGCTTTTATTTCACCGAAGACATGGTTGAATCGTGTCATCTCTTCAGGAATCATGCTGGAGTTAACGTTATCAAGATTGCAGAGATGTTATCTTTGGGCTTTAAAAGCGCTGTTGTTACTCTCAGCAGTTAATGTGTAGCGTTTAGTACAGCGCAGTTTACTGCTGCGTTAGTTTGTTGTGATATGATGATGCAAGGTAAATGGTTGTTAATTGTTTTGGACAAAAATGACGATGCAGTGAGTGAGGAAATAAGTGTAAATCGTTGATTATCAGCTGTTGTTTTTTTTTTTTTTTTATGTCAGATTTCCCTTGGCATTACAATGTTTCCTATGGCACTGGTCATAAAAGTCATAAACTAGTTCAAAATGGCCCCTGTGTAAATCAGAAGTGAGCTAGTATTAAGATTATTAGCAGGTAAACTGTTAATTAAATATATATATATATATATATATATATATATATATATATATATATATATATATATATTTTAAATAGGTAAATTTATTTCACTGTCAAATAAGTTGATTTGCCTTCTTATTTCATTTTTTCATAGATACCACATTATATTATCTTATGGTGATTTTACGAATGACAGCCCTCTCCATTATTTCCAGCTTTGCCTCCACACAGACTGTGTCCACTAATACTGGGAAAGATACTAAAACAATTTTCAGGCCATTGTTTAAAGTCTTGTCTTGCTCTCCATTTGCGGATGTCTTTTACATTTCACGCATGATTGAGGCCTGGTATTTGTTGGCTTGTTCACTATTGATTTCTGCCACCTCATGATTTTTCATTTAATAAACAATCAAATTATCTAGACTTAAAAACAGGAAAACAAACATTTCCACCGTTTCAGGTTAAAGAAGAAAAGGGAAGGGAGTAATAATATTATCAGCCGTCGAAAATGTTTGTTGCAGTTGCCATAACCTGGATGAGAGTAAAGCATAAGAAACTCTTTTTATTTTTTTATTTATTGTATTGGCTAGACTTCTGGGCCAAGCTTCAATGTGCTGCTCAGTCCCATGTTTTAGTTGAATTATAAATGTAATATAATATTTGCAAAATAGTGATCGAGTTAGCTTGTTGAGTTGTTGATTCTTTATAGAGTAATTCTTTATTATTGCAAATCAAACAATTTGCAGGTAGCATGTTTGCACACTCAGCAAAGTGACTGAGTAGTGACTTTATTTTTTTGCTCTGTTTCAACCGTGTCTCTATAAAAGTACGTTTGTCATCCTGAAAAGATCCCACTCATGTATGCTTATTAATCCACCTAGGCTTACAGTTGATGCCGGGTCACGGTTGCACCTTGGCAGAGGTGTGTAATGCGGAAGGCAGTGGGACCAAGTAACTTTTTTGAGATTGTTGAACCTACTTATCCGCTAGGCTACTATGAGTAAATGAATATATACTGTACATACACACACACTATACTATTATCAATATAATGTGTTTCTGATTGGCAGACTTGGCACAAATCAAGCCCCAATAAATATTCAGACTGTACCAAGAAAGCACAAATATCTTGAGACACTGAGTCACAGCCTCTCTGAATCCAATCTCAACCTGTTCCACCCTGTGCTCCATTATACTGCCCCATCATCTAAAGCCGGGTCAGCTGTAGATATTTATTCAGCTTGTGTTAATGGCTCTTCTGTTGCTTAAGTGTATGTTATCAGCTATGAAGAATGCTTGTACTTCACAGGATTGTGTGGTATTTTTAAACACTTCCCCATAACCCCTTTCTCACACAAAGAATTGTATAAATTGTATAAATGTAGTCTATGTATAAATTGAAAATATAAAATTTTCCTCAGCTAGTATTTGTGTTAGTATTTTTTCACGTCTTCATACTGAATGTTCTAGCATATCGTGTGGCTAAGATTTTTGTGATTTTTATTCCGCTCACATTCATGCGAAGTCAGACTTGCCAGGTAAGTAAACAAGATTTTTTTCTTCTTAGGATCATATGCAATCGGTGGAAGGTGGCCACCAGTCGTAACCACTTCTAGTCCTCTTGCCTGTGATTTATTGAAGGACACGCTAGCTTAGTCCAAGTCTCTAGTCATTTTGAAGGCTGGTTCATGGTAGATGTAAAACACAAAGCCATTCACTTCCCCTTGATATGTTTTAATTATAGGTTATATGTAGTTACATGTTGGCAGGTTGCACTTTCTATATTGTATATATAGAATTAGATTGCGATTATACTATGGTATTTGCTACACCAGTTTCTTGTGAAAATGAACATACTGTTTTCATAACATGGGTGCTTTCGTGATACTACTATTCCATCCACTAAATATTATTATATTGTTAATATAAAGCAAGAGATTTATACATCTTGTTTAGAAAATATTTGTGTTGTGATTGAAGCCATATTCCCAATTACTTCCTGTCCTGATAAGCCGCCATAGACCACTCTGTAAACACTGCAGGGATCTCTGAACGGTACAATGATGTACTGATTACACACAATACCACATTGTCTTTAAGTCTTCTTAAGGCAACTATTTATCCAAGGCAGTTTCCTCATCATGTAAGCCATACAGACCAAAACTCTTCAACCTCAACCATGCTGAAACAATCTGTTTTCATAGCTGGAATTTGGGAAACATCCAATGAATTTCAGCAGTGTTTTTAAGTTGTTCTTTCTTTCCAAGATGATGTCATTATAAAACAATGTTATCAGATAAAAGACTATAATTATATGTGTGTTGGGCGATGTCGAAACATATTTACAACTACATTTTGTTTCAGTAAGTGTATATTATTATATATTATGCTTGCTTTATTGTTATTTTCCATAGTAAGTGCTCATTCTTAAGAACCAGAATGACCCGTTTACCACAGAATTTTAACAAATGGATTTATAACTTCCAGGAAAGAAAAGCTTGACGCAGTGTTTTTTTTGTAAGGAGTGGTTTATTTCCTTTTTCTTAGTAAAATACATTGTATTTTAGCCAGAGGAAAATTTCAGACTGGTGAGAGAGCAAATTTTTATAAGCTGTTTTAACACAAATTATTGTTTCATGGATGATCCATTAATGTAGTGTAATGTACTGTAACATTGTATGCAAAGTATGAAGGCAAACAGGCAAACGATGTAGACAAATGTATTTAGGCATTAGGAAATGTATCAACAATATTTCAGTATATTCAGTTTTCCTGGCCATGGCCCGTTATATTAATATTTGGTCACGTTTTAGCAGCCTCTATATTAAGGTCTAGACAAATGAGCTATTTCCTGTTTCGAACTGGTTTAATAATTTATTTATTTTTTTTACTTTGCCACATTATTTTCATTCAGGCGCTCTGTAGTGTTGAGGTACTGGGAGGAGAATCTTATTTTTGTTGGAATTCTGAATCCAACAGTTAAACTTATACTGAAGAAAATTGATGAAGCATCCATTTTCGCACGTCCAAACAATCAGTGATGTTTGTCCAAGTGCTAAATAGTTTCCACACCATTCTGCAGCAGCTCTATGTCTTTACTGTGAGTATTGCCTGCAGCAATGTGAAAGGCCTGTGGAATTCAGCTCTGGCCCTGTCTGAGCATGCCACAACACACTGTGCTCAAACTGTGCCTTGCGCTCAAACAGGCTAGCCATACATGGCAAACAGAATCTTTTACTGATCCAACTACAGCAGTCCTAAAAAAAAACTAGCTTTTATATTTGTATTCTGTAATTAATTGTCAAAATTTTATTTTTGCTTCAGTCAGCTTTCCATAAGAGAGCAGATACTGAGATGCAAAGCTTTTGTTAAACATAGATTAAGGTTTACTTTTCTTTAGTTCTTATTGGAGTTTCTGTCAACAATTCAAGGCTTTATCTTTCCTTTTTAAAACGCTATCCTCAGTTCTCTTTGACAGTCCAGTGATAAGGTAGCTCAGGGTGTCCTGAAAAATCAAGAATTAAACTTATGACCAAGGCTAAGTTTTATACATCGTGAGTTATAATTCACCTTTTAGCACAAAGCTATCTATGTTGTGACTACAACATGTTGTTTAGGGATTCTTTAGATAAACCTGTTTTTTAATTGATTAGAAAACAGATAGCTTTCCAAAGACGGGGACACTAGATAATGCAGACCAAAATGATTAACCTATGCGGTCATTTTATTTAGTCCTTTTTATGTTGGCTGTTGCCTTTTGCTGGCAGTAGTGAAGTTTCTGTACACAGTTTTATGTTTGAGATGTTATATTGTTTAAACAGTATCTATAACAGGGATCATTAGGACAAGTGAACTGAGTGTGTGGAAAGGAAGTGTGAGTGTCTCAGTGCTCAGTGCTCGCATAGCTGAACTGCTCTCATGCATGACTGTGTCTTTGCAAATACCTGCATTTCATTTGTAATGAACGTGCTTTTTGCAGACACTTTTCTGCTCACACAGATCGGCTAACCTCCAAACTCATTATCAGATGTTACCACATATATTTTCTGCAACTTGTACATAATTAAAAATTTTCCCTTTCTGAAGTATAATTTTAAGGATCCTACTTTATAAAAAAAAAACAATAATAAAATTATATCTTTTGCTAATATTTTAATTGCTCATTAAATATGTGTGTTATTATTTAATCAATCTTACTGCATGTTTCTTTTTTAACAGAGACCTGAGGTTTAACAAAATTAAAGACTTGCAATCAGGCTCTTTCAGACGACTGAGGAACCTCAATACACTGTAAGTACCCTGTCCCATTAGCCTGACTCACTTTGTTTTCATGCACGGACAAACTTTTATGAGCGTGTGTTTACTTTGACAGCATGCTCCGGGCCGCTTGTTCCGGCTGCAGGCCACACATGCAGGTCACCTTATAATCCTTGCAGAATTTATTTTTCCTGCTCTTGTGGGCACCGTTTAATATCACACAGCTGCTCGGAAACTATTCCTTTAGAAGATATACATGTATGCAAGGCAGTATATATTTATGTACATCACTGTTGAATTCTTGCTGATTGGTTAGAAGGTGTTCTGACTAATGCTTATAATGGCTTTGCTAAATGAGGCCTATCAAATTTAACTGTAAATGGAAAAAAAATATAATTTGTTTAAGTTTAAATTAATTAATGCTATGATATAAGGAAAGTAAGACACTTGGAGACAGTCCGTTACTATGTGGTTAAAGTAACTCAGCTATTTCTCATATCCCTCACCCCTTCATTAATTATTTTCTTATATACGCAGGTCTTCATATTTTATTCCTTATACTTCATAGTATAAACAGACAAACAAACAATGAGTCACCAGAACAGATTTAGTGAATCTTACTACAGTAGATTTGTATGAGGTTTTTTAATTGTTTTCTTTGTTGCAGTGAAAGGTTTTTATTTTTTTTCCCATTTGCGTTTTGAGAGAATTCATGATGTATATCTTCACTGTATTACCATCTGTTTAAAATGTGTACTGTTGTTTTATTGTTGTTGTCCCCCCCAAAAGGCTTTTAAACAACAATCTCATCAGAAGAATCCCAAAAGAAGCTTTTGAGGATCTGGAGAACTTGAAATATCTGTGAGTTGAGTCATGCATGAACATTTCATTTCACCTGATCTCAAGTGTTTGATTTTTTTAATTGAAGGTTATAATGCGTACCATTTATATCTCATGTAGGCATGCTACATTAACATCAATCATATTGAGTGCATCTCCTGCTTAACAGAGAGCACCTTGTGTAGATGTGCTGAATCTCGACCCTTGACAACCTTTGTTTTAGAAGAAAAACAAATCACGCATTTTATGGCACTTAATTGCCTGGGCTGTGCTTTGAGGTGTCTGAGAATTGTCACCTGAAGGCACAGGAGAACGGAGACAGCTTGAATAACAGTCGTCACCACACATCTACTTTTGTTAGTCACGGATGTATCAGGAATGTCTCAGCTGTGCTGTCTGCATTTACTCTTACATACAGGCAGTACCGTCGCGTTTCTCCTCTTTAATGTAACATCTGCTTACTCAGTTTTACTTCTTTATTTGTCTGTAGGTTCTTAGTGATGTCGAGGTGGCTGACTGACTCATATGTTAATGTATGTTATTAAATTAAAGGGTTTAGCTCAAGGTTTCAACCATGCACTATGTTGGTTTCCGGGAAATTTGACAAATTTGCAACATCTTTTAATGAGCAAAAATGTAGACCTTTAATTATTGACTAATATGATCAGTCAGATTTAAAAAAGTACTCCTGAAATATATATATTTTTTATGGTGACATCCTCTGGGATAGATTAGATCATTTTATAACTTTATGAGGAAGGCACCACAGCCTGCTTAATTAGCTGTTTATTTGGCTAAATTGGGGGGGTCTTAGAACGCATTTTGAACGCAATTTATCTAGACATTATGTCACTTTAATACAATAATGTGTTTTAAAAAATGTATGCAATTTCTTAGTGAAAACATAGTTTAAAATGTTATTCCTAAACATTCGTTCCCGCTGCAGATTCACACGAATTTTAAGATAATCCGCAACTTGCTGTTAGTTCGGTTCCAAATGAGAACCCACAAATTTTCCGAGCCGTGAGTTCCGAACTGCGAATTTTCAGGGTTTGTCTGTACATTATAATATTATAGATACTATAGAATTGCAACAATCAGCTTATTCTCCTATAACAGCGTTTATAGCAGTTCAGAGAAGTTGGGCTAGCTATTAAGAATGGCCATATTAGCATTTCTATTCCAAATTCATTTTTATTTATAGATCTATAGATAGTGGGATTTTTGATAGTGATACATTAAAATTACAAACAGCAGAAATTCATTTCGAGTCATTGCCTTGTTAGTCCTTAAAGCAACATGGTGTGTTCTGTCATAAAGGTGATATTGTTTACAGTAAGGGGAACTGTGTGAGGAACTGTGCCTGTATTTGTAGTAGGTAATTAAACAGTTTACAGCTATGTATAAATTGAAAGCATGCAGCTTTACAAGAGTTGCAGATTACTAAGTTTATTCTAGGGTCACTACTTTGTTAGAGGTTGGTCTCTGAAGACCTGTATACAAAATATTGCAGCTTCAAAGGAATAAAGAAATATAATTGTACTGTATAATAATGAGAAAGGCTTTTAAACATAAGCTACAGTTTATTTTACGTATTGTATTTTTTAGCAGACAGCATTTTCTGAAGTCAGTCAGTTTGTAAAATAAAATTATGTCTGTCACCACCATGACCACTTCAAATATCATTACAGTTAGGTCAAAAAATCCAAACCAGACATTCGAATACATTTTCCTGTTATTACATCTGATATTATTATGCTTTTACTCAGCCTTAATTGTACAAACTGTGGCTTGGAATAGACTCTTTCAAGTTGACTCAGAGTAGCCAATTTAAAAAATGACTCAACCTTAGACAATAGCACAAATACATGACCTCAAATGTGTGGGCTTTTTTTTTTTTTTTTTTTTTAAATGAGATTACTTTTAAATTGAGTGTTTAAGGCTCACGGATCAGACATAGTGGAATCTGATCATTGCCAAACATGAAAAGTGCTATTAGACATTAGAACAATATTCTCAGATACATATTGGACAAAAAAAGGAACAGTTAATGTGTGTAAAATGTTTTGCAATCTGGGTTTGGATCGCATAGACTCTGAATGAGGGTCTGATATGCTTACTTGGTGCTTGGCATGGAAATTAAGGCTTGCTTTTTTTCTTTTCTTTTTTTTACTATTTATGTGTATATGTATATGGTCTTTTCTATTTGAATTTCCAACAGTGTAGTTTTGCAGTTAGTAATATGATTTTCTTTTAAATGACGTTTGTATTTGATATCTGGTCACTTGAAAAGTAAAAAGAGAGGAAATTGCAAAATTGCATTTAGATAAAAAGTTTATAAACCTTTTTTTGTGGAAATGTTTTTTATGATTCAATTTAGGTATATCATAGCAAAAATAAAAAAACTAATATTCCATAAAATTAATCTTTTTGGCAGGTTACCATATTTAGCCATAGCAACATTCAAAAGGTTTCCCCAAACTTTACATAGTGTACTTGGTTGTTTATTAGCTCAAACTCTTCACATGTTCAAGTTGTTTTTACATTTCAGTAAGTATGAATAAATTGTATTTATGTCTTAATTTGTGTAATTTAATGAATGGTTACTGGAGTCATTCAGGTTCTCAGAGTATTTAGATTGCTTGACCAAACACTCAATAGCTGAGTGAGACTAAATGTATTTTATGTAATGTAATATGTGGAAAATTATCAGCTAAGCTTCAAAAGCAATAATATTAGTTAACCAGACTCTGAACAGCTAACTGCTTCAACAACCCCCACTCTCTAGAGAAGAGACTCATAGTACTGAGTTCCAGTTTCCCACGGTGCGTCTCTGCTTTTGCAACACCAACCTTTCATGTTCATGTGTGCAGTCACCCCTTCACATTCCACTCTGATTGATAAAGCAAACCATTTCAGTCTCAGACAATACATTTGCCTTCTTCTGCTGTCAGGTCACAGCCCTTTGCTAAACATACAGCTTTTTACACACAGGGAGCCTTTATGTCTAATATATACATTTTGTGAATAGTGAATTAATGATTAATAAGTAAACAACACTTTTATATCCAAAGTGAAAATATTTTGGGTAATGACAGAATTGTATAATTAGTATCCTCACATCACGTGTGTTTTACCTAACAATACATGTTCATTTTTCTTTCCAGCTATTTGTACAAGAATGAAATCCAGTCAATAGACCAGCAAGCATTCAAGGGTCTTGTATCTCTAGAACAGCTGTAAGTGACTTTTTGTTCTTTTCCCTGTATCATTTTTGTTTACCTTAATTTTGAATGTTTCTTTTCATGGAGAAATGTTTGCAATCTAAATAGAGTCACATTATATGCATAGACGTGTCCTGTCATCAGTTTGACTGGCAACTGATGTGGACCAGTAAAGCGTGGGTGTGTTGCTGATAAAATGCATGCAGCATGTGCAATGAGCTGTTTTTGTAGTTTTAACCCATGACCCCAAAATGCTGGATTTGGCACATCTGTTCCCCCTGACAAAAACATGAAGATTTCAGAGCCTCTTATCTGACTACAAAAGACTTGTAGTATTTGTGGTGGTAGTAGTGGTGGTGGTAGTAGTAGTAGTAGTAGTAGTAGTAGTAATAGTAGTGGGGGTAAAAGCAAGAGTAGCTGTAATAGTTTACAGTTGATTGTTACAGTGGTAGTATTAAAGGTAATTGTATTAGCAGCAGGAATAGTATTACTAGAAACAATCAAATCAGTCCTAGAAGAAGTAGCAATAGTATTAGTGGTTGTAGTGGCAGTAGAAATGCAACAGTTTTGATAGTAGTAATAACATAAACAGAGTCATACTGATAGTAATAGTAATTGTAGTAATATCTTGAACAATAGTAATAGCTATGGTATTTGTAATAATAGTTTTAGCAGTAGTAATGGTATTAGCATTCGCAGAAATATTTTCTTATTAATAGTAGACAGTAAAAGCAGTAATGAATAGTAATGGTAGTAATGGATCATAATATTTTATGTTATCAGTCCTTAAATATGTATTCCCTGGCTTTTGGCTTTTGCTCTTTATTCTCGCTAATATAGTCCTCACCGTATTCCATCTGCCCACCAGCCAGTTCTTCTTAATCATATGACTGCTACCAGTTGGAGAGCTACCAACGATTTGCTGTATCACAGGGCAGCAGCATATCAATGGAAATTGTTATCTGCCCTCTTCCACATGTATGAGCTCAATGATGTCCACAATTGCCCTGTGCTACTGTGACTGTGGTTGAGACTGAGTTTGCATTACTCCTAATCTGGGAATATCTCGATTTTGGTCTCTTTGGCTTCTAGGCATTGATGGTGACTCCAACTTGTGCTCTCCAGACAACAGGGCGAACACAAATTTATAAACATCATGATTATTTAGTCATTCGTTATGTCTATGTTTACTGCTTTTCTGTTGTGGGCGTCATTACTTTTCCCAGCAAAACAAAAGTCTCTGTAACCTCAAATATGTGTGAGAAATCAGACATAATACTAACACAACCTATTTTGCAAATGCCTGTGCCATTATCATGTTTTCAGTTCACTTTGATTAGATAATGAAAAACCAGTCAACTCGTTATAAGAGGTATATAATTAGTCCGTTCTTTTGGTTTTGTCAGTTCAAACTGTTTCGATAGCATTAATAACAACAACCAACAGAAGCTGTTTGTTCTTTGAACACTGAACTCAACTCTATAATAGATCTGGTAAAACATAAGACATGCCCTTTTTTGGGTTAAACCTGTGCTTCTGTATTAGTTTCAGATTGGCTTTTAACTAGCTTTTACTATAAATCTTTGTGTATGATTGGAAAATTCTAGTGTCTACATATAAGTCTGCCATGGTAATGTTTTTTATCAGTCATTATAAAACTGATAAATACACTTTGTGTACTTATACAGCCGGTAACAATAAAGTATTATGAAATTCAAGCTTACATGGCTATTTTTTAAGAAAGTAATAGATGCAAATCATTTATGTGTCTACTGAAGAAAGCATCGACTGTCTGGCACAGAAACAATCATAGTTGTGAATGAGTAAAATAGATATGAAATATGCCGAGCTTACAGATGTTGCAAAAACATTTTTGGTTTTTTGTTCTGTATTTTTTTTTTACTTTGGATTTTCATACAGTTAGGCAAATACTGTAAAGATTGCTTTCTCTCATGGGCACTTTTTCATAGAGGTCTCAGTAGTCACACGTACTGAAATGTTAATAAATCTCTTCTGGGTGTGTTAGTATTAAACCCCATGCCTATCAAATTCTTATTTGCATTGAAAACTGAACAAAAGGCATTTGGAATAGTAGCAGAAGAGTTCCTGTTCTAAATAAGTGTATTTAAGGGTATTTACATTTGGTCTCTTCTTTCTTTTTTTGCAGATATCTCCATTTTAACAACATTGAAGCGTTAGAACCTGAGTCCTTCATTCACTTGCCCAAGCTGGAACGCCTGTGAGTTCCTCTAGGATATCATATCTCTGACATTCATCCTTTATGGTCCATTTATTGTACCATTTTCCTGAATGTTAATGAGTCATTGGATTGTGGATCAAAGCATTAATGTAGATGCATGAGGCTGATCTACACCCTATGTAACCTTTTATAATAGTGATCTTATTGCTTCTTTTGCAATGACAATGCCCTGGGGGTGACCTGAAAAACACATGATGACTTCAACATGACATTGGAGTATATTTTTGTTCTTAAATTCCTGTAAAAAAAAATCTGGAGCAGTAAATTTTTAAGGTAGTCTCTATGATCATCCAGTTTCAAAACATTTTTGTGATGCTAAATCGAAGTAGACCTTTGGTGATATGAAGACTTTTAAAGGTTTTTTCACCTCGTACATTTTGGAGAGGGAGTACGAGCTTTCTGTGCAACTTTTGTGTATGTAAATAAAAGCCTGTCTTACTTCGTACAAAATTATGAAAAGATTTCTTTCCCTTCACATCCCCTCCTTCTTCTTGGATTTCATACCAGATGTTTGGAGTTTGGTAGCCGCTCTGATTCCTTTATTCCACCTCTGTTTACGGGTGACGTGCTGGAATCCAGCCTCTTTTTCCAGTGCCTCTGAGAACAGTATAGAGGAGCCACCTGGGCTTACACAAAGAAAGAAGGAAAGAGAACTCTTAAAAATCCCAGGTGCAGGAAATGCTTATAAAGCTGCTGCACACGGAAATTAGTGCAGGGTTACATATTAGAATGGAATATTTTTCTAGGTTAGTGTGTCCATGGGACTTATGCCAGACGGGACGAGGCTGTGTCTCTCAGCTTAGCCTGTACTTAATGGAATATGGCACTGTTTTTTAATATTCAGTGAGTGGTCATCTGTTTCAATACTGACGAATGATCGATGATGGATGCTGCCCGAAGTTTGAGAACATGTTTGGTAAAGAGCAAAGGGTTGATTACACAAACTCTGGGAAAGCAGTTGTAATATTTCCTGTATAAAATAAGAGAGTCTCAAAGGACTGGTCTTTCAGGGAGCATATGGCCCTCACAGCTTGAAGCATTGACCAGCTTCATACAAAGGTTTTGCAAATGGTTCTAATTAACAGTTCAGTATTTTTTTTGAAAACTCAAAGTATCAGTTATGTATATATTGTAAAATATCCTGTAAATACTTTGGACAAAACATGCCCACTCTAGCGGTCGAATGCTGATGCATACAATGTATAATTGTCAAATAATATATAAGTATTTGGATAGGATTCTGTTTTGGACTTTTGTGTGTCTTTTATGTGGGGAATAAGAATTGAACTCAATTCTAGGTTTTCTTGTGCTGTTCTTTCTGCCTTTTACAGATTTTTGCACAACAACAGAATAACACAGCTTGCACCAGGGACATTCTCTCATCTACACTCTATGAAGAGACTGTGAGTACTCAGAAAATGCAATGCATTAAATAGGAGGGTTTGCTTGTATTCTGAGAGTTAGGATAGTGTGCAAACTGGCAGCTTGGACTGTAATCTGGGAAAACGTCACACTCCAGCTGGGCGCAAGTAATTCCTGTTAAGAAAGCTGACATTGAGAGATTAGAAGTTATTAAACAGAATGAATAGACGTGTCACCTTATTATAAGCTATTTAAATTCCTTATTGTTTAAATACTATATTTACTATACTATAATACTATACCTATTATATAAGGGTCATCTTGTCTCTTTTAAAAAAGTAATTTATTTTGTAATTTTTTAAACGTTTGACATTTTTACATGCAATGCTGTTGTTTTAACATTGTGCAAAATGTGATTTATACTATCAGATACTAAAATTTAATCGACAGCAGTTGAAACGTATCTGTGTATTCCTGTACAGGCGTCTAGACTCAAACACACTGAATTGTGACTGTGAGCTTCTGTGGCTGGCAGACCTGCTGAAGCAGTATGCCGAGTCTGGCAATGCCCAAGCTGCTGCCACATGTGAATACCCTAGCCGTCTGCAGGGCCGATCTGTGGCTACGCTCACTGCAGAGGAGCTCAACTGTGGTAAGACAGTTAGGAATACCTGTTCATTCATGTATGTATCCAGTAGGCTAATCATGTAGCAGTGCAACACATAAAAATCATGCAGATACAAAGTTAATGTAATTAGAATGAGACAAAAGGTGAACCTTTAGACTGTGTCAGTGTTTTTGGCGCTGGTTTGAGTGTTTAAGTGTCTGAGAGTTTAATTTTCAACAGTCTATGGACTTTTTTTTTTTAAACAAAAAGCTTTCGACTGACATGTGGGCTAATGATCCACTTTATTCATGTGCTGGGAGAGCAATTTGATTTTCAGGATGCACAGAACATTATACCTTGAACAGAATGTCTTGTAATAGCACAAGATCACAGCCTTTACTACTCTGCTATACTATACTGTACTATACTATACTATACTATACAATAAAACCCCGTTATACGAGCATAATTCGTTCTTGAAAATTGCTCGTAGGTCCATTTGCTCGTACGTTCAAACTGATTTTCACCATAGGAATGAATATAAAAGTGATTTAATCCTTTCCGAGACCTCATTCGATCGCTTATTTCTGCACTTATAAAGTATTCGTAGCCTATTTTATCAAACAAATACACCGCAAATTACCGTAATGTAAACATAATTTTACACGTACCCACGTGGTAGTGATTGATTGCGAGTGTGAGACACACACCACGCTCATAACATCCATGGTTTCCATGGTAATTCTATTTACTTTCGTTTCCAGCACCATCACTGATTTTCTTGGGAGACATTTTTCAAGATTTCTAGTGAAATAAAACTATAAAACTAAAAAAAGTTAAGTTTTTGCTGCACTGAACAACGAGAGTGACCGAGTGATACATCATCAACTCAGCGACTGATGCGACCCTCCGCCGAAAATGGGGACGCGGCAGTGTGGGTTTGCTCGTGTCTCAGAAATTTGCTTGTGAAATAGGGTACATTTTTGCGAGCGAGGTCACTCGTATCTCCGTTTGCTCGTACTATAGGTTGCTCGTACAACAGGGTTTTACTGTACTATATTATATTATATTATATTATATTATATTATATTATATTATATTATATTATATTAAGGGCTGTCCATTAACACAAATTCATTTGATTAAATGTATTCGATTAATGCAGCACGCATTTCTGTTTGACTATTTTTATTTAGTATATAAATAAATACATTTAAAAGAAATTAAAACCTTAAACACAACACACATTTATTCATTCATACATTTATTTCCCAAAATACCGTTATGCTTCTAAAGGAAGCGCAACATGTTTCACCTGTTACATCGTGTATAACGTGTCTTTCGTTAAATCCTGTGTAAAGTACATTAGTGTAGGCTTATAGACAGGTGCGGCTTATTTATGTTAAAAATAAAAATATTTGTCAAATTCAGCTTATATATGGGTGCGCTTAATAGTCCGGAAATTACGGTAATACTAATAATGAACACATTTGCAGAAAGCATCCATGTTTGCCCATGCTAATTTCAAATATTTAAAACTTGAAAGGTATTAATGTAAGGTACATTTAGAACAGATGTGCGATTAAGTTGCTCAGTTTTTTTTTTTTTTGATTGAGAGCCCTAATTATATCATATTATAAGTTATATACCATATTATAAATTACATTACAAGTGTAATAGTAATCATTAATCAATGCAATTCAATAAAAAGGCAATAAAATAAGAAATCCAATACATTTCTCTGTCCAGTATAATAGGGATATAATTCAACCATGTTTGATATGCATTTTACCCAATGGTAATTTTTTTATAATTTTGAAACTGAAAAGCTATGGATGGAGATGTATTCACACTCATAGGATTCATATCCGGAGTGATATTATCAACATGTTTCTTGCTAGTATGAATGCAGGTTGAAAGTGAGTTTCCAGATGTAGCACTGTTAATGTATTTAGCCTTCTACTCGTTGAATGTTCTGCCAGAGTGAGTAGTGGGTCAAATGTAACTCCCTAAGTCTCAGGCATCTGCGAAACAAATGAAGGTCAGTCCTACTGGGAAACAGTGCTGTCAGTAGTAAAGCAGGTCAGGCATCAGACTTATTCATATCACTCAGTTGTGGGCAAACATGAACTTTTTTGCTTCCGAGAGCAAGTTTTCTCTTGTTTCATTTCAAAACAAGGTAGAAAGCCTTAGTGCTTTCTCTTATTTAACCCACAGTTCTTCAAGTACACAGCCGCTGTCTATGAACTACAAAGAAGCCACAGAATACTGTGGCTAATTTGCCACAAACTTGCCCAGGCTTGTTGGTGTTAACCATCTCTTAATACCGGCTTCAGGCTCTGCACTGGAATGTCTCCCTCCCTCTCTCTGCTCAGGAATGATACCCAGTGAGCTGGAGCAGCTGTAAAAACACATCATGGCTCAGTGTGGCACTGCCAGTCTTGTGCATGTGGTGTGGAATGGTGGCAGTTTGAGTGTGGCTGGCAAACACAGCTATAATTACGATCTCAGAAAGTGTTAATAAGGCAAGCAGTAGTGTGGAGTGCAGAGGAAACGCGAGATGCCAAATATAACTGAAATGATTGCTTTATGTTTCAGCATTTTGTGTAGAATATTAGTTCATAAATGATTAAGATATGTGAAAGAAGATATATTGTACATGTTATTTTTATCTGTGTTAAAAGACTGTCTCTGTCGCAATCTCTGCCTTCGTATAAATAGTCGGATAATACTTTGGACAGGGTTATAAACATATACAGCCTCTGCAATTGGTCTAATCAATATAAAAAATAATAATAAAGGAGTTCTGCAACTCGCTCTTTCATTGTTAGATACGCTTACAGAACCACGAAACATGGCTTTGGCAGCTTATTTTGCCATTTATTTAGCAGTAATTGTGCAAAGTGTGTTGGCTGTAAAGGCACAGGGTGTCTCAGCATGGGTTTGGTGTTATGCCGAGACGTTATAGTCCCCCACTTAGACGTCCAACTTTCATGACATCATCATGTACAAGTCAGCCTTCTATGCTGCAGTTCTCTCTATAGCTCTAGTAACATTATTCTGTCCTGTTTATTTTCACCAATCCTACCCCTCCCCACCATTCCTTAATTTCACTGCTGTTTAATGTGTGTATAGAGGTTCCTCGGATCACTTCTGAGCCACAGGATGTGGACGTGACCTCAGGGAACACAGTGTACTTCACATGCAGGGCGGAGGGCAATCCCAAACCCCAGATCATCTGGCTGAGAAATAAGTAAGATCAACTCTAGATTCAAGAAAATTCCAGTGCATTATTGATTTTACATTTTTTTTGTTTCATTCATGAGCTAATATATTGGCTTTATCCACACTGTATTCAAAATGATTAACCTCTGTATGTATTAACAGCAACGCCCTTAACATGCAAGATGACTCGCGACTAAATCTTCTGGAAGACGGCACCCTGATGATTCAGGACACGAGAGAAACTGACCAGGGCGTGTACCAGTGCATGGCCAAAAATGTCGCTGGTGAAGTCAAGACAGGAGAGGTCACTTTGCGCTACTTTGGCACCGCATGTAAGCAACACATCTTCGTATATCTCTCAAAGTAACTAAATGTGAAACTTTGTGAGAAGCTCATTTTCTTTCTTTCTCTTTTTCTTTCTTACTAACTTTCGGTTTAGATGTTGAAATCTGTTTTCTATATAACTTGGACATCACTGTAGCATTTTATTAGTTAGTATTAAGCATAACAAGTGCTAAAGCGTCATAAAGTTTAATAGGCTAATGCAAATGTGGCCCATGCAGGATTATTTTACAAAGAATGGTTTGGGCATGTTCAAAATACTGTAGCAGAGGCTACAAACATATAAACAAAACTGGACGTAGTTCATTGAGTCTAGTTTTCTAAATAAGAACCATCTTGACTATCAACTTCTGTATCAGATCCTCTGTTATGGTCTATCAGGAATTTTTTGCTAAAGGCAGCTAATAAGACTAACGGCTCATTACAGGGTAGGAAACATTACGCTAGACAAGGGTGAGATTTTACAGACTTTTGTGTATTTCCCATGTCATTTCCCGTTTTTGGTCTGATGACGTGGCTTGTTTTGCAAAAAGCCAACAATGAAAACAGTTTAAAGACGAATTGTCAGAGAAGTATGCATCACATTTAAAACAGCTGTGTCTCATCTGTTCAGAATCCGCTGTGCTAGTCAAAAGAGGTAATGTAAAGCACCAGGGTGAAAAAAAAACACTTTGAATCCTCTTATTTATAGCCATAAACTATTATTATAACACTAATAATTTAAGGTTAAGCATAAACATCGGTCATGCAAACGTGCCAGATGTGGAATTAATAATTATTATTCAATCCTAAAGGTTATGGTCTGCCGAGCAGCTATTGGCTTTAGTTTAAGATTCTGAAAAAGATGCAATCAATCATGTAATGTTCAAATATCATTCATAATTCATGTGAATAGTCCTTTGTTCTTCTTACTGTTGGTTATCAGGTAATTATTCTTCCAGCACTGGGAAAACTGAATGGTGTTTTTGTCTGCTGTGGAATCCTGTGTAGCTCGGCCCAGTTTCGTGATCCAGCCTCAGAACACAGAGGTGCTGGTGGGAGAGAGTGTGACTCTGGAGTGCAGTGCTACAGGGCAGCCTCAT
Organism: Silurus meridionalis; assembly: GCF_014805685.1. Lineage (NCBI taxonomy): Eukaryota > Metazoa > Chordata > Actinopteri > Siluriformes > Siluridae > Silurus > Silurus meridionalis. The sequence continues at coordinate 20,193,362 of NC_060891.1, read as the reverse complement.
CCTCGTGTGACATGGACAAGAGGAGACCGCAGCGCTCTACCCAATAATCCGCGCATCAGCATCACATCCTCTGGAGGGCTTTATATCCAAAACGTCAACCAGGCTGACGGAGGCCAGTACACCTGCTATGCCAGCAATGATGTGGACACCATCCATGCCACTGCCTACATCATAGTGCAGGGTAAGAGAAGGCAAGGGAAATGCTAAAAAAGGGTGCCCAAACACTAAATAAATTCATAAATACATTCATAAATAAATCAAACAAAATAAAGGGCATATTGCAGGAAAATGTTCTTCAATCAAGAAACATTTTTACTTATTATAATTTTTTAATAACAAGTAATTAGGCTTTCTTTGTTAAAGTTTCTCTGAAGTCCCATGCATCAGTGGAAACATACAGTATATGAGAACAAGATAAACGAAAACAACAAAGAGCAAAGGTTCAGTTCTGTTTATTCTCACACTTCTAAAACCAATGCTGCCTCACTCTAACTATAAATCAGTCGCACCTTGTTGTATGTCTTTCTCTTGCAGCTGTTCCTCAGTTCACAGTAACCCCACAGGACAAGTCGGTGTTAGAAGGTCATACAGTGGATTTCCCCTGTGAAGCTACAGGCTATCCTCAGCCTTTCATCACATGGACACGCAACGGTGAGATTTCTTTGATGCACCTCTATTTCTTATACTTCTAAAAAAGGCTTCTAAATCTTCTAAAAAGGCTTTTTTGTCTAATCTTTTTTTACATAATATATGTCTGTATAATTTAATAATACGTCTAAAGATTAAACTAGCCTCTGAAATATAAATGTTATTTTATAAGTTGATCAAATGTAGTTCTTTAGATTTGTACTTTAAAAACACATTTATAACGTGTCATTTTGAATACAATAGGTAAAGAAATAAATGGTTTTTCAGACATTGTTACCCTAATTATATAGTGAGAAATAATGGTCAGTTGGGTGGACTAGCAATACGAGGATAAAAATTTTCATGAATATTCGATTAAACAATTAACTTAACGAACAACTTGAACTGCAGATTTTTTAATTTTCTCAACTGTCATTATTTTGACTTGATGCCATAACTTTCAACGTAAAAAACTGAAAAAACTTCTTAGTTTCTGCCAATTTCACCTACTCTATATATATAATATGCCTTATGAGCACCAGATAGGCTCTTGGGTTAATAAATTGGACATAGTTTTTTCCCGAGCAATTCATATGACCGTGAATGGGTGATACGAGTAACATTTATTTAGTTATTCTTTTATCTTCAGCAAAAGCTTTTTTCAGTTTAGCTTGATAGTGGATACAGAATGTATCCTACTCATCCCTTGGAGAAAATCCACTGCTGTGGGTAGAACGTGAAACTCCAAAAAGACAGTGAACAGTACATTTAGTGATATTCCAGTGATCATCCTTTATCACTTAATTTTGCACATTTGGCACAGTAGGGGTAGGGGTGTGGGGGGTCTTGGTCAAAGTAGGTCCTGTGTGATTGCTTTATTATAAAGAATTAAACAGAGGAAGTGTTTTGACTAGGATACTGTTTCATAGATACAACCCTTCATACCTTTATGAAGAGAGTTATCTGTTTATTACATGTGAGCATAATGGCCAGGACGTTGAAGCACAAAACAGGTTCAAACCAGAATCATTGGTACCTGTAATTTGGGTTTATGTGTTTGGGTTTACATAACAAAATTTATATAAAAAAAATATGGCATATAAAGGCCTTGAGGTACTTAACATCCTAATCATGTTGTAAAGTATCATACTATCATGCTAGCCTCATAGTAGAACAACAAGTTGAGTTCACACAAGGTTAAATAATATAGAAATTCTTATAATAATGCTGCTTTCAAAGTCAGATTGACTTTGAATGTAGTATGGTTTTTACATGCTTTAGCTCTTCATGATGATGCCTTGTGAGTATGCTCCTGCTTCATGGCTGAGTGCTTGTAAGCCATAGCACTTAGAGTTAACAAACTCAGACCCAGAAAGAAAAAGTATCCTATAAAAGTGCATTGCTGAGCTCTTCAGCACAACACCTTCTACTGCCAGGGATTGTCTATGGAGTCTACTGCATAGCATCGTGCTTCCATTTATGTACCTAAGCAGCGAGTGTGACTTTTGTCTATAAGTCTACAACATGACAATAAATAACATGACATCCATTGGCCTAAGGATGGAGCATGACTTATAAGCCCCTTTTTGGAACATGGCTGGATGAACCTCCTTGTGAGCCCCTGACTTGAGCTTGGCTAGAGGGGCTCTCTTCTGGGCTACTAGAATGATTAAAGTTTGGAGGGCTGCCTCATCACCCCCACCAGGAGCATGGCTTGGGAGTCCCTCTCTTTTATCCTCATGCTGGGTATGTGGTGGGTGGCTGTCATTTCAGTTGCTTTGGAGATCTCAGCTGCTGTGATTGTCAGGTCAATCTCTGGGCAGGGCTCATCACAGATGCTCTGAAGCAGAAGTCACCAGATTGATCTCAGGGCAAAGCTTTTTTTGGACCTAGGCTCTCCTCGTAAAAAGACAGGAACAGTATTGGCATCCTGAACTGCCCTTGCAAAATCATCAGTTTGGGCTTGGGCCCATCACGCCCAAAATCCTTAATGAGCAGACTGACAAAAACAGCTACAGTGCATATTGCTCAGCTGCTCTAATAGAGCTGACAAAAAGATCCTTTATTAGTCTGATATTTTTTTCTGATGCCAGTTTTTATCTTTGTAATTGCAAATCTTCCATCTAGCATATTAAAAAAAGCTAATTGAAAAACTGTCCAAATGATGTAATCTTATAGTTAGAGTACCCTGTTCTTGTCTTATTTATGCATTAATGTGAAATATTCTGTATCTGGTTTATGGGCAATAATTACTAATATGTGTGGATTAACATAATGCATGAAAAACAGTATTACACAAAGCACACATACCAGACAAAACTAATGACACCTAGTCAAAATAATGGCGTAACAATAAAAAATAATCTTGTGGTTTAGGTTTTTCTTAATACGTACACTAATGAAAACTTTCCCTCCTGAAATCCCAGGCAGTCCTCTACAGGTTGATGGGCGCCATGTGGTCCTGTCCACTGGGACTCTGCGTATTTCTCGAGTCGCCCCTCATGACCAGGGCCAGTATGAGTGCCAGGCTGTTAACCCTGTCAGTTCGGTTAGAGCAGCTGTACAACTTAACATCCAACAAAGAGGTAAGATTTCACATAATTGTTATAAACTGTAATTCAACTTAAGAAAAGTGTCTATTTGTGGTCAGTGACCATAGATGATGAACAATTTGACATTAGTATGAGTCTACAAAAGTAAAGCGGGAGAGACAGCATGTGACATTGAGTGACATTTAAACAAATCAGGCACTCGGAAAATTAGGGCAGTCAAATTGAACACGTTCACAACGCTTTACCGCAAAATCATTTTAACGGCACTCATTTTATTAGTGCACGATTAATGCAGTGTGCATTTCTGTAACCATTTTTATTTAAAAAATACATAAATAAATATTAAAGAGTCGAAAATAAAACCAACACAACACACATTTATTTACTACTTCCTTTCTTTATTTAGATATATTTTGTCTTAATTTTCTATGTTAAGTATCGTTTTCCTAATAAACATACATTTGCATAAATCATCCATATTTGTCCATGCCTATGTTGATTAGAGTATTAAAAAAACTGGAAAAGTATTTATTTAAGGTACATTTAGAACAGATAGAAATGTGCTATTAAGTTGGGATTAATCACGATTACATATTTTAATCGATTGCCAGCCCTAGTGAAAATATAAGACAGAAAGACTGATTTATTTATCCCAGAGAGAAATTCATGAACTAATTTAATATATGGAAGTTAGTGTGTCATGACTACATTCACTGAATCTAAACTTGCCAGTGGCGCATTGAGCAGAGACCACTTTCAGTAAGACTAATTTTCGATCACAATAGCATTTAAATTTATTAGCTGAGGACCAGAATTTTTTCCATGACTAATTTTTAAACCAGTTAATATTTCTACTGTGAAAATTTTTTATTATTGTTAAAAATGTATATAGGTTAAGTAGCGATGTTCATGTAATTTGGTAATTCACAAAAATTAATATAAATATTAAATATGTTTACTGCATCTTATAAAAATTGGTGTAATGAAGAATTACAGACAGATTTGTGATTTCTCAGTTAAAAAAAAAACACAATTTTTGTTTAATCAAGCACTACTGTTACACATATTTCTGTAGACCATATATCATGATTAATTTGCATTTTTTCGTGGAAATCTTTTCAGTTTTGTGTAACCAATATTTGATTTTAAATTGTAGCTGTTCCTTGTGGTTTATAAATATTGCAGTTTTATAAACACTTGTTATAGAGTTATGTATTTTAAAAGCTTTTCTGAATTCAAAAACTGTCCTGTGTACTGTCAGTAACATTTATTTAGATATTCTTTTATCTTCAGCAAAAGCTTTCTTCAGTTTAGCTTGATAGTGGATATAAAATGTTGGAGAAAATCCACTGCTGTGGGTAGAACGTGAAACTCCAAAGAGACAGTGAACAGTACATTTAGTGATATTCCAGTGATCATCCTTTATCACTTAATTTTGCACATTTGGCACAGTAGGGGTGTGGGGGGTCTTGGTCAAAGTAGGTCCTGTGTGATTGCTTTATTATAAAGAATTAAATAGAGGAAGAGTTTTGACTAGAATACTGTTTTATAGATACAACCTTTCATACCGTTATGAAGGGAGTTATCTGTTTATTACATAAATAAATCATATATCATGATTAATTAACATTTTTTTGAGGAAATCTTTTCAGTTTTGTGTAACCAATGTTTGATTTTAAATTGTAGCTGTTCCTTGTGGTTTATAAATATTGCAGATTTATAAACACTTGTTTATGTATGTATTTAATATATAGTTATGTATTTTAATAGCTTTTTGAATTCAAAAACTGTCCTGAGTCTATTGCTGTAAGTGTGTTTTTCTCTCCTCAGTACAGATGTTGAAGATGCTAAAGTTATTGTATATGGTAAAGACTAGTAGGCTAGACTGTTCCTTTAAGTGGAATTCTGCTTGTTTACTTCTACACTTCTACTTGCCTTTATATTTCCCTTGTGGATTAAAGATAACAATGGCTTTTGATACAATTCCAAACGTTGATTCTTCTCTACCAGGCCTGTTGTTCTCTTTTGTAATGTACAGTTATTTATATGGTTCAATGGTATACAGGTTTATTTTGCTGTGATAAACTGCATAGATAATGATTCTCCTGCTATATATCCAATACGATAGAAACAGACCAGATTCTGTATGATCCAATTGACCTTGTATGTATGATTGGCTGAACACATTTATAGTCTTACAAACTTGTTAGCAATGTAAGATATATAGATAAATGACTGAGTTTTAAAATACAGATTCAAGTGGGAGATGGACTATTCAAGTCTTTTTTCCCACAGGATATCTGGTTGAGACTAGAAGTGTATCAAGACTACAATCTCAGAAAAATGCCCGCCTTTGTCATGGGGATTTCATTGAAGCTATGTGATGTGTTTCTGGTGGAGACTACAAGCATTAAGTAACTTTTTCATAGCGGCATTTGATAAAATCCCAGTTTCCATGCAAATATTTATAAACAACAATTAAGTCAGCAATATATTTTGTAAATTCATAAAAACATTTTAACTCTTTGTAAGTAGCCAAAGATTCCAGGGTTTTCAATTCTAAGACTAAACAAGGAAGGATGGGAGTTGGCCTCTCGAGATCATTTGTCATTTACATACAAAAGGGGGCGGCAATTACCGCAACAATGCCCCCGTAAAATCTCAATGACAGACAAGTGGCAGGAGCTCTGTGTGAGTCTTAAACCAGCTTTTAGGTGAAATTACAGGCTTATGGGACAGCCCAGGAAAGCACATAGCTTTGTAATTCCCACATGACAAGATGTTTTCTGTGTAGTAACGGTTGTTAACACTAGCATCAAAGTGCGGCTGCATAATGCCCGCCTTCATGAACATGTGAGTCTAAGTATATCTTCCACCCCCTTGGGTTTTCCACTATGTAGGTTGGAAGTAGTAGGATAAGCCGTTAAGAAAAAAGGAAGCCCACAGGCTTTTGTGCTTTGTTTTTGTTGTATTGCATTAGCCAAGAAAGGAAGACTTCAAAAGGGTGATGAATTGACAACTATCATTTTTTTTTTTACTAATTGTTTAAGAAGCCAATGAGCTTCTGTCTTCAAAGGTCCAAAAGGATTATTTAATCTATTATCATATCACAAAAACTCATATTTAAACTCAAATACACATATTACGCCAAAATTGAAAACTCACAGCATGATAATGAGTTTATTTTTACAGTTATTAAATCTTTATTTGTTGCACATGATTTACATTGGTTGCTTTACCAACTAATCATTATCGCGTGTTATTTAATCTTTAGTAACACCTGAATTCACAAATACTCCAAGGGACATGACTGTGGAGTCTGGTAGTGATGTTCAGATTCCCTGCAGCGCTCATGGAGAGCCCACACCTGTTATTACCTGGAACAAGGTGAGCCCTGAGCCTTTCTACTGTGGCACTTGCATATTTTTTTTAACCAAACGGCTTCCCTTTCATCTGGTGCTCTTTCTCTCTATGATGTACAGGACGGTGTTCAGGTGACAGAGAGTGGGAAGTTCCACATCAACCCCGATGGTTATCTGGTGGTGAATGATGTGGGTCCTGCTGATGGGGGGCTCTACGAGTGTGTGGCTCGTAACTCAATCGGACAATCGTATGCTCGCATGGTGCTAACTGTTCAAGGTATGAAACAAGCCACATGTGTCTTTATTTATTTTTATGGACTGGACACTTTCTTCCGTTTTTCTATCCATTATATTTTATTAGTTCGGTGGAACCCAGTGGCAGGCTGTGCATTTCACACCTTGGCTTGTAGTCCTACCTTAGTCAATCCACCCCTTAACACCATCAAAGAAACCATCAATATTCTAGAGTATATGCAGTATAACAGAGCAATGCATCACAGACAGGTATCTCATACAGTGAGAATGAATGTCATTTTTAAAGCAAGAAACACAATTATCACAATTCAACAAGTTTTTCCCTAAAAAGAAGCAGGGACATCTTCACAAGTGTCTAGCTTGCCTAATAGTGGTTGTTTGCAGGTGTCCAAACATTGCATTTTCATGACAAGTGGCATGATTTAAACAACCCTCCATCTTCACAGCACATTTTGTTTGGTTTATAATGTTTCTCCTTTTCTTCCTCAGTTCCACAGGTAAGCAGAGAAGGAGATCCGTTTGTAACTAAGTCTATTGAGGAGGCCATCCGCAGCATAGACAGTGCCATAGACTCCACCAGGAGGCACCTCTTTGATGGGTGAGCACAGCATCATTAGCGATATGCCCCTAAATTAGGCATATGAAAGCACTTTTTGCTGTCATGAGTCATGCTTGCATAACGCTTGAGGAATTTATTTTGGCTTATGGTCAGTCTCACTGTTATGATTGGAAAGCTGCAGTTTAAACTCTGCTGCTGTTGGATTGTACATGCTGTGCAGCAAAAGGCAATGCCAATCTGTACAGGAACACGTGCATCATTTGTGTGTCGAACTAAATGACCGCTAAAGGTTTGTTGAAGTCATTTAGTATGCTGTTTTGGAAAATAGCTGCCAAAGTAACTGCTAAAGTAATATAAACAGCATGAACACATAAGGAACACAGGTTCCTCGTTATAAATCAGTAAGTATCAAGCAGACGTATCAAGGGACAGAAAGACAGATTAGATTTGATATAGCTGACTTCGAGACTAACTAACAATGAATCATCTACAGCAAGACAAAATATGATTTATGTTCTGAAAGATTATGATTTTGATTTATAAGACAATGTTTAAATATTCAACAAAACAATGAATCTTCTATTATGTATTTCACTCTGATCAAAGAATGTTACAAAATTTGTTTAAAATCTCGGTTGGGACTAACATGAACATATTTTGCTAATGTAATAAACAATAATCAGTTTATGATCAATAATTTTCCATTTATAGTAATTTACAATTGATTGTCACCTGAATTTATTTTAGTTGTTGCTTTTTAGTAGGTGCATCAAGTCATTTGTTTACTTCAAGAATGCAGGTAATAGATTAGTATAAGCTGATATATTCAGTACCTGTACAAATCTATACAGTGTAAGATGCACTAGCATGAAGAAGCACTCTTTGTTAAGTGAAAATAAAAGATAGTTCATTATTACTTTAAGAACTGCAAAAAAGTCAATCCAAAAAATCTCAAGAACTTTAAATGTATAACCAATTCCATTCCCCAAAACCATTAAACACTATGATAAAACAGGCTATCATGAAGAACCTCTTAGAAAGCAAAGACTAAAAGCTACCTCAGCTGCAGAGGATCATTTTATTAGAATAACCAGCCTCAGAAACTGCAGATTTCATAAAAGCTTTTTGGGGGTTCAAGTGGCAGACACACACCCAACAGGCATAACTTTATGGCCACAGATCAGGCATACCTGCCTAATATTTTGTTGGTCCCCTTTTTGCTGCCAAAGCAGTCCTGTCCCATCAAATATTTACAGCAAGGGTGGCCAACCAGTCAGAGATCGAGAGCCACATTTTTTACTGTGTTACCACAAAGAGCCACATCATACACATGGGCACACATGAACATCACCCATCCCTTCCTCTTACACACACACACACACACACCTCTGCTCAGCCAGATTTATTGTAAATGTCATACACCAACATAATGACAGAAATTGACTCCTACAGTACTAAGACTACAGGACAGTCATTTTCAACAATGAACATTGTGTGCACTGTCTCACACACACAAACTCTGTTTAACCAAGTCCACAAAAAAAAATATAATAATTTACAATAGCGTTTTTCTTTTACTATGCATGTTACTTAGTGGGACTTTTGGCATTCCTTGCCTTGAACAATCCCCTTCAAATCTGCCTTGTATTCTGTTGTTGCCACTCGAAGCAATTCTTTCACATGGGTGTTAGTCAGAACAGATGCTTTGATTTCACGTGTTTCAGGGTAGAAAACACAGACTTTGTTTGTGGTTTTTTTTTTATGTGCGTGTTCACTTCGATGAGTTCAAAACGGTATTTTCGTCAAATGCGCATGTGCGTGAGATGAATATACCGCAGGGGTGGGCAATTAATTTTTACAAGGGGCCACATGAGAAACCTGAATTGTGTCAGAGGGCCACACCAACGATAATATTTTAGGGATGCACCGAAATGAAAATTCAATTCAAATCGCAATGAAATCCATAATTTTTTGTGTTATGCCTTTTGCCTCGGCACCATCACTGGAAAACTTTCTTGCCTTTTCAAAAACGTCCGCTACAGACGGAGTGCGCATGCTCGGATTGATTTACTTTTCTGCGCCGCGTTCTTCTCATATTTGGAATGGCAATCGGGATGTTTGGATTTCAGGTGATAAATTAAACCCGACTTGGAGAAACTCTTTGCAGATACACCCCCCTCTTGAAATTTCAGCATTGCATGTTTTGCAAATCGCTATCCGCACACCGCAGACATGTTGCTCTTATCCAGATAACCGTGTGCTGGCTGCGCTTTTTTATTGCGTCATTACAATTGTGTTTCTGCCGTGTTGTTTCGGTGATTTAGGTATTTCCGAAAATTCTTGGTGCATCCCTGTAATTTATGATTGGCCTCATGCCAAGGTCTGATATACCGCAAAGTTTCCCAGTAGGGGCAAGCTCATTTAAGTCTTAAAAATACCGTATAGAACTTAAGCAAAGCAAACACGCACATTAAAAATCAAACACAAAAATCGATATGAACGTAAGAGCCGCATAAAACCAGCCAAAGAGCCGCATGCGGCTCGCGAGCCGCGGGTTTGCCACCCCTGATTTACAACATTAACTTCTTTAGCAGTTTGAGCTACAGTAGCTTGTCTGTTGGCTCGGACCACACAGACCAGCCTTTGTTTCCCACGTGCATCAATGAGCCTTGGCCGCCCATGACACTGTCACGGTACTTTTAGTACAAAATATTAATTTGCTGCCTATCATATCCCATCTACTAACAGGTGCCATGATGAAGAGATAATCAGTGTTATTTACTTCATTGTATATAATGTCATAATGTTATGCCTGATTGGTGTATTTCAACATCTGTTGTTTCGAGGGGACTGTGTGACTTAGGCCTTCAAGGTAGAATTGCAGCAAATAAACCATTACTTCTGACATTAGAACAGTGGAAAACTGTTCTTTGGTCTGATGAGAAATTTATAATTATAAATGAATAATAATAAGCACAGTGTCTGAATGTGTGTTGAAGCTGTGAAGAATTGCGGAGGGGGTGTGATGGTGTGGAAATGCTTTGCATCTGACACTTTTGGAGATTTAAAAAAACAGGTTGAGAAGAGCCTGGAGAGGTGGAGGTATGCGCTGGAGAGAAGGGGAATGAAAGTCAGTAGGAGTAAGACAAAGTACATGTGTGTGAATGAGAGGGACGGCAGTGAAGTGGTGCAGTTGCAGGGAGAAGAGGTGGAGAAGGTGGAGGAGTTCAGGTACCTGGGGTCAACAGTGCAAAGTAATGGAGAGTGTTTTAGAGAAGTGAAGAAAAGAGTGCAGGCAGTGTGGAGAAGAGTGTCTGGAGGGATTCGTGATAGAAGAGTATCTGCAGGAGTGAAAGGGAAAGTTAATAGGACTGTGGTGAGACCTGCGATGTTGTATGGTTTAGAGACAGTGACATTGAATGAAAGACAGGAGGTGGAGCTGGAGGTAGCAGAGTTGAAGATGTTAAGGTTTTCGTTGGGAGTGACGAGGATGAACAGGATTAGAAATTAGTTTATGAGAGGGACAGCGCCTGTAGGACGTTTTGGAGACAAGGTGAGGTAGGCAAGATTGAGTTGGTTTGGACATGGGGTATATTGGTAGGAGAATGCTAAGAATGGAGCCACCAGGAAGGAGGAAAAGAGGAAGACCAAGGAGGAGGTTTATGGATGTGGTGAGGGAAGACATGCAGGTAGTTGGGTTAAAAGAGGCAGATGTAGAGGAAAGGGGGTATGGAGACGGATGATCCGCTGTGCGACCCCTAATGGGAGCAGCTAAAGAAGATAAAGTAGAAGAAGACACTACTCCAGTGCGATAATTTTTATATAGCAGTGTTACTGTCATTTTTTTTTTTAAGTCTTAGTGGCTGTGCATCATTAGAATCTGCCAAGTGTACATGATTTGTATTTTTTCTTCTGATTAGCAGCTCTACACTTACATATTCCCTTAAGCTCCAATCTAATCATGTACAAGACTAGTGTTAATTGTCACAAAGTTTGGTATTCTCTACTTTCCTGGCTTAGGTTCCTGTCAGATTTCCAGCTCTACTGAATTTATTCACATAGTATGAGAGAAAAACTGTTTTTAGTACTCACTGTGCCATTGATGCTTAAACTTATTTTTTAGCAGTAAAACTTATACTTATATATAACATATATAACTTATATATAAGTTCCATTAAGGAAACGCTGCAGAGTCAGTAATGTTCATATAATCAGTCACTTGTATTTATGTATGTACTGTATGTGTGTATGTACAGTACTGTCAAAAGAATTTAACCAGGTGTGGGGAAAAAACTGTAAAGGAAGAATGCTTTTAAAAATAGAAGTGTTTATAGTTTCATTTTTATCAATTAACAAAATGAAAATTAAATGAACAGAAGAGAAATAAAATTTTCAAGGTACACTTGCACATAGTTTTTTAAGGAACTTGGCAGGGAGGTCTAAACATCTTGGAGAGCTAACCACAGACCTTTTGTGGATGTACGTTGCCTCACGTCCTTTTGCCTCTTCCTGTAATTCCAAACAACATGATGATGTTGAGATCAGGGCTCTGTGGGGGCCAAACCATTCCTTCCTGGACTCCTTGTTGTTCGCTAAAGATAGTTCTTAAAGGCATTGATGTTGTATGTTTTGCGTTGTTCTGCTGCAGAATAAATCTTGGGCCAATCAGACCCCTTCCTGATGGTATTGCATGATGCATTAAGTATTTGCTCATATTTCTCACCATTAATCCTGACCAAATCTCCAACTCCAACTCAATTTGCAGAAATGCAGCCCCAGGCTTGCAAGGAACTTCTATTATGCTTTACAGTTGCTTGCAGACATTTATTTATTATAATTTCCCTTCAGCAAGCCCTGCTACAGCCAAATATTTAAACATTTTGACTCATCCGTCCATAGTACCTGCTGCCATTTTTGTGCATCCCCATTTCCTGTTTTTGTGCATAGTTGAGTCACTTAACTTTGTTTCCAAGTCAGAGGTTTGTCATTTTTGGCTGCATTTCTTCCATTAAGATCATTTCTGGTCAAATTTCTCCGAACAGTAAGTGGGTGTACCCACTGGTTTCCGCTAGTTCGTTGCTGATGTCACCGCTGGACAGCTTCTGATGTTCAAGGGAAATAAGCATAATATGTATCTTCTGCATTAAGTTTCCTTGGCCAACCACTGCTACTTAGGTCCTCATCATTGCTTGTTTCTTTGTGCTTCATTAAGATAACCTGAAAAGCACATCTTAAAACACCAGTCTGCTTTGAAATCTTTGCCTTGAAAAGACCTTACTGATGCAGTATAACAACCCTATGTGTAGTTGCTGTGCTCAGCCTTGCCATGGTGTATGATATGAAACTGTCTTCCACAAGCTCACCTTAATAGCAGTTTGGTTGTTCCTCAACTAGTATTAAGCCTCCTACACAGCTGTTTCTGTTTCATAGCTGTTTCTTCTGTTTCAATCTACATATGAAATTGATGATCTAGCACCTGCTTGATATAATTAGTTAATCATACACCTGACTCAGATCCTACAAAATTCTTGACTTTGTGCAAGTAGTCAAAGTGTGCAAAAGTAAGAACTGAAAGCCAAAGGGTTGTCACACCAAGTATTGATATGATTTAGATTGTTCTGTTTGCTCAATTTGCATTTTGTATATTGACAATAATAAACAATTAAAATATATATTTTTGAAAGCATTCTTACTTTACAGCATTTCTTCACTGCTGCCCAAAACATTTGCACTGTGTTGTATAAAATCCTGTCCCACAAAGTAGTGGCATTACAGTTTTTCTCAACTGCTTTCAGTCATTTCTCAGATCAGAATTGAAGTTTGCAGATTTCCAAGTGCATTTCTCAAAACAACACGTACAAACTGCACAACATAGTGGATAACCGGAAAATAAGCGTCACCTGCTCAAAATGCTTTGTCTATCGTGCAAAAGCCTGTTTTTTCATCAATCATTGTGTCAGAGGCAGCAGAATCCCATGTCATTTTTTCAACAATGTGAATGTGACAGGCAAAATTATTAGTCATGTTGTCAGTAGAACATCATACTCAGTTTTAGTTATTTAAATTATACTCAAGTCAGGTTTTGATGACTAGAAACTACTAAATTACCTTACTGGTGTGTGTCATAATTTACAGTGTCCCTCCGGTAAAAAAAGAAGTTACTTTTGCAAACCATTGTGCATCAACCAGGTGTTACAGTAATTTACATGGTATGAATAGATAATTTTTCTGATTGATTCCATCTAACCTCAGTTAACCAATCAACATCGACCTACGTAACAGTATATGGAAGAATCTAAACAAAAGATCACACTGTATTCACATTTTTACTGTACTGTCAATAGTGGTACTTACATACAGAAAACAAAAAAAACTACACATAGGCTATTTACCAACAAATGAAAACCTGAAAAAGACAAAGTGGGAAAAACTATACATGTACAGAAGGTAAAGGTGAAATTATATGGCAGTTTTCCTATGCGTCATGTCGGTCATGTTGGGCCACAGATTCGCATCCACATCACAACATATATTTTCCCTTGCAATGCATGGTGGAAAGAATCTTCTTGAGGGCCTAATCCAGCCTCTGCATGCATCTGCTGAGATGTCCTCACATGCTGCATCCATGGCAGCCAGCAGTGTCATCCGCGTATGTGGCCGATGATCATAAACCTTCCACCTCCAAGCCGAGAAAAACTCTTCAATTGGGTTTAGGAACGGGGAGTAGGGTGGAAGGAATTCAATCAGCATCCTGCAGTGGTGGACAAACCACTGCCTGATGTTGTCAGAGTGATGGAAACTGACATTGTCACAAATTACTACATACTTTGGTAGATCATCTCGATTGAGGTCCCTCTCATCTTCAGGAATGACATTTCTATAGAGATTGTCTAAGAATGTAAGGAGATGCTGTGTGTTGTACGGTCCCAAAATAGGAATATGAGCTAGCACACCTTGGTCTGAAATAGCAGCACACATAGTGATGTTTCCTCCACGTTGGCCTGGGACATCAACAGTAGCTCTCTGGCCGATTAGATTTCTACCACGCCTTCTGCCTTTGGCCAGGTTGAAGCCAGCCTCATCCAAGTATATGAAGTTGTGAGGTGTTTCTCTTGATTCCATTTCCATTACCAGAAAAAACACAGTGTGCATAAATTACTGTATTTGTCTTAATTGTTTACAGCTACATCAAATGTAAAGATCTATGAAGTTCCACCAATATCAAATGTGTAGAAGTTACTCTTACAGTATAGTGGGTATACAACATATCTGTACAAACTGGAGTCGTAGCTCTTTCACTCTGTCAGCATTTCTTTCAAAGGGTACATTGTACTGCTGCTTCATGGTGATTAGATGTCTTTTCAAGACCCTGTCTATAGTTGAAATGCTCACAGATTGTATATTTTCAAAGATACTGTTGTCTTCAACAATAGCACTTTGTATCTCCCTTAGTCTTATGGCATTGTTAGACATAACCATGTTGCAAATTGCTTCCTCCTGCTGAGGTGTAAAAAGGGGCCCTCTGCCACCCCTGCGAGGTTGTCTTGCAGTCCTACATGAGAAAATATATTGTAAATTATAGAAGTATAAGGATCACAGGATTTTGATTCATACAGTAAATAACTAAGAATACTGTTACAGTATATGTAACACACCTTAGGTTTTCCATGCATTCAGTATTCTTAGTTATTCTTCATGAGTTGCACCTCTGAGCTATTTCACAGAACTCTTTGATCATTGGTTAGTCTAGAGTTGCACATGTTTCTCTTTGTTAACGAAGGTGAAGACTCACCTGAGAGCAATTTGTCAATTCTGGACATATTTCTTAGCAAACATGTACTCACAATTTGTAGAAAACTGTACAGACATACAATTCTGAGAACACGTTCACTCATTTTGATAGTACAGACTTCCAACCTGAGAAAAAGACTGATTGGTTTGGTGGTTGTGACATTTCAGCTGAGAACCAGGACAAGTTATTTTGCACAGCAGGACAAAAGCAACAAGAATTGTCAAAAGCAGCTGACAGATATACAGAACCATTTGCATGTTGTCCAAAAGCAATTGCAAATTGATGAAAACAACAAGACATTGCTGATATGATGTGAAGAACTGACAACAGGTTCTGACGGTGGGACGAGTAGTTTTGAGAAATGCAGTTCTGTTGTGAGAAATGACTGAAAGCAGTTGAGAAAAAATGTAATATCCATATAATCAATCACATTGTGGGTGTGTATCTGTATCTATTTAAGAAACTTTTTTTTACACAGAGGCATTTTATTTTCATGACATAAAACTTTGCCTGGATTATTTATTTCTTTTTTGGTAAAGAGAGCTTGCCAGGGTTCCCTTTAGATCCATAAACTGATACTTAAATTGTATGGTTTCCCGAAATCTAATTTTGTACTTAGTTATCTGCCAGACATTTTTTATCCAACACAACCTACAATTGAGATACAATTTAAGCAAACAGCCAGGCAAGTAAGGGTTTTTTTCCGAGCCTTACAGTCGCTGTCTGGCAGTAATGATATTTGAACTTATAATCTTCCCATCATTAGCTCATAAACATTTCATATGATCCATCAATATTCATCATACTGCTGCAATTTATAGTGAGATTTATTTTCTTATTCATATTATACAGCTCGCCCCGTACTCCAGGTGAGCTGCTGGCCTTATTCCGCTATCCACGCGACCCATACACGGTGGAACAGGCTAGAGCTGGAGAGATCTTTGAGCAAACTCTTCTCCTTATTCAACAGCATGTCAACCAGGGCCTTATGGTGGACACTAATGGGACAGGTACTTCATCAACTCTTTTGTGACCATGTTAAAAAGAATGTTTGGATAGCAACATTTCAGAATCTTGAAATTATAAGGTTTGAATATCTGGTGGTTTTGTGATTTTTTACAAGGTCTAGACTTGTCTTATGGTTTATGCATGACTTTAGGCTGCGTTTAAAAGAAAGGAAGCTCAGGGAGCCTTTCAGATATGAGTCTTTAAGGGACACTGTAGCTCTTTGAATTGCCAAGATTAAACCATAAGAGCTTATCACAACAACCAAGTTCTCAAAGTAGCACTGTGCTTTTTTTGAGGTTAAGCATGTTTTGCTGATGAAGTTGTTTGAACATCTTTTTTTTTTTGTATATTAAATGTGCTGCTACATGATGCAAGCTGAACAAAACCACAAAGTTAAAAATAAACAGCTGATAAAAGGAATTTACAGATTTGCCTTATTGAACTGCATCTTTGCATTTAAAAAGTTATGCAGGGGTAGAATAACTAATATTTGTTATTCACACCTTTAAACTTTGCTCTTTCTAACCTTCTCTTAGCTTTTCGTTATAATGACCTGGTGTCTCCTCGCTTCTTGGATATGATTGCAAACCTGTCCGGCTGCACAGCTCACCGCCGCATCAACAACTGCTCCGACATTTGCTTCCATCAGAAGTATCGCACCCATGATGGCACATGCAACAACCTGCAGCACCCGATGTGGGGCGCCTCGCTCACTGCCTTCGAACGCCTGTTAAAGTCTGTCTATGACAATGGCTTCAATTTGCCTCGTGGTGCCACAGAGCGACGTCACAACAACTTTGCTCTGCCCCTGCCTCGACTCGTCTCCACCACCATGATAGGCACAGAGACAATTACTCCTGACGAGCGATACACACACATGCTCATGCAGTGGGGCCAGTTCCTAGATCATGACTTGGATTCCACTGTAGCAGCACTCAGTCAATCACGATTCTCTGATGGCCAGCTGTGCACATCAGTCTGTACCAACGACCCACCTTGCTTTCCCGTCATGTTCCCACCCAACGATCCGCGACAACGAAGGACCAATGCCCGGTGTATGTTTTTTGTGCGCTCAAGCCCAGTTTGTGGCAGTGGTATGACCTCATTGCTCATGAATTCAGTGTACCCTCGTGAGCAGATCAACCAACTGACGTCCTACATTGACGCTTCCAATGTGTATGGCAGCTCCGAACATGAAGCAGGGTTGATACGAGACCTGGCCGGGCATCGGGGTATGCTGCGGCAGGGCATTGTCCAGCGCACAGGAAAGCCACTTCTGCCCTTCGCCAGTGGGCCACCCACAGAGTGCATGCGCGATGAGAACGAGAGCCCAATTCCTTGCTTCCTTGCTGGAGATCACCGTGCCAATGAGCAGTTGGGCCTCACAGCGATGCACACGGTGTGGTT
Source organism: Silurus meridionalis (assembly GCF_014805685.1). Lineage (NCBI taxonomy): Eukaryota > Metazoa > Chordata > Actinopteri > Siluriformes > Siluridae > Silurus > Silurus meridionalis. Next base: position 20,175,800 of record NC_060891.1, on the reverse strand, counting down.
CCGTGAGCATAATCGTATAGCCAGAGAACTACTGCGGCTCAACCCACACTGGGATGGAGATACTATTTACCATGAGGCACGCAAGATTGTGGGCGCCCAGATGCAGCACATTACCTACACTCACTGGCTGCCAAAGATACTGGGTGAAGCTGGCATGAAAATGATGGGCAGCTACCATGGCTACAACCCAAACATTAATTCAGGAATCGTTAACGCCTTTGCCACGGCTGCGTTCCGTTTTGGCCACACTCTCATCAATCCCATACTGTATAGGTTAGATGAAAACTTCCAGCCTATCCAGCAGGGACACATAGCTTTGCACAAGGCTTTCTTCTCTCCTTTCCGAATTGTAAATGAGGGAGGCATCGACCCCCTGCTGCGCGGACTGTTTGGCGTGGCAGGAAAGATGCGAGTAACAACACAGCTGCTCAACACAGAGCTCACAGAGCGCCTCTTCTCAATGGCCCATGCTGTGGCTTTGGATCTTGCCGCCATAAACATCCAAAGAGGACGTGACCATGGCATACCACCCTATAATGACTACAGAGTGTTCTGCAATCTTTCCTCAGCGCAGACCTTTGATGACCTCAGAAACGAAATTCGCAACCCCACTGTTCGGGAGAAGCTCCAGAGGTAAATGCGTAATAAATGTAGTTATATAGCCTGTTAAATATGTTTGTATTGTTTCACTAATCGTTAGTGCAGATTTATTGGGCTGTATGTAATTTTAGGCTCTATGGTATACCTCTAAACATCGATCTGTTCCCTGCTCTGATGGCTGAGGATCTTGTTCCTGGGAGCAGACTGGGGCCAACGCTCATGTGTCTACTGGCAACACAGTTTAAACGACTCAGAGATGGTGACAGGTAAACTACATGTCTTTCATATGCATAACTAAAATTTGATGATTGATGTTTAACTCCAACAATTCTTCAAAATGTACAGTGTGCATAAATAGACAAATATTATGGCAAAGGTATGTATCAGTATCTCTTTCATTTCACTACATTCAGAGAGGTTAAATTAAAAGACATTTTACAGTATTGCAATAGTCTAATCTATAACCTTGGCTGTATCATTTCCATCTGATGATTTATAAAAAGCAATAATTTTACTTAGTTTTTTGGAACTTACTTATGCATACTGTTAAACAGTTGTGTTAAAAGCGCAATGCTAACTGATCTGTTGGTGCTGCTTACATTTTATTTTGTTAAAAATAAATAGCACAAGATAATGGGCAACAAGTCGACTAGAAATTGGTTGACTCACTTATGAAAGGAAAGCTGTTCTGACATGGAAAAGTCTTTAGGCAGAGTATTTACCAGTTTATTGGTAAACAAGCTGAAATTATTTGTTTTATTAATTGCCCAATGAAAAAAAGTCTGGTGGAAATGTTTACAGAAGAAGCTGTTTATAGCAGTTGTTTTTTTAAAATTGATAATAAGACCTAGTTGTTGTTTTTTTTATCAATTTAATTATGAAGTGGTGCTTTTTAATTACTCATAAATAAATATATATAAATACAGTGTAACTGTAAAGACATTGCAGTGATATAACTAGTAACTACAGGAATTTGTTACAGTATTTCAAAGAAGGGAGTACACCCCTCACATTTCAGCAACCATTTTAGAATGCCTTCTCAAGAGACAATACTATTGAAATAAAACTTATATAAATTTCGAAGTAGTCAATGTGCATCCTAGAGCAGAAGGTGGAGAAGTGCCGTGTGTCTAACATTTAGCAGCTCCGTGATGTCATTATGGAGGAGTGGAAGGGGATCCCATCAACAACCTGTGCAGCTCTGGTGAATTCCATGTCCAGGAGGATTAAGGCAGTGCTACATAACAATGGTGCTCACACAAAATATTAACACTTTGGACACAGTTTTGGCATATTTGTACTGCTATACAAGCTACACATTGAAGACTCTAAAATATATCCAAGTTTCAATTATATAGTATTGTCCCTTGAGAGGATATACTAAAATGGTTGCTGTGTGAAGTGTGTACTCGCTTTTGTGAGATACTGTATAACAAAATGTGTTTCCATTTTATATCGAGCTACATCACATTGTGTTCCTTACATCATGCACACTTTCATTGTTTGTGATTTGTTTATCATGTTGTAACTATTTTATTACATTACATGTAACTACATTTTTAAAGTGACACAAATACGATTTATTTGATCTGTTTTACGTTTATCTTTTTCAGGTTCTGGTATGAGAACCCTGGTGTGTTTAGCCCTGCTCAATTGACTCAGCTAAAGCAGGCATCTCTCACCCGGGTGCTGTGTGACAATGGTGACAACATTACTCGCATTCAGTCTGATGTCTTCACCGTGGCGGAGTTCCCCCGTGGATATGGAAACTGTGAGGATGTGCCAAAGGTTGACCTGCGTATGTGGCAAGACTGTTGTGAAGGTATGTCAATGGCAAAACTATAATCTTTTTGAAAAAGAAATTCTCACGTGAATGAAATTTTGAATGTCCAGGATGTGTCTAATTTTGTCTGTAGTTGGCTAGACTGCTTACTGTTACATTCTAATTAGAATGACTCAGATTGTTGCTTTGCTTTGAATAGCACTGAAACTATATTCATGTGAGAACAGAAAGGTTAATCTATCTGTCTACAATGCAGTAATGATATGTCATGAGGGTTCTTGTCTGATCTAGTTCTGTCTTTTAAATCACACTTTTCAAATTAACTGTATTCTAGTATCCTCAATGTATTGTTTACATAGCTTAGCTTTGTTTTGTTTTTTTTAAGTTGTGTTCATTCTATAGTCTTGACTACATTAAAGGTCGCTAATAATAAAGAAAATTATAATATTTCATTGTTATATTTGTTTTGGACCTGAAGTGGTTAAAACTAGCAAAGAAATATCATGGAGCATAATTATTGAGCGAAGAAAAAAAAATTTCTGGATCATAAAAGATTACCATGTTGAGAAACTTCTTTTATGTTTAATTATGTATTGTCAGGGCAGTGACCACGCACAGGAATCGGGAGTAACTCAATCATAGTCTTTATTTTAAGTTTAGCACACAAACACAAGTCTGGGAGAGTTATGAACCGTAATGCAGGTATAGTCCGTAAAGTTGGTTTAATCCGTAAAGCGGGTAGGATCTGTAAAGCGAGTATAATCCATACCGTGTGTGTAATCCGTAAAGCGGGTAGGATCCTTAAAGCGAATATAATCCGTACCGCGAGTGTAATCCGTAAAGCGGGTAGGATCCTTAGGATCAGAACACAGAGCAGGAACTAGTGGGGAATGTTGGCGGTCAGGAATCTGGTCGATCACTGTAGTCATCAAGTAGAAACGACAGCGAGTGCGGTGGAACCTGGACCTTTTAAAGGGGAACAGTAATGATAAACAGGTGCTGCCGATTAGAGCTATGAAACACAGCGTGAAAACCTCAGAGGGCGGCGTGGCAGGTGGATCCCGTCCGGGGCGGCTCCTGACGCCCCAAACCTACACTCGTCAGGTGGGCCAGGGCACTCCGAGGAGGGTCTCGCCACCCATCCAGGGTCGAAGAAGGAGGCCCGGAAGAGGAAAGCTTTGGGCAGGCCCGCACCACTAAAAACCCGAGGAAGGTCGGGCGCCAGTGGTGGAAACTGCGGAGCCTGTTGCGAACCACCGCTGGCTGAAACATCTGGCTGGAACTCTGAAGTGTGATGGCACCTTCGGAGAGACATGGGACCGTTTTTGGAGCGTGACGGCGCCTTCAGAGGGGTCTTGAAGCGCGACAGTGCCTTCGGAATGTATATAATTTGGAAAACAAACATTTTGAAATATACATTAACTAGTATCACTGGTGGGGAAATGGCTAATACTTTAGGGATTTTGGGATTCCTTTTTTTCTCAACAAAGACTGTAAAACAAAGATTTTGTTTTAAGAAAAGTTTTTTATTATAGTTTAAGTAAAAAATTTGAATTACCGTGTTAATGTCTATTTTATACTAACTGATGTGCTGATTTTTATGATTGCTGCCAATAATACTGGCTGGCTTTGTTTTTTTGTACTTCTAGATGTATTGTTGTTTTGATTCTACTATCAGTAAAGTGCAACTATGATTACATCTACAGACTGCCGCACCAAAGGTCAGTTCAACGTGCTGTCTTATCACTTCAGAGGCCGCAGGTCAGCAGATCACAGCTACACGGAAGAGAAGCCTTCTATAAAGTTGCAGGATGATTACAGGTCAGTCTTCTGCTTAAATTTTAACTTTCACACTGAATTCATTGTAAAGTTAATGTTATTAATCATGCATGCTATGTACCCATACTGAAACCTAGCCTGTACTAAGTATATCAAATATCGTCCTAAATGTATTTATTATACCATAATTGTTCTTTTTGTTTTTTTGTTTTTTTTTGCCACATGGATGACAGAACCATCGTAAATACAACATTTTCCTCAAAATCAAACACTGAACCACCAGCAAATGACTTCCAGGACTTTGTGATGGACATGCAGAAGACCATCACTAGTTTACGAAAGCAGGTGAGACTGGACAAAGGTAGATTAAAACAGAAAAATAATCCACATTAGTGTCATGTTAAAAAAAGATATGGGACAATTGTACTTGTTCACCTTTATATAGGTGTATATAAATAAAAATAAAGGCAACTGTATAATTATCAATAATATATTGACTTAATATACTGACACCAATCAGAGATACCATTATGAAATTATAACATAATGCCCGGTTAAGTGAATAACACTGATTACCTTTTCATCATGGCATCTGTTGGAGGGTGGGATATATTAGGCAGAAAAATTTTTCCTCAGAGTTGATGTGTTAGAAGCAGGAAAATGGGCAAGCGTAAGAATTTGCCCGAGTTTTACAAGGACCAAATTGTGATGGCTAGACAACTGGGTTTAGAGCATCTCCAATACTTCAACTGTTGTGGGATGTTCCCGGTCTGCAGTGGTCAGTGTTTATCAAAAGTGGTCCATGGAAGGAACAGTGGTGAACCGGCGACAGGATCATGGGCGGCCAAGGTGTGGTCTGATCCAACAGATGAGCTATTGTAGCAGAAGAAGTTAATGCTGTTAATGCTCAATGGGCCAGGACTGTTTTGGCAGCAAATAGGGGAACCAACACAATTTTAGTCAAATGACCATAATGTCATGCCTGATCGGTGGCCATAAAGTAATGCCTGGTCGGTGTACACCAATACACTGTTGCAAAAACTTTTCTGATTTGCTTTTTCTCTGCAAATGCTGAAGCCATGCTAAAAAGTAGAATTGTATTATATTTCTGCACCATTATAATGTAATATATTAATTATCTTTAAAAAAATTTCATATTGAGAATCCTCATGAATCCTCATCCTCGGGAACCTTCATCCCCAACAGTGTTAGTGGACAGTGAATTTATTTGACTATGACTGAGGGGTGCTGGATACATGTAACTATTGTGCAAGCATATGCCCAGATTTGGAACAATTTCCTCAATTAACATTTCTCATTTGTAAAAAAAAAGATCCTGCACCAAGCAGATGTCCTGGCATAAGTTTTGTACTGAAGACTACACAAATTCTGCATTATTTCAGAGCTGCTCTGAAGCAAAGTGCCAACTTCATTCCTGAAAATTACCATGTTTATTAGAGCGGGAAAATTACCCGCTGGACTGCAATCCAACTCTCCAGGACTGCACCCCTGCTCTAGAGAGTTGACGAGATGAGCTGGCACTGCTTGAACTAAAACAGGATCAGAATCAGATAGCCCTGCACATTTGGACATTTTACGCTGAGTTCCAGTGCAGTAATTGAATCCACATTGCAAACACATGGCTTTAATTAAGGCATCATCATGGTGAGAGACTGAATGAATTGTATAACTCACGTCACCACCTTGAACTTTAGAAACATGATTCGTGTCATGATTCATGTTTTAAACCTTATTACCAAGGACATGCATAGAGATGCAAGTTAACTGTGATTCTATGTCATTTGAGTTAAAGCGAATGATTTACAGATGGCTTTGCTGCAGTCGGTTGCAACACTATTAATGAAGACCTCAGTTTTTTACAGTGTTTAAAGTGACCAGCTCTGATTAAGTTTCTAGGTGCTAAAAGGCTATGACTTATACTCTGGGGCATTTTCTGTTCTGCAGATAAAAAGACTTGAAGTCCGTTTAAGTAAGACAGACTGCACTGATGAGGAAGGAGGACACAGAGGGAACAGAGAGGCCTGGAAGAAAGACTCCTGCACCACATGCGAGTGCAAAGTATGTATGCTTTGTTTGTATATTCAAGCAGTTTTGTGGATTGGAAGTTCTTTATAACTATATCAAACTTCACCAATAAAAATATTCAATATACTTAGCTGTATGTTGTTTCATAGCATAGTCTGCTCCAGGTGGTGTGCTCAACTACAGGAGTATTACATAATAAATGTAAATGCTACAAGACGTTGTAATAGGAAAGGTTTTAGTAAACAATAACAGGGTTGCAAATGGTGATGTTTTAAAATTTTGAGGTGGATTATTTCCCTTTAACAGCATGGCAGTTCTGAAATTTTAATCAGATCATGTCAAGTCAAGTAGGCTTTTATGTTCATCCCAACCATATACAGTTTGGTACACAGTGAAAAAAATAAGTTCTACAGAAAAGTGTACAGTGGTGTTCTTTAGGCATTCCAAAATTCACCGTTGAATTTGTGTTGAGCTTCCACTAAGAACCAAATAAAGCAGGCTAAACTAGTTGCATGTTAAATGCAACTAGTTTAGTACTTTCTTCCCCAAATACAGCTGCTTTAATTGCATCGTACTACCTATTTCAAAACTCAGACAAAGGCTAATGAATGAGGATGAGGAGTGCATATTTATGCATATAGAGCTAGTTCATTCAAAGTTGCTCATCAAAATGTCACTGCACGTCATCAAGCCTTTATCTGGCCCATACCCATGCCAAATTCACATCTGTGTTATTTCAGTAGCTCTGTGTGCATGGGAGTTTGGTATTGTGTGTCTCTCTGGCTAACACACTCCTTTATACCCTTTATCTTTCATGCCTAGAGAGGATTTAATGCTGTTGCTCTGCCAGCCCAGCCCTTCATCCACGTGCCAAGTGACATTCTTTGCAAATGGTGGCCAAGCGATTTTTAACCTTTTGCCCAAAATAGCTTTGATGTCTTATCATAAAAACAAGCAGTGGATTATTTTAGCTTTACTTGGCTATAGAAAGGGCCAATATAACCCTTTTTTCTCAATAAAAGCATGCAGTGAAGCTAGACGACTAAGATTTGCTGATTACTCCCCCCCCCTTTTTCCGCTTATTTTTTTTATCTACGATCACTTTCTATTTCTTTTTCTCCTCTGATTTTATATTTTTCCTGTGTGTATAGGAGGGCCAGGTGACGTGTTTTGTGGAGAAGTGTCCTCCAGCATCATGTCCAAAGCCTGAGACACCGAAAGGTGTTTGCTGTCCCGTGTGCCTGAAAAAAACATCAAAAAATCAGGCCAAAGAACATCATGTATAACCTCAGGAACACAAAAGCATTTAAAGAAGAGACTTAAGTGATGCAGCCTAATGCATCTACATGCCTCAGTGTGTTTCTTTTTTTTTTAACCCATATCTTCATGGCATGGCATCAGCTACCATGTTGCCACACAATCAACTTTTAAAATAGCAGATAAATCAGTGGATGAACAGATGAATGCCTAGAGGATGCTCTCTTACTCCTTTCTCCATCAGGCCTGATTTAGAGGACCAGAGGCTTTTAAAGACCACCAACTGTGTAGGCCTGACCCTTCCTGCCATCGTGTGCACTGAAAAGAAAGGATTACATTACAAATCAAGCTTGAATTAATCTGTTATTTGTCAGGTAGTCTCTAAAGCGTTCCTTGGTTGAGAGATGGCTAATGGTGCTACTTTCCCAACATTAATTCATAATGTATTGCTTTGTACTTTTTTTAATTTTATTTACGTTTTTACACAGTATGCAAAATGTTGTGCACACTTAGTATGTGCCTTCCAAGGGTGTTCCTGGTTTTTTAACATTTTATAGGAAAAAAATACTAGTGTTACTCCAGCTTTTACTAAACTTTTATGGTGCTTTCTTATCATTTAATGAGTATATAGCTTTACACATGCATTCACCTTTGTATCAACCTCTTGTATATGAAGATAATGTGAATATATTGAAAAATATATTTGTAATTGAAGAAAGTCTACTGATCGCCAAATGTTTCGTTCCAGTAGCAACTGGTTAACATATGGTGCTTTACATGTTTGCTTGATTTTTTTTTTCTTTTTTTTCCTGACACTAAACATTTCACAGGGGCAAAAGAATAGTAGGTAAGGTAAACAGGCTTTTGTACAAGAGAGTCTTACATCTGGACATCACAATGTTAGTTTAGTTAAATACATTTGTCCGCAGACATCTTGTTCACGAGTACTTTTCCATCCTGTTTCGAAAAAGTAGTTTACTGCCAATGAGTCCCTTTTCTGCTGAACAGATTCTTAACAGTGTTGAAGAAAGACATTGCCTCATTAGAGTGCAGCACAGATTTCGTGCTCATGACAGCATTATTTTCTACACGCTTTTTATTTTCTTTACATAGCTCATGCATCGTTCCTTATGGCAGTCTAAGGTTCTGCTCTATTTCACTGTCATTCTTAGGATTTAAAGACCTTTCTCTTTACATTTTTTATAGATGTAGTGGGTTATGTTAGAGTATGAAGACCTGATTACTTAGAACAACATCGCCTGTCCCTCCCCAGCCTCAAAGTAACCTTATATAAGATACTTGTGACTTACAATCTTTGCTAATTTCCTTTTCTCTGTGGCTTGCCTGTGGATATTCAGAACGTTCGCCTGAATGTTTTTCTTCAGAGTTAGCAGAAGGCATGTGAACAGTGCTGATGTCATGTTCGAGAATGTGACACTTTGACCTTAGTTGTGCTCAAATTAAAGCCATATGGAATAGTACAGGCAATGTTTTTATGTGAAACAGAAGAATAATACTGTGGAAGCCATAAAAAAAACTGAGAACCCCAAAAATACTAACAGGCACATTTTAACAGTTCACACTCACAGGGTATGACTTAGTTTCTGATTGTCAAGCATGTGGTATATTTTGGAGGTTAAACTTGTAGTGTTGGGTAATTGTGTTTCTAGTGAACAGCCAAATTTAAGTATTATTTTTTTGTTTATGTTACTATGTATCTGTTTGCTTTCTTTTCTTTGCCTCCCCACAACATGGTTCATCTGTGCTCTCTTTGTCCCCATGCCCCAGACTAATGTCAGTGCTCATTCAACAGTTTTACCCAAGACTCTGACCTCTGCCCAATTGCAATGCAATGCACTGCATGACTGAACAAACTGAACCCAGGGTTCAGAATGATTACCTTATATTTTGTTTTGTATTTCTGCCAAAGATTGTTTGCACTGTATTGTATGCCTCTCAACAAGAATAAAATGAACACATTTGATTTTTTTCTTTTTTTTTTTTTTGGCACTTTCAACTTCCAAGACCAATTCTATATTATATTGTATATCCAATCAAATAAAATGGATAACCTTAAATTGAAAAGTTTTTACATCTATCCACTCTAAACATAAACTAAATTTACCATTAATGTGATTAAGAAATTTGATACGATATTTCTATGGGCGATTGTTTTCCTCTTCGCTGGCATTCTATTTAGCTAAAATCTTAAATTTGGACTTTAGAGAGGAGCAACTATTTTAAAGTCTGTTTCTTTCAGCGTTTATGTGGACACCACAAAACCTTGTGTGAAATTATATGAGCACATATTTTTCAATCTCATTAGAAAAATATTTTTAAATTCCATCTTTTGTAGAATTGAACAATAAAAAGCTGCATATCATAAAAATCCATTACAATGGGGTTCCAAGAAAATGTTTTTAATCTGCATTCGATTTTAAAACTGAATTATTCCTTGGATTTCAATCTTACACATTATGTAAAAAAAAAAGTTAAAGGTCCTATTTTACTTATTGAAGGAAACCACTTTTATAGATACGTTCAGTGTTTCATGTATACTGAGTGAAAGAAATGTGTAGTGTTCTGGGATGTTATAGGATGACCATTTAAAGAAATGTATTGTGTAAAACATGATGTGCTGTTATGTTTCAGAAAAATGATGTCCTGATACAACATCTTTTCCTATAACCACATACAAAAATTGTATGCTTCTTATACCACATCGTTTTTATTTTTGCTATTTAAAGTCAGTTATCTATATACTACATTTTTCATAACAAAGAAAAGTTTACAAGAAAAGATACCACAAAAAACTTTTAAACACTTATTCCTTCACCAGCCTTTCTTTCTCTTTTTTTTTTTTTTACATATCATGTTACAGATAAACCAGGAAGTCGTCCTGAAAACTTGTGGTGGACCTTGTGCTGTGGTGGAAAACTTGCTGTAATAAAGTGTTGATATCATTAAATAAATGTTTCTTTAAAGAGAATGTAATCATATCAACAATTATTATTATTCCTTTTATAATTTGTTTGTTGGAAAGAGTTAATGAGGGCAGGTTGTCATTATACCCTGTCAGGTCACCTTTAAAAAAAAACTTAATTTAAGCATGATGTTTAAGACAAATGTCTGAAATGTGGTGAGAAAAATTTGGAAGGTCACTAGCTGGCTGCAGGATTGTGTTTGCCAGGATTGCCAGAGGTTATAGATTTAAGCAGTTCTACTATTGATTCTGAATGTGTAACAGATGAATGTTAAATATCTCTTAAAGCTTACATTTGGAACTGAAGGTAACAATTTACTTTTTTTTGTTGTTGTTATTGTTGTCATTGTATTTTGCTATTTACTCAATGAAGTGTGTTTCTTTGTCCTGTCAGGATCCCGACCGAATTCAAGGCTGCAGTATTGTCTTACACAAGCAGGTAATGCAGGCAGTTTCCTGTTTTCTGCTGTCAAGGGATTTATAAACATATTCTTTACTGAGGTTTCCTTCTTGTAAATAGGCTACTTATAATATTTGGGCCTTTTACTCTGCGGCGGAATGGAGGAAACTGTCTAGCCACATTCATTCTGTTCGTTATAGTTCGATGTTTTGACTAAACGGAAAACAGACATTTATTGAATACAGAACAATCTCCAACAGCTTATTTGAACGCCACATAAAAGCGTTGTGATCAAAGACAGAAATACATACATGAGGCAGATCAAAAACATTTGTTGACCCTGATCCAGCTGCAGGTTGTTTTCTTTATCTCTTCATATGGATGTCCTATTCAGTAGTGCCCAGACACGTCTGAATCAAGCTCATCATTATACAATATATTTACACTGATTATGCTAAAATACTATGAGCTCAATAAAGCTGTTCTTTAATTAAAATATATTTCAACTGCTTATGAACACTTATTCACTTGTTCCCTCCACACGTCCGAACACTCTGACCCCACCTCTCCTTCAATTGAATTGGTTGAATATTCAAACCAATAATTTCCTTTTATTTTCCTTTCTGCCCTCAGAACTTATTTGGGTAAGTAAAAGTCCCATCTAGTGGTTTGGTAGCTAAGTGGTTATGCTGTCTGGTTACTGATCCGAAGGTCGTGTGTTCAATCTGTAGTATAGCCAGGGTCCCACCCTGAGCTGTACTCCAATTTATGACTAGTAATGGAGTACTATTACAATATTTTTCACACAAGTAGGATTGTCATAAAGTCTTCACACCACAAGTTGTGGTGAATTTTGTTCCAATTAGCCCCAGTCCAGACAGAATTACATGGTGTAGCCATGTTGGTTCATTAGGTCCAATGACTATTTGCTCAGGTGTGGAGTGGTAGCTCGGTATTTAAGGTGTTGGTTTACGGATCAGAAGGTCAGTGATTCAAACCACGATATTGCCAGGGTGCCACCCTGAGCCCGCTGCAGGGTGGCTTGTCAGCAAGTCTTTACCGCACAGGTTGTGGTAAAGTTGGTTCCAATTAGCCAGACAGAATTACATGGTGTTTAAGTATGAAAATGAAGCCATGTTGGTTCATTAGGTCCAGTGACTATTTGCACAAGGGTGGAGTAGTAGCTCAGTGGTTAAGGTGTTGGTTTACATATCAGAAAGCCATGGGTTCAAGTCCTGGCCTTGCTGTTTTTATTTGTCCATTGAATTCTAATGGTTTGTCTAATTTCAGTTTTGTTGTTTTGCAGTAAGATATCAATTCTTTTTCACAAGTAGGATTGTCAGGAAGTCTTTACAGCACAGGTTGTGGTAAAGTTGGTATCAATTAGCCGCAGTCCAGAGAGAATTACATGGTGTTGAAGTATGAAAAGGAAGCCATGTTGGTTCATTAGGTCCAGTGACTACTTGCATAACGGTGAACTGGTAGCTCCGTGGTTAAGGCATTGGTTTACTGATTGAAAATTCATAGGTTCAACCCCTGCTATCGACAGTTTTGGTTGTCCATAAAATTTTGATGGTTTGTCTACTTTCAATTTTGTAGTCTTGCAGTAAGATATCAATACTTTTCCACAAGTAGGATTGTCAGGAAGTCTTTACAGCACAGGTTGTGGTTAAGTTGGTTCCAATTTAGATATGTTAATGTTATACCCACAATGTTGCAGTGCTGTACAAAAAACGGAAAATAAAAGTTATATCCAACTCTGCTAGTTTCACGATTACAACAGGCAACGGAAACCGTGAGTAAAACAAAGTGTTGTTTATTCATTTTTGACAGGTAATACACAACAGAGTAAGAAACGGGAGGGCAGGTAACAAAAGACTTAATTAAGGTGCATTTCAGATGAAGCGTAGCAAGGAGCATAGGCAACTCAGGGGATCGCAGGAGCAGTAGGTAGTCCTAGATCGGATGGCGAGTGACGGGGAAGAGAAACCTTTTAAGGGGGATAGGTAAATGGAAAACAGGTGTAGGTGATTTAGTAGGAGGGAGAGGCTGAGCGAGAGTGTTGAGTGTTGGAGGGAGGTGTGACTGGTAGCTCTCTGACATTACCCCCTCCTCCAGGGGCTTGAGTATGGATTGATGCCCCAACCCATACTCAAGAGGGAACCCATCCTCATTTGGCTTGCACCGAATGTCCATTTATTGCAGATATACGATGTTGCGGGGTACAGTGATGTTGATCAGAAGCAAACTATAGTCCTGAGTCAATGTAGCAGACTGTTGACATTAACTACAGTCCAAATCCATCCTCAAAGCTCCCGTACTTGCTCAGGAATTTCATGGAACCACCCAAGTCGTTGATGAGTAACCGTCCCCAGCTGCACAGAGTGGCCTCCAAATAAAGAGAACACTATCCAGAGGCAGGCCTGGACGAAATGGGAAGATCCGCCGATAGAAGAGGGGTGACAGGAAGAGAAGGATATGGATTATTATGTGTCCATATTGTTGTATGAAAGTTAATGTCACTGTGCAGTTGGGACTTTGGCAAGACTAGAGAAGGTAACTCAAACATGGGGGTCTCTGGGATGATAGACGACCCACCACACCACCATCAACAAAACTGAGTGAAAGTGTGGGAGTGAGGAGATGACAGCATACAAATATCCCAGTTCACCAAACGTTTTGGAGACAAAGTGAGAGAGTCACAAAAGATGGTTTGGACATGTGCAGAGGAGGGACATGGAGTATTTTAAAAGGAGAATGCTTGAGGATGGAGCTGCCAGGAAGGAGGAAAGGAGGAAGACCAAGGAGTAGGTTTATGGTGTGGCAAAGGCAGATGTAGAGGACAGGGGGGTATGGAGACGGGTAATCTGCTGTGGCGACCCCTAATAGGAGTAGCCGAAAGAAGAAGAAGAAGATTTGGATGAATAGCTTCGTAGCTCATTGTCTGGCCTTTAAGAAAGCATTAAGATTGCTTACAACTTCCAGCAAATAAATACAGTGACAGTTTAGAGGTAATTATTTTAGGCCTGACTGTTATCCTCCTGGGCAGGTGAGAGCAAATCATAATTCAACATATGTATACCATGATGCTTAAATACAGGAAATTTGATCTACGGATTAGGCATATGGGAACACCTGTGTAAAGCTCATTTAGTAACATGTATATGCATTTGTAGTCCTTTTTGTACATAAAGTAGACGTTATATAGACTGTGCTTTATGTTACTACACTATGTTGCTCTTCCTTTATACTCACCCATGTAATCATTTTATTCTGATTATTGGAGTTTAGTTTTCTTTAAGTTTTTTATCTTTTTGTCTTTTGCCTAATTCCAAAAATGAATGTGCAGTTACAATCTAACCTAAAATTTTTTCTAATAAAAATACTCTCATTGTCAGGGAACCACCAGCCACGCCTCCCCTCTGCACTCAGCACATTCTCAGCACCTCGTCTTCATACTAATCACCTTCACTTGTCTCCAATCGACACCCTTCCTTTATAAGGCCCCCATTCTCACTCACTCACCGTCCGATCAACGGTTCATTCTGGCAAACATCCCTGGACTACCCATGTTTCGGAGTATACCCGTTTTCCAGTGCATGCTTCTACCTTCCTTCTGTCTCTTTTCCCAAGGCTAATAAACGTCCTGTCTGTATTTTGTTTTCCGACTCTTGATCCTATAACATTTATATGATAGCATGTTTTTTTCCCTAAATTTCTCAATCTTTTAACACAATCTTTGTCTGTCTTTGTTGTGTACATATTGCTTTCTTTCTCAAACCATTTTCTGTTTGGAACTATCGAATAGTATAGGTGTTTTTTAGTAACTTTTAGTTATTGCATTAATTCAATTATTTCTATATTAAAGTGTCAGTGATTTGATTTATGGACACAGACCATGTATAAATAGGGATATTTTTCATGCCTGGCTATTGCTTCACTAGATGTGGAAATACCAGCCATACTTTCCACATATCTAACAAAAACATCCTCTGACATCACCTGAAAAAGCTGTGCCTTTTCGTTTCCACAGAGCCCTCCGAGAGATTGGATTTTACACTTATAAGAGTGGTCAAGTGAGGGCACAAAGGAGTGCCAAGAAGTCATTATTGCTCTTGAAAAGAATCTCTGTATGTTCATCTGAGGAATGACTTACTGGCCTGGGTTTCAGAGCTGAGTGCCAGCCAGCTCAGGCGATGCCAGTAATCATTTGCTTTTTGCCAGACCACTTCATAAGCTGACAGAGATTTAAAAAAGCCTTTGCAAAGAAAGCAGCAACCTCAAAAAACCCAAAAAGAAAACATCCATACACACGTTCATGTGGATGTGGTTAACAGGATGGGCTACTGATCAGACGGTTGTGAGGTAAAATTCCAACACGGCCAAGCTGCCAGGATGAGAAAAATTTTAACACTCACATGTCCAGTGAGTCTTGAAATCATGCCTCAGTGCCAAGTTGCTGTGAATAAAAGCATCAGGCTTAATATTACACTACTTCTACTTAAATCTCATTACTACTCATTATGGCAATATATCACACTCCACCTGTACATTATTGATGGGTTATCAGAATTAGCAGAATTTAATTGTACAATGTAACTGCCAGTTTTTACTGTGCATATAAAAATAAACTCTTTGAATCTTGAATGCTAAAACGTTTCAGCACGTTTCTGTGTGTGCTAGAGGCAATCTGCTCTTCACAGTCTTGTTGTGGAATGTGAACTATTTGCCTTTTTTTTTTTTATTGCCAAGATATTTTTAAGTCTTCCCATATGTTCAAATATGAACAAGCTCTTTTGTGGAGATGAAGAGAGCAGATTAAAAGCTTGATGTTCAGAACCTCACAATCCCAGCAGTGTCCGAGAATCTGTTAGACCTTACATGATATCATATGTGACTCATCACACTGTTTAGACCTTAAATGATATCAAGTACATTAATAAACAAGGCAGAGCAAATAGTATGGGTGTATATTAGTTGGTTGAATGAAAGACCATGTTGTTATCTATTTCCTAAAAACAACTGAGCAGTTTGACATTTGTGCAAAAGAAAAAAGCAATCTCCTGACATGTAAAGCTTCTTGTTCAAGGCTTAGTGTAGTGTTATGCTGCTAAGCTGCACAAATAGGCCATGGTGTTTCTCTTCATTTCTCTGCATATCTTTGCCCTCGGTTCCGTAGGGTTCCTGAATTGCCCTGTTTTCCCCTGGCCATTTGGACCTCCTTCTCAGTGAAACAAGATGTTCATTATCATAGCAGAATGAGGGTGAACTCGGGGGTAAAAAAAAACATCCCAAATTTTCTAGAGCGGCACTAATGTAAATCCCAAAATAGTGCATAGCAATACAACATGCAGATCACAAAGTAAAGGAGTAGAGTAGAAAATAAAAGAAAAGACCAAGGAGTTCATCTTTTTTAGTGTTCGGTGAGAAAATATTAGCAAGTTTATTAGCAAATTACTGTATTATATCATGAACATATACAGAACATTTAGCAGGTCATATATTTTGGTTTGAAATGTATACTTACAACTTTATGGCAACAGTTTGGGGAAGAAGCACATATAGGTGTGACAAAAGCATATAAATGTGTCTTTCAAATAATAAAATTAGCACCTATATAGAGTTTTGTTTTACTTATCATGTGTAACTTTAATTTTCCACACTAAACACTTAATTCATTGATTTCCAATTAAGGACAAACAATGTTTTAGCTTCTATCATTTTACAGCCAAAAGCTAACCCAGTCAGTCACCACAACGCACTCACATAAAGATCACATACTTCACTGTGAAGAGCTAAACACGATCAGGACTACAGGATGAACACTAATTATTGCATTCTAGTGCCCTCTCGTGGTGAATTGCAACTTGTACAGTCGTTTAGGAACAGGAATTGACAGGAAATCCTGAAGTCACCATCTTGTGAAGAAAAAGGGACATTTGCTCTAAAACTTTTATCCAAAGCCATTAAGATAATTGCTTTTGAATATTGCTTAGGAGCCCAACAGTGCTAGCTTGCTATCTTATCTTATTTTATTGTATGTACACGTGCTACACAACCACTGTCAGAGGCACAAAAATTGGGTATGCAGTATATTCAGTACATGGGGTGCCATTGCATGTTGTGTATTTATACTTGTATTTGCACCTTTTTATTTGGGGGAAGGGAAGGTGGGTGCCAACCATGATCTTTCATACCATCAGCAAATGTGTAATTGCCCCCCTGACCATGGTAAATGCATATAACTTACTGCAACAGTGTATTTTGTGTATCAATGAATAACATCTTTCGCAGCAATTCTTTACTTCTAACATTGCTAAAGATTATAACATTTATTGTGATCTTACTTTATAGATATGGAAATATGTTTAAAAATGGAGAGCAGCATATAGAATTTGAGATGATTGATTTTGGTACCGGGTTCATTCAAGCCTTGATTTCATCCTCATGATTGGTTGCTTTTCCTGCACCAGACCTCTCCACCAGCCACTATAAAGTAATGCATTAACTTCCTGGATCCACGGTCCACATTTACTTGTCCTGACAAACAATGTCACACTTTATTAAGGCGAACACAAAATATAAATTATTATACACTACAGGTTGAACAAAAATAACTGGAGTGGTGTTATAACTGCAGCTATTTCTCTGGTGTTTACTTGGTAATCTAAGTAATAATTAAAACGGAATTTATTTATTTATTTATCTAATGTTTGTCATATAGTCTAATACATAGAGACTACATCTAATATTCTAAAACTTCTCTTCAAAATGTACCTCATGCGTGAATTCTTACAATCTCCAGTTGGTGAAGACATCATTATTAATAAATAAGATGCCAGGGATGTCTGATGTATTGCACATAATGTTGTACAGAAACCTCAAATACGATGTATTACACAGGAAAATAATCTTGAATGTTTGTTTTCTTATAATTAATGTGTTATCCTGACCTCAAATGAGGTAACTGGCATCCTGTTTACATGAAAAAAATCTACTTAGAGAATATAAACATGTTTAATCCAGTAAATGTATAAAAAGACAACTTTCTTACAAATGCCATGCCTTTAGCTTGTGTGATACTTGTGCAGTAATTATGAAATGTAATGATAGAAAAATAGCAAATTATTCTTTGTTTGGTTATCATTATGTAATTATCAAGTTGTTTTTAATATCCTACGCCTATATTCTGAGATTCAGGACAGATATAATCTATCTGCTGTTTCATCTCTCGTGTGCCTTTAAACCTGACCTGGTTAATGTTAGTTTAACCTACTCAGCGACTCGAAACTGCAGTTTCAGTCTTTTATCATGCCACCATCATCATCTAGCACCCAGCAACATAGAAAATCTGGCTGTATAAACTTCTTTAACCTTTAATGACCTCTATTACAGAGTTAATTCCTGTATTTCAGGGCTCATCCATAGGCAAAGGTAATCCAGAGCTGAACTATACATAACTACAGGTTTTAATAATAAAAAAAAAAAGTTAATATCCAAAATACTGATTTACTATATAAATATTGGTTTTATATTACATGCTTGCTTTACTTGGTGTTAAACAATCGTACAGCATTGTACTAACCATAAAGTTATTATTGTACCTAGTAGTCAAAAAATAGGCACTGTGTCCTGCTATAATCCCTTCAGGCAGGGTTTATGCTGCTTGTGTGTGACAAAGAAGTGGAAGGCAGGATAGATCATGATATAGTTACCAGGTTAATGTTTTAACAGTAAGTTTAAGGTCTATTTTTTTTCCCACAGCCACTAAGATCATGATTTATAGAAAATAATAAGGATACCTAATGCATTTCCTGTAAGCAAATATGCATACAGTGTGCCTATGAGGTACAGAACAGATTCTATTGTGAGTTATAAGTAGGTGCTAGGGTTAAAGTTAAGGTTAAGATTTTGGACTTTGGGGCAGAGGGTCATAAGTTATCAAGTCAGCAATAAATAGACATTGGTGCAACCCAGATGAGGATGGGTTCCCTCTTGAGTCTGGTTCCTCTCAATGTTTCTTCCTGTGCCATCTCGGGTAGGCCCTTAACCCTCCACTGCTCGCTTGTATAAATAAGATAATTGTTGCTCTGAATACGAGTGTCTGCCAAATGCTGTAAATGTTGAAGTGATTGGAAAAGGAGATTATAGTATGAATAATGTCCATACAGCAGTAACCTTATGTGAAATAGGACGACCTTATTTAATACATAAAAGCTGAGAAACAAATCAGAAAAATAGTGTCTCTCACACTCTCTTTTTATACAGTTGCCAAATAATATATTTAATATATGATATATTTTCAGGTTCTTTTGTGGATTTAGAAATTTGTAGTTTGAAAATGAGAAATGTTGCACTTACCTGCAAGATTTTATTTTTAATACCTTTAATACCAAGAAAGGTACATCTAAAACCGAATGCAGGATATTGTCTGAACAACTGTTTATGTGGTTACTTCAAAAATTCAGACATTTGGATGTAGAACATGTCAAGAGTTTTGAACTGATGACTTAATTTTGTTTAGTCTAGATTACAAACTCTGCTCCTTAGCTCCAGGACCATTGGTTACTTCTCAAACATGCAAAAACTTTTTTTTTAATTTAAATGAATGTGTGTACAAATTGTGTGTGCAATGTGTATCCTGGATCATGAACTGCTGTTTCCTCCAGCATGGATTCCCATCTTTCATGTGTATATGCCCAACTGCAGTACCAGTCCTGGCTGTTTATTAAACCCTGAGCCTGGTTTAATCATCCTGCTGTTTGGCACCTGACACTTTGCATCACTATCAACTCAACGACTTTTTAATAACTCGATTGTTGCAGCATTCAATAAACCCTGCACATGCATTCAAACACTGACTGTGTGCTACATATTTATAGTCCATTGCCCAATTGCATTGCACTTGTAATTTATTTAAAGAATCTTTCTTCAATATTGAATCCATTCAAGAATGTGTTAGCAAAACGTAGGCAACAATACTTGCAAGTTTTCATTAGAAAACATTTTTTTTCAGTATAAAATTAGCAAAAAAGTGAAATAAAAAATAGGAATATATGAACAAGAGCCTACAGTAACTTTCCTATTTCTGTGATCTATAGCAGGTTCAGCAGGTGTAACTTCCTGTTGAGCATGTGACTTCAAATACATGTGGAGGTAACAGTGTTAAGGGGAATGTTGAAGGTCATTTTTAATGTTTCTAACTAATAACTGGTGGAAAATGATGTTTTTAAGTATGATTTTTGAAGCAGTGATATAATAAAATAATAATAATTATTAAAAGCATAGGCAGAAGTGCTGATTTCTACATATGTTTTTGTTTTAAGTTCCTTCTCAGGAAACTGCATTTATGATGTTGGGAAGGAAGCTATGTGTAAATTGTCTTTTAGCATAACCTTACATACATATTAATGAAGGTAATAAGGAAATGACTTCATGTTCATTTGCAACATCCCGTTTGTTTACAGTAAATTCATCTTCACAAACTGGATTTGTGCGCTTCCAGTTAAAAATTTGTTAAACATGTAAATGTACTTTCTAAGGATCTGATGCAGTTACACAAGGCCTCCATTATGTTGGTTTATTAGTTTCTGTAGACTGATGCATGGGTTTAGACTTCCCTGTCTCTCTGAATATTCTCATGTTTACAAAGACTGTTTGTGCACACTGTTCTCAGACAAGGAAGTGTTTTCATGTTTTTCTCCATATGCAAGTTTTCAATATCAGAGCTCTACAGAATTCTGGGTTTTTGGTTTTTTGTATGCCCTGGTGCCTCATCAAACCATTTGACGCAGTCTGAATATCACGTGATATCTTCAGATATCAGGGGTTTTATAAGGTCAGTTATATTATATTATATTCTTATATTCTATGGTAAAATATTTGTTTTCAAATATATACAAAATATAAATTAGACTTAAAAATTATAAATAAACGAAACAACAATACAAGGAGCTGTAGATAAATAGACTTACAGACCATGGAGGGTGTGAATACACAAACATTTCATCTCAAATGCAATAACAGGGTGTATAAGTGTATGATCAATGGTGTGTACTGAAAAGCAAAGCATAAACATAAGTGTAAAACAGGAGGTAAATGCAAATGTTGTTTGGAGTAACAGAACGTTGGTGCTATTTCCTGACTAAAGAATGACCCCTTTATAGAGTATGTTAATGGAGTGCAAATAAAACTTTAAATAATTCATATGCAGCAACTGACACTGCAGATCAGTTTTATTGGAAAAAACAGTTGTAAAATTATACACACATACTATTGTAAGGCCAGACTACTGAATAGTGCTACAGCAAAAACTAGGCTTGTTTAAAATAATATATGGAGTGGTCTAAAAAAAAAAACATAATATGTCAAAAAGCAGCATGTTTTTACTTCGTCTTTTTACCCTAAAAGAGATCTCTTTAGGCAGATATCATGTTGGGTAAGGAGCCAGAATGTATAATGTGGGGAAAAAATGGTCCATCTAAAGATGTTTAAAACCCTTTTTTCAAATGGTTATAGAAATAAATATACATAATACATTATACAAGATAAACTATAATCTAATCTTTCTGTAATCAGCTATTGACAAGCTCATGTGCTACAGTCAAAATGAAATAATTAAAATTCATTTTATTATTATTATTATTTTTTTTTAAGAATTTGGTCTGAGCAAACTTTAAGCCCTACTTCTGTTTAAAACCATTTTAACTTTTGAAGGGTTTTCCCAATGTGACCACATATGTACAGTATACACACACACACACACACACACACACTATGTACAAAAACTGTATTGTTTCAGTATGATGTCTTCTTCTTTGTAGATTGGCTACACAGTACTGAGACATGAAGTGTTCGAATGTGGGGGGAGGCTTTTAACAGAAAAAACAACCCTAAACTGTAAACTGCAACAGAATAGGATTACTGTAACAAAATAAGCACACTTTTAAAAACTCATTCAAAAGAGATCATATTCGTAGACCAGGAATCCAGTGTCCATTTTGGTTCAGTCCTGTGTTTCACTGAACTCCAGCATTAAATGGATATGATTATATACATGTATTAAAATCACTTTGACTCAAAGGATTGAATTCCAGATGATCTTAACATGTCAGTATGACTTCTTTATACTCACCAAGTCAAAGCAATAATGCAGG
This sequence comes from Silurus meridionalis, assembly GCF_014805685.1. Classification (NCBI taxonomy): domain Eukaryota; kingdom Metazoa; phylum Chordata; class Actinopteri; order Siluriformes; family Siluridae; genus Silurus; species Silurus meridionalis. Next base: position 20,153,796 of record NC_060891.1, on the reverse strand, counting down.
TTTATTTGCTCAAATAATAAAATGAGGCATGTCACATTGTAAATGAGGAGGGATTTTCAGGATTTTCTTTTGCGTCTGCGAAAGACTTGTGTGCAGATATGTACAGTTCTGAAGTTTGCCGAGATGACGGTCTGGAGGAGAAGTACTTCTTTCCTAAGCACCACAAATCCTCAATGATCTTGCAGAAATGGTTCCTGAACTTAATTCCAATGAAGGCATAAAGGATGGGATTGAGGCAGCAGTGGAGATACGCTAAGCTTCTGGTCACAGACAAAGCCAGGTGGATTTTTTGTTCTGCAGTGCAGTCTCTCTCTTTGAACAGTCGAATGGTGTGGATCAGGAGCATGATGTTATAGGGCAAATTGCAGAGAATAAACACCAGAACAACAGCCAGAACCACACGCAGAGCCTTGTTCCTCTGGTAATTTTTTGCTCTGAGTAGAGTGTAAATGACACTGCAGTAGCAGAAGCACATCACCAGTAGAGGTACAAAGAAGCCCATAGAGACCTGCATGCTCGGCAGGACAATTTTCATCAGTTGCGCTGTGCCATTTGTCTCAAAATCCAATATACACTCAGTCTCTATCTTATCATTATTCATGTCTTCACCTAGTCTGGAGTACATGAATGTTGGCACCGATAATATGATAGCAAATAGCCATATTATTGTACAGATGAGGCGGCTATACGTCTGGGCTCTGGAGCGAATTCCGAATGAACGCCTGGCTTTAACGATGGCCACGTAGCGGTCTCCGCTGATGCAGGCCAGCAGGAGCAAACTGCTGTACAAGTTAATGCTGTAGCTTCCTTGTAGTACCTTACAAGCCCAGGTACCCATGCTCCAGTTATACTGCTCGTTATATATGATCAGAGGCAAGGCAAGAACAAACATGAGATCTGCTATAGCCACGTTTACTAGATAGATATCTGTCATGGTCTTGGCTTTTTTATAAAATGCATATGTGACAAGAACCAGAACATTGCCCAGTAGTCCCAATGCACAAATAAAAGAGTAAATGTGGTATGTCACCAAATGTTCATGCATGTTTTTTAGTTCACACAATTCATCTAGTTCATATTCATAATCCTCCACTGTAGAAAACCTGCAGAGAAAAGAGATAGAGTGCAACAGTTACCAAATGATTTGATGCAATTTAGTTTGTTATGCTTTTTTAGTGTGAAATAAAATTACATTAAACCGATTTATTGAATCAGATGTCTGTATTCGTATTCATGAGCGGGCGTGGCCGAAACTTGTAGTGTTTTTTAAATAGAATGAAACCCTACAACTATGAAGCAAAAGCAAATATATCAACATGGCCTGCATGCTCTGTTAAAGCAGGCCAAAAATCCAAACGTGAAATTATATATATATATATATATATATATATATATATATATATATATATATATATATATATACATACACACAGCTTTACATTTACAATGAGCCTTTTTCAATACTGAATGAATTGCTATTGTTTCATGACCTGCTGGCATCAGGGATCAGAAAACTACAAACTTATCTAGAAGCATGATAAGACATGTAAAAAGGTGTCTAAACCTGCTTTTTATTTCTTACTGTGTATCGGTGACATCAGAGATACAATGTAACACAGGCTTGTTTCTGTATATACCAAACATCTTGGTGCTTTGTAATAAAAAATGTGTTTTGATAAGCCATTGAGGTGTTTGTAAAGCACACACAGGCTTGGCAGTTTACAAATGTGTGTTTTATATTTACATAGATCAGCCATTAGGGTTGCACAAGCCAGTGCACCCTTAGTGCCGGTCCCAAACCCGGATAAATGGGGAGGGTTGCGTTAGGAAGGGCATCCAGTGTAAAAACATGTGCCAAATCGAACATGTGGATCACGAATATGGATGATCCACTGTGGCGACTCCTAATGGGAGAAGCCGAAAGAAAGTTTATATGTACACTGGGTATACGTGATCAAGTAATTTGCATATGATTGTGTTGGTCTCTACAAAAAATGATGTAAGCTGAATACAGAGACATCATTCATGTGCTTTTGTAGTTAAATTAAGTAGTGAAAGTTGTGGAATTTTATATTTAGAATCAACCTTCAAAATGTGGAAAAACCAAGCAATAATAAACTATATGATAATAATATACAATAAGAATACACAATATGAAAGGTTGTCAGCATGCAATTGTCTAGACTTTTGTATGTTGTAATTTTACCAATTGCATCCCTAGAACTAAGAAGTCTAAACCTGTTCTAGCATGATAATGCCCCCATGCACATGTAGACATGGTTTATCGAGACTGGAGTGGAACAACTTGAGAGTCCTGCACAGATCTTTGCTACCAAACACCTTTGAAATGACCTGAAATGCTGACCCAGGACCTCACTAATGCTCCTGTTACTGAATGGGTACAAAACCAAAACTACTCAACAAACTCTACTGGTAAACTTTCTCAGAGAGTTATTGTAAAACGTGTCAAACAGATTAGCACTGAGAAATGTATCATCTTTGCAATGTCATAGCTTCGTAATATATTGGTTTAAATGAAAATACACATATTACACATTTTCATCATCTTTTTTATATAATACAACATAGTAGATAAACTAAATGATGACTTTTAATCAGGAATTGCTGGAACCATGACTGTCATGACTGAGCTCTGTGTTTTCTGAGAAATGTACACTCCAAGTACTGTATATATTTTCTTTGCTATCATATTATATACACTATAATAGAAAGATTTTAATGTTTTACTATTTTAAAACTGTCAAAATAGTGTCTTTTGATCAGGACTTTAAATAAAACAGCTACCAACCATGTCTTTAGTATTTATTTTTTTAATTTCTTTAAATATTTTTGTTTTATTTGGTTGGTAAATATGCTTTCATGCCTGCACCTGAGAAAAGAATGCTATGAAAACATGGTAAGTAGTTCCCTTCACATTGATGAAAGGAATGAAGAGGTGATGACAAATTGTGCATAGCGGAAAACGGGCTATAGATGGTTTTTGTATGCACCTGATAGTATGTTATGTACAGTTGGTACAGCTAGATAGTTTTGTATAAAAAGTATGTTATGAATATTTTATCATACTCAAAGAAAATACATGTACATCAAGGCATCCAGTCGCACAGTTTGTGCCCTGGTAATGCCTGGGGTATAAATTGTATAACATAAAAAAATGGACAGGTTTTTTCCCTTCAGTTCAATGTTAGAAATACTTTTATACTTTTTGTCTTATCTATACTCTAACAGCTATTTTGTTGTTATATTTATATTACTGTTAAACTCATTTACCAGTATCTGTAATGTAGTAATCCAGCCGCATCAGTTTGTCTAAAAGAGCATTGTTCTGGAAAGACATGCATCTAGTAAATTTACAGAGGATTTTAAACAAACAATAAATAAATAAATAAATAAGGAGGTACTGTACCATTCTGGGGTTGAAGTATGTTCCTCCATTGCCTGTTCCAAAAGAGCAGTGCTTTGGATCCAACTGATTTCCCTAAGCTGTGTTTCTGACACTGCTGTAGTTGTGTTAGGTCAGAGATGACTATATGTTGAAATAGCCCAAAGCAGTTTTCTTCTGTGTTTTTGTAACACAACACATCCGCAACAGCTTGCCTTTTTCCCCTTACCTGTGCAGATAAAGTCCTGTGGAGCCACCCACAATGTACCACCCTTTTTTGCAATCAGGTTTTCAAATGCAACTTTGATGTCAGAAGTGGGTTCTTTCCTACACATTTTATGTAACTGGGACAGACTGTATCTTATTGTCTACGTTTCTGTACAGGAGATGCACAGCAGAGATAAAAAAGAAACTAAGGTCAGTATTTCGAGGCAGAGTTCAACATAACAAACAACATAGCAACCAAATGCAGAAAATCCCCTAGAAAGGAAAAATGTTTTGCAGTTGAGATATAAATGCTTGTTTTTAAGAAAAAAAACATTACCTCTGTTATTTGCACTTGTTTCGAGTTTCCGTCAGCCCCTTTGGTTCCTCTTAAGGAAACAATGAAATACTGTTACATGTGTCATTTAGTTCATTTGTTTGATTGTTTATTTACTTATTTACCTCCCTACTCACTTAAATCCATGCACATTCTGCTCCAAATTAATGTTTTTCATTCTAATAATTAAACGTTTTCAAATAAACTGGATTTAGTTAATAACTGGTAGGTGTTAATAAATGCCATATTTTAGGAAGATTATCTGAATTCTGTACACAATGTTTGGTTATTGAATAGGGCAGTTCCCCAAATGTATAATTTGTTTGTTAAACATCCTTTATTTAAAATACTAAATGGACAGGTTGACCCAGAGCTATATCATGGTTAAACTATAGTCTTCTGCTCTTTTATGAATATATATATATATATATATATATATATATATATATATATATATATATATATATATATAAATAAAACTATAGTCAAATATGTCTATTAATCTAGTTTTCCATCATGAAATTCCGATTTCAAATATCGAAATCCTCACATCTCAGACTTTTATACAAACCATATAAATAAATAGAGTCATGCCTAGACCTGTATCATCATGCAGTACTGCATTTACACAGCAGTGCAAACACGATTTCTAGATACACAACACAATGTGTGAGTTTGAGGTACAAAAGGTTTATTGAAGTGCCACAAATGTAAAATGTAAATGTAAATGCTGCCCTCTAGTGGACACATACACTACTGCAAAATCTCTGTATGGTTCAACTTCTTCTTTCGGCTGCTCCCATTAGGGGTCGCCACAGCGGATCATCTGTCTTCATATTACTCTGTCTCTACATCTGCTTTTTTCAAACCAACTACCAGCATGTCTTCCTTCACCACATCCATAAACCTCCTCCTTGAACTTCCTCTTGTCCTCCTTACTGGCCTTCCTCTTTTACTCCTTCCTGGTGGCTCCATCCTCAGCATTTTCCTACCGATATACCCCATGTCCCTCCTCCACACATCCTCTCTCACTTTGAACCCAAAATGTCCTATATGCTTCGTATATGTCCCTCTAATAAACTCATATCTAATCCTTTACATCCTCATCACTCCCAAGAGTATCTCAATATCTTCAACTCCACCACCTCCAGCTCCACCTCCTGTCTTTTAGTCAATGCCACTGTCTCTAAACCATACAACATAGCTGGTCTCACCACAGTCCTATAAACCTTTCCTTTCACTCTTGCAGATACCATTTTATCACAAATCACTCCTGCCACTCTTCTCCTTCAACTCCACCCTGTCTGCTGCCTGCACTCTTTTCTTCACTTCTCTAACACCCTCTCCATTGCTTTGCACTGTTGACCCCAGGTACCTAAACTCATCCACCTTCTCCACCTCTTCTCCCTGCAACCCCACCACTCCACTGTCCTCCAATCCCATTCAAACACATGTACTCTGACTTACTCCTACTGACTTTTATTCCCCTTATCTCCTGTCCTGCACCACCCTCACATACTTCTCTGACACATTAGACTTCCTCATACAACACCACAACTCCTCTCTCGGCTCCCTGTTGTACACTTTCTCTTAATCCACAAACACACAATGCAACTTCTGACCTTCTCTATACTTCTCCATCAACATCCTCAAAGCAAATAATGCATCTGTGGTGCTCTTCCTCGGCATAAAACCATACTGTTGCTCACAGATGGTCACCTCTTCTCTCAGCCTGGCTTCCACTACTCTTTCCCATAACTTCATAGTGTGACTGATCAACTTAATTCCCCTGTAGTTACTGCTGGTCTGCACATCTCCCTTATTCTTAAAAACTGTTACCAGCACACTCCTTAGGCATCCTCTCACTATCCAAAATTTCGTTGAACAATCTGGTTAAAAACTCCACTGCCATCTCTACTAAACATCTCTATGCTTCTACCGGTATGTCATCTGGTCCAACCGACTTTCCACTCTTCATTCTCTTAATATCTGCTCTCACTTCCTCCTTACTAATCCTATCTTCCTGCTTCACCATCTCCACATCATCCAAACTTCTCTCACTCTAATTTTCCTCATTCATCAAATACTCTCTCTACCTTCTCAACACACTCTTCTCACTAGTCAACACATTTCCATCTGCATCCTTTATTGCTCTAACTTTCAGCACATCCATCCCTGCTCGATCCTTCTGCCTGGCCAATCGGTACAAATACTTTTCTCCTTCTTAGTGTCCAACTTCACATACAGCTCCTCATATGCCTTTTCTTTTGCTTTAGTCACATCCTCTTTACCTGCTGCCGCATCTCCTTTTACTCCTGCATACATTTCTCATCTTTCTGCTGATCCCAATTCTGTTTCTCCAACCTCTTTCTCCTTATGCTCTCCTGCACCTCCTCATTCCACCACGTCTCTTTGTCTTACTTTCTATTTCCAAATGTCACACAAAGTACCTTTCTAGCTGTCTCCCTTATCACTTCTGCAGTAGTTGCCCAATCATTCAGCACCTCTTCACCACCACCGAGCCCCCTGTCTGACCTCTTCCCTGAATCTCACACTACAGTCCTCCTCCTTCAGTTTCCACCATCTTAATCTTCTTTCAATCCTCACTCTCCTCCTCTTCTTCTTCACCTTCTTCCAAAACCATCCTACAGACACCATCCCATGTTGTCTAGCTACACTGTCCCCCCCATAGCAAAATCTACCACCATCTGCCCTTTCACATTTCTCTCCTTAAGGCCATACCTACCAATCACCTCCTCATCACCTCTGTTCCCTTCACCAACATGGCTATTAAAGTCTGCCCCAATTGACAAATGCGTCTAGTTTCAGTTTCAGAGACGTCTAATGTGAGGCATGGGATAGAAGGCTTGTACCGATGCTAGGGAGCGGTAAGGAATTAGTAACTGCCGCATGTTTAGGAAAAAACTCTTCACTTCAAGTTGAACACCCATGGCCTACATGCCATCGGATACTCTCAAAGCTCTCCTTTCAGAGTCACCCAAACTGTCCCTAATTAGGTGATAGCATCCCTTTACAGTGAGAGGCATATAAGAACCATACCTTTAATGTAATATGTATCAAGAAAGGCTGAATCGGCTGTGTGCTGGACTTAGTAGTAACTGCTTTAGAGTCTGAGGGTTTAATAGCTGAGACGTCACAGAAGGAAGATACAGTAGGTATGCATGCATCTTTGGTTTCAGCATAATCCATAGCATTGCGGAAAGCTGCAGCATTGTTGGGGGAGCAAAGAACCTTTACCTTATCCACAGCCACATTGACAAAAAGCTCAGACACAAACAAGTCATGTTTAATGTGTGTGCCTGCAGCTAGTATTAAAAGAGCCTCACACTAGTTCTCCTAACACCCATTCTTATAGTGTCTGTGCAATGTCTATGAGATCTTAACGATGTGAGTACATAAGGTATACCGAATGTTTTTGTCTGGGGTCACACATTTCTGGTTACCATGCCTTATTATCCAGTAGGGAAGGTTTAAGCTCAGTATATATAAGTATATATACTTGTCTGTTTTCTGGATTAAAATGAAGAAAAACATATGTGCCACTCTGTGTGCTGTGATTCTTCCCTGATCAGAAAAAGACACCACAAGCATCATAGATCACATTAAAATCCTCTCATAAAAATCTCATGATAAATATTGAACAGAAAGGTTATTAATTATTCCTTGGCCCTCTGAAGGGTAGGCAAAAGCAAAACATTTAGCAGGTGTGCTGTACCATTTGAATAAGTGACCCAGCCACCTAGACATCGTCTCACCCAGCAAATCAATCTGGAAAACCTTGGAAGTCTGAGCACATCTTCCTACTCAGTTTCTCAAGCCAGCCTTCTTCTTACAACATATACTTTTAATTGCTCTGTTTGTGACACATCCCATTGAATGGATTGAGCATTTATCACATTAGCAGTTGTTTTCAACAGAGTAGGCATGTACTTTTTCACAGCTTCTTTGCTTATCATCTAGCCAATTAAAAAAAAATCCGTTCTGGCTTGGAGAGAGTTAAATGGAACATTGCAGCTGCTCACAAATTTGTTTTTGGAGTTATGATAGTGGTGCTTTTGTGGTCGGCACATTCCTTGACCGGATTTGCATTCATCTTATTGCTCTCAGGCTTTTTCTTATCTCTATCTTGTAGTAGGAAAAATGCCACTGCCTGAACACCTGCACAGCTGCTTCCCAATTTTGATTCATTTAGCTAAAGCCAAGCTCTTTGTATAACTTAGCCTTTCGACACAATCTAAATAACAGTTGCCCTTGCTCCTTCTCAAAACCAAAAAATTATCAGCAAATGGCAAGGACACCTCACAGTGTGTAGAGGAAGCCTATCCAAAACCCATTGTAATTTAACACATTCAGTCATGAGAAATTCTGACTGAACTCTTATCTACCAAACTGATTCTCTCATCTAGCAAACCTTTTAATAGGATAACTGACTATTCCATACTGGCATATGATTCAGTCAGGATGCTGTCAAACAAGATTACAGACCAGATAGGTAATGATGCTGTCTGTCATCTAGGTCATCATAATACATGCATGGAGAACATCACTGTCCAACAGGACTCTCATAAAATAATTTTCAAAAACATAAAGCCACTAACTTCATTTCCCAAGAAACAAACAGCTTAATAAAGCACCTGCTCTCACACCCTACTTCATTGTTCTACAAGTTATGCAGTGTAGAACATTATTTTTTCTTTTTCTCTTTCCTTCTGACATACTGAAACCTTATACTAGCACAATGCCCTTGCATGTCTTTGTAAACCATTTAATTAATTGCAGAGGTAAGACACAGGAGTCCTGTCAACACATCAGTTTTATTTACAACCTTGTATGAACATTTCTGCTTTTGTACTGATATTCTAGCAAATACCAAATATATGACAAGATATATTATATTATATTACATTATTAGTATTAGGTAGTTTTTATCTTCCTGCCTTAGAACCTCTTATGATTAGTGATAACCCTGAGGCTCAATAGCTGCCCTTCTTAGACTAGCTTTCCTGTCCTGTGAAAAAGAAAGCAAAATGTATTACAGAACAGAAGGAAAGGCTTTGAAGTAATTAGGCTCATTGAATAGTCATGATAGGTGTGGCCTCGGACTGGTAGTGATTTTGAAAAAAGGATTACAGATGGCATTAACATAGTATAACCACTTGTGTTTAGACTTCACCTATCTTTACCAGATAAATAAAATATACTAGTGTACAATTTCTTTTTAAACATTGCATAGCGCCTTTTGAGGTTATTTACACTTATTTACACAATTAAACAATAAGCAGAATACAAAATGTACCCCAGCTACTCACAGAATAGATTAAAAGTTCTCATTTTCACTTTTCCGAGCAAGTAAAAATTCGGATCATCAATTGAGCTTCTTTTAAAAATGACTACACAGCAGGTGAGTGTTCATTCAAGCCTGTAAAGAAATCATTCCTTTTGTGTTTTACGTAGCTGTTTTAATTTTTTTTCCCATTATGTTAACCCTGTGAAGTCCTCCAGTGAAAAACCCGATAACACCCACTGAGTAGGTTTTGCCACATAGGCATGATGTATGAGTCTGTTTTGGTTTAGTCTTTGTCTGCTAGCTGGATTCCACTATGTTAATGCTGATTGGGTAATAGATGTAGGAATAGTATTCCTGTTGTCCTATGTTAACCTCTGCAAAGTCAAGTCCCAACTGGAAAAGAAAAAAAAACTGACATTAATAATCATGCAGCTGTCTGTGTAAATAAATTATTTGAAATTATTTAATAAAGATTTACATAAACTATGTGGACAAAAGCATTGGGACACCTGACTCCTCCAGTTATATGTGGTTCTACCCCCAAACTGTTACCACAAAATTACATTTTCCTCACTTTACTGGCCTTGTGGCTGAAATCTTCACAAGCACAATCCAAAATCTAGAGACATATCCTTCCTAGAAGAGTGAAAGTTTTTATAACAGAAAATGTCGACTAAATGTGGAATTGAATGTTTATAAAGCACATATGAATCTTATGATCATGTGTCCACAAACTTTTGTTTATATAATGTAAATTTCTTAATATAGTAAAGCTCTCTTTAAGGAAATATACTGTATTTCATAATATTCTACTTGTTTACTGGACAAGTTAATAATTTGTGCTAGAGTATATGGAAAATACCCATAGAACCATGCTAATGTAACTGATAATCATGATTGGTTGTGGTAAAACACTCACTTCCGATTTTCCTGTCATAGCCATTGGGTCCAGGTGTTTGAATACAGAATTGAGCTCCTCTCGTAACCGTTTTACATGCTTCTTCTGTGGCTGGAGCAGGAGAGTCTGGAAACTAACCGGCAGGCCATACCTAGCCCACAACACAACCATCGCAAATATAAATATAAATGAAATCATATAAATAGGAACAGGTCTATTACAGACTGTTAATCATAGATTTTACCTGAGGACTGACTCAACGAACACTCTGATAGCCTTAATGTGGATCCAGGCCACAAATACTTCATTAATATTCACCTTCAGCCAGCGCACAAAGACTCCCTGGTGATGGAAACAATTCTTACATAACATTTTTTTCTAATCTACAGTCATACATTCACTGGGCAGTTTAATAGGAACTGTTCTGCTCATTTATGCAACAGCCATAAAGTGAATAAATCACATTACCTTCTCTCACATCAGAATGGGGAAAATTATTATTTCAGATAAAAACATGATCAAAATGACCAGGTTGGTCTGATTATTTCAGAAACTGCAGATCTATTGGTCTCTACTTGCACAACACCTTAACGTTTATGGTGTTAAAAAACAAATTGTATTTTATGACATTCCAAGCTCTTTTCATTACTTATTCTTTTTCTTTCGATACAACTTATCTAACAGTTGCCCTTGCTCCCTCTAAAAACTGAGATTATAACCAAGGATGACTAAAACTCATCTGTTGAGGAAGCCTACCCAAATCCCTTACGATTCTGATTAGTAATTTCAATACTGTATAAAATATAACTAACTCATTCAGTACTGAACATTTTTGACTAAATTCCTATGTGTTTTGGTCATCTACCAAGTTCTTTGAGAAGATAACTCACTCATCCATGCAGGAAAAGGTTTGTCAAGACCACAGAAACAGGATCACAGGATCAGACCAGATAGGTCATCATCTGGGTCATTATAATACATGCAAGGAGAACATTACTCTCCTACAGGAGTCTCATAAAAAAAATGTTATTGCATGTGCAAGTCAAGAGAAGGCTAATGCAAATATAAACACTCTTTATAACCGTGTTGAGCAGAAAAGCATCTCAAAAAGCATAACATGCTGACTCTTGAGGTAAAAGGGCTAGAACAGCAGAAGGCCACATCAGATGTAATCCTGTCAGTCAATCCCAGAAATCTGGTAACAGTCCAGTAACAGACTCCCTGAAACTAGACAGTTGAAGACAAAGCTGAAGTAAAGTTTTTTCCAAAGTTTTTTCCAAAGTTTTTATTTTTTTTGCTGACAGGCATGGAGGTGATAGCTCAATGGTTAAGGCATTGGACTCTGGTCGCAAGCTTAAATCTCAGCGCTGCCACTGCTGGGCTTTTGAAAGCAAGGCAATTAACCATCACCTGCTCTGCATAAGGGCGTCTGCTAAATGCTATAACTGTAAAATTCAATATGACCTTCAGCTGTAGTTGACCATCCAACCCAATGTTTGATGAGTTGCACATTCTGAAAAGTCAATCTGTTTACTATGGCTGTAAAGAGTGATTATTTTAGTTTCAGTAAGTTTCCTGTCAACTTAAACGAGACTGGATAATATCCTTTAACAATCATTAAGTGTTTCATTATTTTGTACCTATTTATGTCTGGAGTCTGTTGTGAATGAAAATCTCACAGTAAAATGTCACTTAAATTACATTTTCTCCATACTGATGTTTGATATAACCAGTAATTGAAGTTCTTGGCCTGTATCTTATTTTTTTCAATTGTGTTGCTGCTGCTGCTGCATGAGTGGGCAATGAGTACACATCCTGTAGCTGTCTATTAAAATTTTCAATGTTACTCACATACTGGTCTTTCTTATCAATTTTGAGGCGTCGGATCTCCTGTTGTTGCTTCTCTGCTTCTTCTATGTTGAATTCTCGCACAACGAATCTATTGGGGACCGCAAACTGTTTGAGGTGTCAAAGATACCTTCTTCCTCAAATGTGTGTGTGATCAGGGATGATGGCTTACTTGTGCTTTTTAGCATTGGCTTTGAATTCGTTGACGGTGTTCTTGAATAGTGTCACTGTAAAAATACCAGCATCCTCTTCCTCCAACAGCTTCCTATGTCATGCAATGAAGATGTTTAAAGATGTATCACCAGGATATTGAACAGAGTAATTATTTTTCATTTTATTTTAATCTTTTACCATTTTAGGTCATTAATATCATTGCTACTCATTGTTGCAACAAAGCTACCAGCCTTACATAGTGAAAGAAGTCTGATCTCCTGAGGCTGACTGCTTAATGAGGATAAAGTAAAACAGGCTAATTAGAGCCAGTGAGATAGATATCAGTCATGCAGACCGAGGTGAGATGCTTGCTTTCAATCAGTAACTTTACACTAGGGTGAACTTAACCTGCTGACCCATGGCGAAAGGTGTACTGCGGCCATGACTGTCTGATTGGCTAGCTGAGCAAAAAATAAACAGGAATAATTGACAGGAAATAACCTGCTAGAGCGAGGAACCACAAATTTTGACATAGATTCGTAGGTGTTTTCCCACTGCCGAATGCACAGCCTGTAAAAAAGAGTTTCAGAGTCTATTGGTCACATACACACAATAGATGTGCTGTAATGCTTTTCATGTTTATTCACTGACAGAATTTAAAGTGGAATTTACTAGCAAGTAGGAAAAAAAAATTTAAATATAATATGCAAACACAGAGTGTGCAATACAATGCTGTGAATCAATAAGCTGAGTTATAATTGTAATAGCTAACATATAACAGTGTAATACTTGGATATTAAGGCGTGTAGGGGGGTGTAGGTGTGTACTCATGTATACTCATAGTTACATAAGAGTATGCAATTAAGACACTAAATTTGATCCAGATTAGATTTTTTTATAATAATTATTGACTGTAAACTAAATATCATGAAGCATTAACACACTAACCTAGGCACCACAACCAGTAAAGTGGTGAGATACTCAGAGTTGAGAACCAAGTCCTCCTTTTTCACAATGCCAGTCAACGGTCTAGTGTGCAGACTTTCCCTGTAGAGTGACAACAAAATTGACAAAAATATATGTTTTAAATGTATTTTGTTTAGGAAATACAAATTATAAATAAAAACTGCATCCCAAGGTTGATTGAAATCTAAAATAAAAACAGAGATGAATTTATATTTTTATACTCAATGTACAGTTTTTAGTATCTTATTAATTATTACTTTAAAATAATCAATTATTTTAATATTGATTATTATTGTAATTTAAGCAGCTAAATTGTTGAGCTTTCTTTCATTTAGACCATTGAGTATTTTTAATATGTTCACATTTTTAGAATTTGTATAAACCATAAAGTTTTGTTTAAGTAAAACTGATGGGATCAGCATGAGAAACATTCAAACCAACCCTGGCAACTGGGATCAAATATTGTATGTCACCTGTAGCATAAGTGATAACAACAACTAACATGTTTCATGGACACTGTACAAAATTCAATTATTTTAATATTTTAAATTTAACCAGTTAAAAAAAGTGACATTCTTGCATGTAACAGTTGTGGTATACGTGCAAATAAGATGTTTTGGGCATAGTGTTGTTAAAAGTATAATCAGCTTTATGGTAGTAACAGTAACTCCAGGCAGCATCATACAGTATGACCCTGGATTTAATTATTTTCTGAAAACAGTACACCTCATCATGTTTTATTTCTCTAAAAAGAGAACTTACTCTGCTTTTTTGTCAAGGGATTGCAGTTTGAGTTTCACCTCATTGAACGCAGCATTACGAGACTTCATCTCCGTCTCGACCTGGGCCACTTGCTGACACACACACATGCAGCCACCAACACAGATACGCACACATGAATATTAATATGCTAGAGAGCCGTTCTCTCAGCATCGTGCGTGTGAGGTCTGTGTGGGATGTATACCTTGAAGATAAGGTCATAGAGTGTTTTCAGCGGGAGGGCGGTGGCATATTTGGCTCTGTCCCACTGGAACTTTGTTGTGTATGTAGTCATATTCACTGCAATATCAGACAAAATGTGAAGATGGTTTTCAATGCATTTCACAGCTCATGTAAAAAGAATAGAAACACAGTATGCTAGTTAAGTCCTGAAACACTTCCATTTAATACATACAGCAAAATAAATGTACAAAATACTCTCTAAAGTGCTCAGTAGCATACCTCTCAAGGCTTGAAAAAACATTTTCTTTGGTGACTGTGAAACTTTCTGAAATGCCTTTGGCTCTGGTGAGAAATCTATAAATTTTGACATAATAAAAATACGAATAGAATAAATAATAATAATAATACAGTACAAGCATGTATAAAATGTAATATGGTTTTATGTAAATTGGTAGAGACGTCTATTCTTATACATAACTAGCACAATAACTATGCTGTGCTATACACAGGTAACAGTATCTTTGGGCTGGTCAAGCCGAGAAGAGTGGAAACTGCCACCTGCTGTGTCTGCTCTTAGCTAATGATCTCGTCCTGTTGAATATGGGGGCTCATTAGTTTAGCACTAAGAGTGGAAAGTGACTGTGCCATATATCGATATACCTCCATTAGCCAGCGCATTCTCCATGAGCTTGTCACTGGATTCGGATTGTTCCATGAGATCTGCCATACACTGAGTCGTTTTTCGGAGCACACTGTAAGTCAGAGACAAAGTGTTCAGGGGTCTTATGTTAGGGGTCGATATGACATTTAAAGACATAATTCACCCATAATCAGTGCAAGACAGATATTTTTACTGACCGTAAAATGCTTTATTTGGTTTTTAAAAAATACCCAATAAAAACAAATTTATGATACAATGGCTTTGTTTTTTTTTTCTAAATTGCAAGTTCTAAAACTGCACCAAAAATTATTATTACTGCCCAGAACCTAATTTTGACTGAGGTTAAGAGGACTGTGGTTGTGAAATGGAGAAAAGATGGAAAAACTCAGCGCTCAGTTTCCACAACACAAGGACGCACGGAACATTTTGAAGTAGCACCTGAAACAAGAGCCTGCTGGATTGAGTGTCTCCTCTATCGATAATTGCGATACAGTTGCTCGTGAATTTTCCCACAGACAACACAAGGAGGCCAGATGGATATGCATTAGGAATAAACAATAATCGATGGAATAACCTCTGGCTTACCCTTCTGTGTAGGAGTCCAGTCTGGAGAGGTCATCAGACACACTAAGCAACACATCCAGTGAACCTACCTGGTAAAACACAACATGTTTAGAGGTGTACTCTCTATATAAGGTGCTTTAACAGTGCCCTACCTGAGAACGTTATGTATAAGTATGACCATATTTCAATATTCAATTACATCTAAAGGGTAATAAGGTTTTTGGCACTGCCTGGTGTAAGTGGTTGAACATCAGTCAAAATGATTTGCAAGACTATTGTAAAAGACAGAAACATGAGCAAGACAACCCAACACACTTGACCTCTAAAATGCATTATGCACTTATGACCCTGAGCTGCCATACTACACAGGTCTTCTGCATGTACATACAGGAGGACTCTAAATTAATTAAATAAAATTAAAACTAAATGAAAAAAAAATCTAAACTTATATTCCAATGATTGATCTGACAAATAAAATCGGACAAGCACAAATCCCATCACCTCTCTCTCTCTCTCTCTCTCTCTCTCTCTCTCTCTCTCTCTCTCTCTCTCTCTCAAGTTTATAATCAGATATAAACATGCTTTATTGCTATGATTATAGTATGGTTTTGCTTGCTGTGTACTATGTAATAAATAAATAAATATACATATATAAATATACATACATAAACATGCAAATATATAAATAAATTCACATAAATAAATGAACACATAAGTCAGCAGCAATACTTCAATATATACGATATGTATAACAGGAAAATTTAAATATTAAGACATTTGTACAGTTGATACATTTGTAAAGTGTAAGAATATAATCTCTCTCTCTCTCTCTCTCTCTCTCTCTCTCTCTCTCTGTCTGCTTCAGCAGGCATTTTCAGTCAGGTCATTATGCAAACTCCACTCTTCCATACCTTCAGCTCTGGGATGTGAAATCTGAAGTAGTTTCCCAGGCTGGCTTTGTTCGTGGCCCTTTTAAGCTTTTCCAGAGACTGTGAACTGATTTTGTCCGTTGGAACTGCAATCAGCCAGAACTCTGCCATGCCTCCCTCACCAACTTTCCAAATGTGGGCCCTCTTCACACTTCAAAAGCTGTGATAAGAGACGTTCATTACAACCACTGAAAGTCATTACTAAGAAACTTGTCAGCTTTACAAAGGCATCGTAAGATTATATGTCACCTCTGATTTCAACTGACTTCACTGTCTGGAAGGGTTGTGTTTCCAGCACTGGAAAAAAAATTCTAACAAACAACTCTCAGCCAGTCAATACAGATATAAGTTTATTCCTTACCTAGCAGCACATATAAATCATTACTCACCATATTTGGCCATGTTTTGGCATTGATTCTAGCATCATTTCAGCCTACAACTGACATTTAAGCTTTAATTGTTTTTTTATATATATATATATATATATATATATATATATATATATATATATATATATATATATATATATATACATATTAAATGTGGGGTTTTTTTATTTCACATGAACTACATTAAGATGCTAAAGCTACAGCTTAAATCATCCAAATATGTACAAAGTTCAACCATTAGTACTGGTTTTACTATTTTTACTGATGTATGGTCGATGAATGTTTTAATTTATAGTTTTCTTCAACGGTATAAATAAATAAGAAACAGATTGCATCTCAACATAGTAATAAAATGTAGAAGCTCATAGAAAGGATCATTTTAATGATCTTAACCTACAGCAATGGACAGTAGTCTATAGTTTATCATACACAATACAGTTCAGCAGCTAGTTTAAATAAAAAATTCATGATTCATTTAAGGCTGAAAATTTCCATGACATCTGCAATGACATTTGAAAAGAATAATTCCATTAATAATAAGAATTTCCTTTTAGGAAGGAGTGATTGCATGCCAGTAATGCCTTACAGCCTTGTGTGTACTGTTTTATTAAATAAAGAATTATATATAAAATAAAACCTAAACCATTTCTTAAGCAGAAATTAAATCCTTTGGGTTTGAGAGAAGCGTGCATGAGGTGTAATTGTTCCTACCTTACAGTAAAGGTGTCCATAGTAAGGCCTGGTCCATATGGAGTTTTAGTGCTTTAGTGTCCTGGCCATTACAGACTGGGCTCAAATAGAGCAGCTCCTCACACACTTAACTGCACAGGAAAAATCCTCTCACCTGTCACACACTCTGAACACTGTCATCACCAGAGTGGGCCAGGTAGGATCGGCTGACGTCATTTCCTTATTAATGACGTAACAATCCTAGCACCATGGTTTGTCTTGGCATGAGTTTAAATGTATTTATGACTTTTTATGTATTTTTTTTCTTTTTTGTCTTGCATTGTATTACATGAAATAAGTATAAAATGAATGTTATATACATTTCATTACACTTTGAGTCATTAGACTAATTGTAGTCGCAAGTACCGGTGCTATGAGCGTAGAAATGTGACCCCGCCCCCACGATTATGACGTCACGGTGATCCGTGAGGCTGCCGTTTACAGTTACTTATGTTTAGTCAAATCAAGTTTTGTTTTGCACAAAATGCAATAATTATTGGCAAACTTTTTTTTTTTTTTACTTTGATACATCAGATATTTTTGTATCAATATGCACACAATTTTATTGTTTTTTTTTGTTGTTGTTTGTTTTGTTTTTAGGGGGATGGGGGTTGGGTTAATTGTGAGCAGTGGTTAGTTATTAAATAAATCAAAAAAGTTATATATTACCACAATATTTCCAAACAACTTTTTAGTGTCTTTATAATTGCATCTGCCAAATATCTTCCATTTTAATGATTTCCTCAAAGCTGTGGCATTCATTAATTCATTCACTTTTTACCTTTTTAATATTAACTACCTTAATATTTATAAAGTCAAATTGATAAAACTTCATATATTCAAAATATCTTCATGTTGTTTTAAAACCTGATTTATTTTATCCTGTCTGTGGTATCTGTAAACGGTGTAGGAACCAATGCGTTGAGTATGAAGTTTCCGCACGGACGGTATTTTTGAAGAACGTGGGTCTTGTTGTGCTTTCAACGTGGGTTTTGACCTGGCAAGATTTCCTGTGCAAAAGAATTGCTCGTATTATGTGTAAAAAGATTTCTTGGCCTCTTTAATCATGCAGGTGTCTAGTGTAAATAATATAAAGATATATAATCTGAGCCATGGCAAGTCACTGCCAGAGGTAAGAAAACTTTTCATTCGGAGAATTAAACTATGTACCTGCTTTATGAATAAATGCGATTTAACATTGATGATGAATAGCTATATGTTAAACATTCTAGCTTAGGATGGCTGTTTTTAGTGTTATTTAAAGAAATTGTGTGTGATGATGTGACCAGTCGAGGGTGATTGTATTTAATGGGTGATGTTACACGGTTTCTGCAGTGGTTATCAGACAGAAAGAAGAGAGCTTTACAGAAGAGAGATGTCGGTGAGTGCCTCTAAATATTGTCAGGTTGCATCTTTTCATGGTTTGTATTCGTTTGTTTTTGTTTCAAATTCTCTCCTCTCTCCTCTACAGATATTCAGAGAAGGATTGAACTCATTCAGGATTTTGAGATGCCCACTGTGTGCACCTCTCTCAAAGTGTCACGTGACGGGCAGTATATTTTAGCTGCAGGTTTGTTCATCAGGAAGTTGTTGTAGCTGAAGAAATCAAAAAAACTATTTGTATTTTCAGAAAGTATTCTACTAGAGTGTAATATTCTATCATACTATATAGTACACTCTCGTGTGCTTTTGATACAGCTATTGCAGGCCTTCATTTGTTGATTTCTTGTCATTGGAGAAGGTCTGGCAAACCACACTATCACATCTTTGTGTTACAGGCACATACAAACCAAGGATCCGGTGCTATGACACGTATCAGCTGTCTCTGAAATTTGAAAGGTGTCTGGATTCTGATGGTAAGTTTCTAGATCAAATGCTGAACATGATCTACTGTAACACTGATTAAAGCCTAAATAGTAAGTATGTAGATTTTGTCCCAACTTGGTCAATGATAGTTTTATCCGTTTTAGCTGAGTCTCCACAAACTGTATGGTTTGTGAGCACCTGACCCTCACACCAACGTTACACAGGAGTGTGTGCACTAACGCCAGCTTCCTCTGCACCACTTAGTTTTAAAAAAACAGAATATGACATTCAATCAGACTAGTATAAAGCTATAAATTAATGGATGAAAGCAGTAAACATGTCATGCATGAGCACTACAATACAGTCTGATTTGCTGGGAGTAGCTGTTTTCTCTCATAAAAGCTGCATGTATGATTATCAGTGAGTCAAACCTGCCTAAACGACCAACTTTTTATTGGGTCCCTGCTAAATTCCTGGTTTAATGCACACTATTGTCGCTTGTCTCTACCTTTTCTGCTCACCCATGGTTGTTGTGTGGTTGTTTGAGTTACCCTAGCCTTCCTGTGCACTCAAACCAATCTCACCTTGCTCCTCTGACCTGTTTTTTTTCTTCTTTATTTTTATTATTGAGGCGTTTTTATTTGCAGAACTGCTGCTTACTGGATGTTTTTGTTTCTCCCAACATAGTGTAAACTCTAGAATTTGTTGTGTGTAAAGATCCCCAGAGATCAGCACTCAAACCGACCCATATGACATTAAAAACCATGCCACAGTTGAACTCACTGGGATCACGTTGTTCCCCATTTTGATTTTAAGTGTAAATATTGAATGAAGCTTTTGACCTGGCGCTGTATGATTGTATGAATTCCCAATGACTGAATGTATGTATAATTGTTTGAATGTGCAGGTTTAGAGTTGTTCCTATTAAATGGGCAGTGTAAGGTTGTTAAAAACCTGCCAGTGCTCCTTAAACATTTTTCAACAATAATTTTTGCCCAATATTAGTGAAATTCATTCCACTGTGTCTTTACACAGGAACACCCCTCATTGTGAATTCTGTGTGCAGTGTGGTTTAAGATTAAACCCCAGTAAAGTATTTCATGACGGGACCGTGTTGAATGTGTAATGGCAAAAGTAGTTCAAGATGCATGGCTTTTTCATTAAAAATGCACAAACTGTCGAGCACATAGGAAGACACGGCTTTACGTCTACATTACATGAATTAGGGAAGTGACCCTGCTGAATTTATACACAAGACTTTTGGTGTGTGTTTCTGTATAGAGTGTGTGTTTGAGTCAGCTCCGTTTACTGGAGAGAATGTCTGTCTCAGTGTTGGTGATGGTGATATGTCACGCGACAGTAGCTATGAGGTCTCCTCAATAAGTAAACTCTAATGCAGTGGCTGAGCAGTGCACTTCTGAATATTTAAAAAGCTTCCCGTTACACGCTGATTCACTTCATTTCCTAAGCAAACAGCATATTACACACAAGTGACAAAAGAGATTTTTTTGTTTTCAGTTTTCTTTATTGCCGATCATGTTTTAAACTTTCTAGTTTTTTTTATGTGGAAGATGTTATGAGTTTTTTCTTTTACATTACCCTGTCATAACACTTCAGTACAGAGGGCTTAATTTCAGTCTTTCTGTCAAGTTTGCTGTAAATGTCTTTGAAGATCAACAGGCTTCAGTATTGCTGATTCTCTTTATACTAATATGCATGTAGGCCCCGCAATCAAATAACTAATAATGTCCTCAATTACATACTGATCATTACACATTTTTCTCCAAGTTTTTGGATTGCATTTGCTGGAAGTTTCTTAGTGAGCCTCAGATTCAGGATTTTAGAGTTTCTTGTTACATGTACAGGAAACAGTCATTTACACCATACAATAAAATTCTTACTCTGTGAATCCTCCCAGTAGCCTAAAGTATAAAATATAAACAGAAAACGGAAACAAGTAGTACATAAGTGCATCCTGCTTCATATAATGTAATAGTGAAATTGCTTTAAGTATCGTACCTTTCCTTTGTTGTTTAATTAAGCCTATTTAGCTGCAAATGTTCGGCAGGTGTCTACTAACCAAATGTTATAAACCTGGCAACATGTGATATCATAATTGCGTTTGTAGAATGTTTTACAATTTCTGTTTATAAAGTTCATATTTATGATTAATCTGTTAAATATTTGTTTTTAAGCAGCTAGGTAGTTCAGTTTGTACTATTGATGAAAGCATGTATATTTTTGCTAATTATAATCTTCGTCTTTGTAATTTCATGTTTTTTTTTAGTGGTGACATTTGACATCCTGTCTGATGATTACTCCAAGGTAATATATCTATATGATTTAGGCTTACATCTAACTTAAAAGATGAAATAAAAATGTGTGTGTGTATGTACAGTACAGACCAAAAGTTTGGACACACCTTCTCATTCAAAGAGTTTTCTTTATTTTCATGACTATGAAAATTGTAGATTCACACTGAAGGCATCAAAACTATGAATTAACACATGTGGAATTATATATGGAATTATATACATAACAAAAAAGGGTGAAACAACTGAAAAATTTCATATTCTAGGTTCTTCAAGGTAGCCACCTTTTGCTTTGATTACTGCTTTGCACACTCTTGGCATTCTCTTGATGAGCTTCAAGAGGTAGTCACCTGAAATGGTCTTCCAACAGTCTTGAAGGAGTTTCCCGAGAGATGCTTGGCACTTGTTGGCCCTTTTGCCTTCACTCTGCGGTCCAGCTCACCCCTAAACCATCTCGATTGGGTTCAGGTCTGGTGACTGTGGAGGCCAGGTCATCTGGCGCAGCACCCCATCACTCTCCTTCTTGGTCAAATAGCCCTTGATGCCTACAATTTTCATAGTCATGAAAATAAAGAAAACTCTTTGAATGAGAAGGTGTGTCCAAACTTTTGGTCTGTACTGTATATATATAATGTGTTTTTGTCTGTTTTTCTTCAGCTGGTGTTTCTACATATCGATCGATATGTGGAGTTTCATTCTCAACACGGTCACTACTACAAGACACGCATCCCCAAGTTTGGTCGAGATTTCTCCTACCACTACCCATCCTGTGATTTGTACTTTGTAGGCGCCAGGTAATGACAGGCCTAGAATATTATTCATACCTTAATGACACATATAAAAGTACTATACCACTTGATTTCTCAGTCACACTGCTTTGAATGTATCTGTATGAACAGTTGTGTCCACTAGAGGGCAGGTCAGGGCCTAAACATTGGTAGGCAGCAGGGTTCCCTGTCACCTGTAAATGCAATTCAGGGATTTCATGCAATTGTGTGCAAAACTGCTCAGCTCTCTAAACGTTTACCCATTGCATTCTATCCATTTGTATGGATATTGTGTTATTAGCTCTTGAGTCAAAATTTATAGCAATGTATTAATTCTAATGCATGTCTGTAATACCAGCCCATTCATAAGTACATGTGTAGTGTACGATCCGCATAAACTAATAATAATGTGATTATAAAAGTTTTCTAGAACATTCATGGAATATCAGAAAACATGAGATTTATATTTTATGTACACAGTGTTTGTTTTATGTATTGTTCGTTAAATACGCTGCAGGGCCAAAATTTTGGGACACTTGAGCGTCACACTCGTGTGCTTTTTGAACATCCCATTCCAAATTTGGCCTGGCCTGGCTTTGACGTCAGACAAGCAGGACCGGCGTGCAGTCAGCATTCAGGCTAACTTCAAAAGTGTTCAGTGGGGTTGAGGTCAGGGCTTTGTTCAGGACACTTTAGTTCTTCTACATCAACCGTAAAACACATGGTCATGGAGTTCCCTTTGCACACTGGGACTTTGTCATGCTGAACAGGATTGGGCCTCCAAGTTCTGGTGAAGAAATGGTTTGGGAAAGGGCATATGGGTGTGATGAGCAGGTGTCAAACTTTTCACAAACTTTTGGCCATATAGTGAAATTTGTTCATTATTTTTTACTGCAGTGTGAAATATTCAGACTTTTCAGTTAGGCCGTGTTTCGTTTCTGTTCCTAGTTCAGAGATCTACCGTCTGAACCTCGAACAGGGCAGATTCCTCAACTCGCTGCAGACAGATGCCACGTAAGTACTAAACCACTAGAGGTCCCAGAACATCATAACAGACTGGTGTGTGTATTTATTATATTTATTGACTTTTAACCAGTTATTTATCTTCGTGTCAGTTGCTTTTGAATTTGCTATCATGATCCTGGGGGTTTCTACAGTTGTGTTCAAAATTATTCAACCCCCAATGCTGTAAATGGTTTTAGGGAATTTAGTGTACATTTGTAATTGCATTCAGAATGAAATCCTACAAGGACTTCTTAAAGAACCATATGCAACTAAAATGACATCAATTAGTTTTGTAATACAGTAGTAAATGTTTCTTTTGTGAATTCTTCATTGACATAATTATTCAACCCCTTAAAGACTACCACTCTGAAGAACAGAGGTTCAATGAAGTGTTTTCAATCAGGTATTGAAAACACCTGTGGATATCAGGGAGCAGCAATAAAGCCTAATAAGCACCAATTAGGCAGCTTTAAAATGACTGTGATACTCAGCTCCTTCTAGACATTTACTGGTGTGGTTACAAACATGGTGAGGTCAAGAGAATGGTCCAGGAAGACAAGAGAACAGGTGATTACTCTTCACAGGAAGGGCAATGGCTATAAGAAGATTGCAAAGATGTTAAACATACCAAGAGACACCATAGGAAGCATCATTCGCAAATTCAAGGCAAAGGGCACTGTTGAAACGCTACCTGGTCGTGGCAGAAAGAAGATGCTGACTTCGACTGCTGTGCGCTACCTGAAGCATAGAGTGGAGAAAAGTCCCCGTGTGACTGCTGAGGAACTGAGAAAAGATTTGTCAGATGTGGGTACTGAAGTTTCTGCTCAGACAATACGGCGCACCCTGCGTAATTAAGGCCTCCATGCCAGAACTCCCAGGCGCACCCCCTTGCTGTCCCCAAAGAATAAGAAGAGTCGACTGCAGTATGCCAAAAGTCATGTGGACAAACCACAGAAGTTTTGGGATAGTGTTCTGTGGACTGATGAAACAAAATTAGAACTGTTTGGGCCCATGGATCAACGCTATGTTTGGAGGAGGAAGAACAAGGCCTATGAAGAAAAGAACACCTTGCCTACTGTGAAGCATGGCGGGGGGTCAATCATGCTTTGGGGCTGTTTTGCTTCTGCAGGTACTGGGAAGCTTCAGCGTGTGCAAGGTACCATGAATTCTCTTCAGTACCAGGAGATATTGGATGACAATGTGATGCAGTCCGTCACAAACCTGAGGCTTGGAAGACGTTGGACCTTTCAACAGGACAATGATCCCAAGCATACCTCCAAGTCCACTAGAGCATGGTTGCAGATTAAAGGCTGGAACATTTTGAAGTGGCCATCGCAGTCACCAGACTTAAATCCGATTGAGAACCTCTGGTGGGACTTAAAGAAAGCAGTTGCAGTGCAAGCCTAAGAATGTGACTGAACTGGAGGCTTTTGCCCATGATGAATGGGCGAAGATACCCGTAGATCGCTGCAAGACACTTGTGTCAAGCTATGCTTCAAGTTTAAAAGCTGTTATAACTGTAAAAGGATGTTGTACTAAGTACTAAGATTGAATGTCACTTGGGGGTTGAATAAAACTGATAATGATGTGAGCTCAGAAAAGACATTTGTGGTTATTTCATTATAAATGTTATGTTATATTTGTCTGACCTACACGTGCCTCTTTGATTTAATTGTAAGCAGGATGACTGAATGATCATAATCAATGTCAAACCGACCAAAACAATCAATTTCAGTGGGGGTTGAATAATTTTGAACACAACTGTATATTTAATTCTCAACAGGATTGATACTAATAACTCGTTTGTACATGTATTTTTTACCTTCACCTTCCTCAGATTTGTATTATTCTTAACTATGTTTTGTACCCTCATTGACTTATCTCTAAACAGGGAGATCAATGTATGCAACATCAACCCCGTTCATCATTTATTCGCTGCTGGGACTCTCGAGGTTAGTGGTGTTCTGTCCTTTAAAGTGAAATTGCATTTATTTGCACCACATGATTGTTTTTCTGAGTTTGTACGCTGTGTTGCTGTGTATAGGGGAAAGTGGAATGCTGGGACCCACGTGTGCGCAGTCGAGTGGCCATCCTGGACTGTGCTCTCAGCAGCGTGACAGAGGGAACCGAGTAAGCTCTAATCTTTACACCGTACCCTCATGATCGAAAGCGTTGTGTACATCTGCACTTGGCTGTGTGTAAAAAAATCTCGTGTTTAATTCTCACTCAATTGGTTCTTTCCCAGCCATTATTTTGGTTACTAATAAAATAAGATACCTTTTGGTTGGTGATGGTGACGTGGTGCAACAGGTGTGGTATACGAAACTCGTAAGCAATGTGGTATTTTCATTCCCACAGTGTATTCCTGACTTCATTTTCAACAGGTTAATTGCCTCATCTGATTTCTTTTCATTGGGTTTTGAAGATTCAAATTAGTGACTGCACCACCCTTCAGTATGAACAGGTTATTGTACTTGAAAAACCACCTTTTTATTTTTTTAATGTAGATAAATAAAAAACCCATTGGCTGTGAAAGTCAATAAAATGTAAATAAAACTAAATTTTACTGGTATCAAATGAAAGAATGTATTTATTAAAAAATAAAATAAATTGTTAAACTATGTGGATTTACTCCCACTTAAAAATCTGTACATGTTTATGTTAATACATAATGTATGATCCTGGGTACATGCGTTTAAATTTCAGAATGTAACACTTTGTATGCATTTGATAGATATTCAGTCTATCTAAGAATTCAGAAGGTACCTTTCAGATAATGATGAAGGAGCTGATTTGTCTAATAAATTAAGATATATTTGACATTGGAACTTGATGTGAATGAAGCCAACCACAATGCACAAGACAGCTGATAACACTTTAGTTTGTTAAAAACAATCGCTTGATTTTTTTTTTTTCAAAACCACAGAGTATCTTGTTAAATCAAATCTAACCACAGCTGTTGATGATAAATCATTTTAAGGAAATGAGCGACCAAAACCCTGCATGTCAAATATGTGAATATGCGTGTTGTGTTTTTGCGTTCCAGAGTGGAGAGCTTGCCATCTATTAGTGCACTCAAGTTTGATGGCTCCCTGGGTATGGCTGTGGGCACGTCTACAGGACAGGTCTGTTACTATTATCACTTAATAGGCTTTATCTTCAGAAATGCTTGTTTATAGGAAGATGTTCATGGCAAGGTGTCTGTTGTCAGAGCTCAATTGGTGTTTTTGTGCATGGGCAATTTACTATGAGAATCTGTTTAGGTCTACTTTGAACTAAATTTGAATACATTTCAATTGATGATGCCTGAGGCGAATGTAAAATCAGTAGAAAATCTGGTTACCGCATGTGAACTGCAATATTAAACATAGAGAAAAAAGGAATGCTTTAAAACTGTTAATAGATAAACCTCATTTTACTTGAGGGTTTTCTTCCATATGTGCACAATATAAAGGTGACATCTTCTCTGCAGGTTTTGTTGTATGACCTTCGTTCCTCTCGTCCCCTGCTTGTGAAAGACCATTATTACGGCCTGCCCATCCACTCCCTCCATTTCCATAAGCAGATGGATCTGGTGATTTCTGCAGACTCAAAGATCATCAAGATGTGGCACAGAGACAATGTAAGCACAACTCCTTATACAATGTCCGTATCAATACCCATATTGCCGCGAGACCGGCTTGCAGTTAGATTATGTCCAAAACACAAGTTCTCTATTTTAGGGTAAGGTGTTTTCCTCCATCGAGCCACCGGCCAACATCAACGATGTGTGTGTTTACCCTGAATCAGGTGAGTACCTTCATCTTATCGTCTGCCTGCACCGAGGTTGTTTGAATTGCCTAGTCACACGTAAACGTTACCTTCTTTCATCACACAACGACCTTGATGTGAAATTTTTACACTATTCTGTGTGTAAACATTTTTCATGGAAAGCGAAGCGTCATCATTCAGAGAAGGCCAGAACTGTTAATATACATGCTTATCAAAGAGTTCAGGAGAACTATAAGGACTGGATTACTGTTTTTTTTCTCTCTCATTAAACTACTTATTTGCGGTCCATTTTACAGGTATGCTCTTCACTGCTAATGAAGACCCAAAAATGAATACTTTCTACATTCCTGTAAGTGACTACAACATTCTACTGTTGCATTGTTTAAGAAAGAATTCCCATGTTGGCTTTGAGCTCTTTCTAAAATGAGTCACCGTGTTGATATATACATATTTATACTATCACACCTTTCTGTTTCTGTTTAAAGGTACTTTGTGTAGTAAAAGCAAGGATGACTTCATTACCTTTCAGTGGAGCAGTGCATTATGAGAGAGTGATAGAGCGTGCATGAATAACAGCTAAAAGAACAATAAAGGAAAAGCTTACATCATATTGTGCAACAATTTAATAACAACATGCACCAGCAGGATCAGTTCTGATTACGGAAAGATTAGGAATATTAACAAATTTGGAGAAATGTGTATGTTTTTTTAAATGTATTTTTAAAGTGATCAGAATAGATGGACCATAAATATATTTTCGATACCTGACCTGTGTGTTTGTGCACCTAAAAAAAGGGAGTAGATATTGTGTCTGAGGGCAAAAAAAAAAATGTTGTGTCTAAGCTGCAGGCCAAATATGGTTTGCATATTTTGGATCGCTAGCAAAAACTAATCGACTAGTTTGCACTTATCTACATAGAAGATGTGCAGATCATTTAAAACCTCATTCTCCCTAATACGAGACAAATTCGCAAACTGTACATGTAAATCTCTATAATTAATTTTAAAAAAAGCAAAGAATAACTCGATGCTTTCCAAATTCTGCTTTGCCCTTTTTTTTTCCAACTTTCCTGTACATACTTTTTATATCGGGTTGTGCTTTTGTGTGTGTTGAAAAAATGTTTTCATGCAAAAGTGCTGATTGGTCGGTTTATTGAAACTCAGTTAATGAACAAAACATACACCATTATTTAAATAAGTTCAATTCAAAAGTTACGACTGATCTACTACTAATAGTCTTAAATGATTTGAATAAGGTCTGCGGATGACTAAAACGCACCATGAAAAGTTCATCCAGTTATTGGAGCTCTACTTGATGTCTTGGAGATAAAATTCTGGACCAGCTGCAGTTGGTTGTAGGCCTCTTAAATGTGTGTTCATATTTGTGACATGTTAATGTCTGTTGTCTTTTAGGCCCTGGGTCCTGCACCTCGTTGGTGCTCCTTCCTAGATAACCTGACAGAGGAACTGGAGGAGAACCCAGAGAGTACAGTCTACGATGACTACAAGTTTGTTACACGAAAAGACCTGGACAATCTTGGTAAGTTCAGTATGTGGTCTTTATCTTCTGTATCCTCTAATTGCTAAAATTCTATTTATTGCATGCAAGTAATTAAATATTTTATATTAAGTAATATTATAAAATCTTTATGACTGATAAAAGCAAAAGCTTCAAAAGTTCAGGTCTTACATCTGAAATGCATTTCTGGGCACTCACGCTAACAGAAAGCCGTCGTTCTAGTTTTGTGATGTGAAAGCATGCAGGGTGAACACTTGTGGCACTGCTGCCAGCTCTGGGAAGATGACATTTTCATTCTACCCATGACAAAGAACTAGTTCTGTTCAAAACATTACGCTGAACTCGAGGGCTGGAATTAAGTAACACAATAAAGAGAGCAACAAACACCTACTTGTGCATATTTTACATGCTGTCTTTTAGATCAGTTTAGAAAGTGCAAATGCCTTTTAGAATTTTCTTAGTCTTAACTGTTTGATTAGTCAAGTGTAATGAAAGCTTGAGGTTCTTAGTAGAGTAGACAGAAAGTAAGTCTTCCATTACAAAGTAGTTCTTTTTCCAGAGACAAGAATTATATTTTCTTTTGGCATTTTGCATCTGATCTTGAATAATCCAAGCTTGAATTATTGCCTAAAATCATTTTAGAATCTAAGTTAGTTATATCTCAATATTGAATAATAAAATAATATAAATACTAACATTAAATACTATTCCACCAATATCTGCCATACACTTTCTGGCAATTCGTGTGTGTGTGTGTGTGTGTGTGTGTGTGTGTGTGTGTGTGTGTGTGTGTGTACTTTCACTTTACTTATACTGTATAATTGTTTTATTTATTATATTTTTCATGTTTACATGTTCACAGTTGTAAAAAAAAATAAAATAAAAACATTCCACTACATGTTGCACTCTGTATGAATGTGGATGTGATGAATTTAAATTAAATACATTTAGCTATATTCAAGTTATTCAAACTTCCACAAATTTCTGCATGTTTAGTCATGCAAGTGTTCAGCACTGCAACTATTACACTGAATACCCTGTTTTACATAGATTCAAATATTCATTCCTACTTCCCTTACTAAGCAAAACATGGCCTTGCTTCACCTTATCACTTTGGGAGCATAGCTTATCTCTCTGAGACCAGACTGACATCAAGGGAGGGCAGATCTTTTTGTGCTAAACTATGTAATGCCATACCACAGGCCCCTTATGACTCCACCTCTTTCTCTCATCATCTCCCATATGAAGTCAACATAAACTTTTCTCCGAACATTTCTTCCTTTTGCTACTGTAACCTTGAGTGTTAGAATTGTATATTGAATATGTTATCATCAAGCTTATCTAGGCTTACCTATACAGAACATGTGAAAACCATATGAACAGACACCAGGACTCTTATTTCAGGTGTTTTCTTGTAAATTTCCTGAGGGTCCAGTCAGAGAAAATTTCCTTCTTAAAAATGTTGTGTGGTTAACATGCTTAAATAGCTTCAACAGTTGCCTTGATTGCTTAAACATTAATGTCATGTCATCAGTTTGCTAATCTGTTAGAGACAGTCAATATAAAAAATTATGAAAGCCTTTACTTTCTGACCTAATGTCTTAACTGGTTACCAGTTCTGCTGTCTGATAAGCTTGTTAGTCAGATTTTCTACATACTTTGACCTGCTCTGCTACAGTATTTTATTTCTTAGTTCTCTTCGCTGGAATGCTCATACTAGCATGGCATATCTATCGTAGTCTGTCAGTTTATAACCCCTAATGGAATTATTTAGCATTATTGAGTTGGATCAGATATATGAAACCTTTTCAAATGACACTCAACAAAAAAATTGCAACATATTGGATTATATTCAACTATATTTGATATTAAGTTATAGTGTAAATATTCTGTAGTGAGATATATTTCTGTTGGTAGAGGACATCAGCCAGTGCTGCATGCACAGTCCCATGCATAGGCATCAAGTCTCAGCACCTTTGTGGCAGGAATGATTCTTAGAAGTTCATAGCTTTGGTTTTTAAATTCAGTCTTTAATTATTTGAATATTTTTATATATTTACTTTTGTTTCTGTTACTGTAGCATAGTGTTGGTCATTGGTAAAACAATCAGCACTGGCCAACAAGCTTTTGTTTACTGATAATTATAGGAACAAATCAGTGACTGTCATCATGACCTTTTACCCTGTTTCCTATCTCTTCCCAAAGCAAGTGTCATTGGGAAACAGTCATAAGGCATCATTGATTCTTAAATCTGCTAAATGTTTCTGCTGTGTGTTACAACCATGCAGCACTTTACAGTGGTCCATCATGCTGCTTATGACAAGTTAGCACTGAGCTGAAAGGTTTCTAGACTCAAAATATTATATACAATATAAAATCCCGATTCCAGAGATTAGAATGCAATTAGTCCAGCCCTATAACTGGCTCCACCCACAACCAAATCACAATTCTTTAACTCTTCCCATATTTTACAAGATGTATGCAATTTTAACTTTGTTTGGGAAAATCTTTATCAAGAGCAAGAAAGTTTGAGGTTTTATTTTATTTACTTAGGTGTTAGAGTTCTCTTTGGCTTTTAGTTCTTTAGTTTGACCTAGCTGTTTGGCTGGTTTTGTTTTTTTAGGTCTAACACACCTGATCGGCTCACCACTGCTGAGGGCGTACATGCACGGCTTCTTCATGGACATCAGACTCTACCACAAGGTGTGTGCATGTGTGAGAGTAGAAACATAATCAAACAAACTTGGAAACTTGAGATTTTAA
This sequence comes from Silurus meridionalis, assembly GCF_014805685.1. Lineage (NCBI taxonomy): Eukaryota > Metazoa > Chordata > Actinopteri > Siluriformes > Siluridae > Silurus > Silurus meridionalis. The sequence goes on along the minus strand of NC_060891.1, from coordinate 20,122,522 downwards.
ATAGCTCGATGTTCCAAAAGTTTTTAAATCATTTCTTAAAATGAAACCATGTCACTAATTTGCTGTGTTCCCCCAGGTTAAAACTATGGCGAATCCGTTTGCCTATGAGGAATATCGCAAGGACAAAATACGGCAGAAAATCGAAGAGTCCAGAGTCCAGAGAGTACAGCTGAAGGTGACAAATCTCCCACTTTTTCACACTGAAATTATATCACATACAATTTACATTAACTGCCTTCAATAAGTATTCAGTTGTTTTAAATATTAACATAGATGGTTTTAACTTGTATATCTTAGGGATGGTAAGATTAACCGATTCGCATCTTTGCATCAGCGTTAAAGTTAACCATGTGATGCATCAATTAAAAAAAGTGTGCGTCAGATACAAGTTGGCATTTGTATCATGATTCGTTGTTTTTAACATATTTGCATCAGTAAAATTCATTTATTTCTATATAATAATACAATTCTGTATTATATTATTATGCACTATGCTTTTTATTTTATTTAAAAAGTAACCACTAATTTGTGACCAATATGTTTATATATGGATTGATTTCTCGTCGCTAAACTGTTTCTCAAACGTTCTCACTTCACCACTGCTGCAACGTGAATATGACATATCACAACACTACGGAGACCGAGGCATGTCCTGCGAATCAGATAGAATATAGATTAACATGGCAGAGGTAGAGCTGAAACTTCCTGGAGCCTGAACAGGCAAAAAACATCAATCGCATTGTGCTGAATCAAATCAAAATGAGGCCACATTTCATCATAATAGGGGTTAATTGCATTGGTAGCAGCTTTGTATGTATCTTTTATTGTATCGTATCATTGGCTATGTGTTGAGATGAATCGCATCGGCCTCAGTTATAGAGATGCACATCCCTATATGTATTTTATAGATAAATATTCCTAAATGAGCCAATGGAAAATAAACCTATTCTGTATGTACTTTATTGTAACAGTAGTGTGAATAGCATGGAAAACACTTATATTATATACAGAGTAAACTCAGGAAAAACAATTTCCCTGAGTGTGGGTTTTTCCCCACTTTTTTTTTTTTTTTTTAAATCTGAGACGTGGTTGAAAGTGTAAAAGGCATGTGATGTACTTTGTCTAAATGCCTTCTAAACAGCACATTAATGCACCAATATCTTCACCAATCACCAGTTCTTTCTTAACAGTAAGCATTTGAGTGTACTATTGTAAATGTCAGTGGCCTAGTAATTAATAATGTCCCTTGTAGCTAAAATGCATTCAGGTTGCTATTTTTTGTATCTCTCTCTTTTGTGTAGATTTACATATTTTGAATAAATGATGTGTGGCTTTTGCGTTTCTAACCTTCCTTTCCTGTCCTCTGCTTCTGTGCGACATCTAACAGAATCTGCCAAAGGTGAACAAAGAATTAGCAATGAAGCTAATGGAGGCTGGGGAGGACATAGTTTCCCGAAAAGCCAAAAAGAAGGCCAAGGTAAGATCTTTGAGTTCTAGCACAATAAGTAATCAATGCTCCCATCTACAACATGGCTGTTATTTGAACCCTGCTGATGCATTGCTTTGACCCTCTTCACATTTCTCACTCTCTCAGGGCACCACCAGCATTCTGACTGATGACCGTTTCAAGATGATGTTTGAAAATCCAGATTACCAAGTGGATGAGCGGAGCGAGGAATACCGCTTGCTCAATCCCATCGTGTCCAAAGTGGGCCAGCGAAGGAAGGAGAGGCTACAGCAGTTAACTGAGCAAGAGGCCAATGAGAAGGTGCGGTATAGTACAGATTATCAGATAATGTTTACCTTTATGAGGACCTCCTTTATACACTATACAGCCAAAAGTATGTGGATGTGTTCGTGTGCTTGCCAATCATCAATCTAGATTTTGGTGTGTGGCTTTGGGTATTTGTGCTCATTTAGCTACTGAGGCATTAGTAGGGTCAAGCACCATGTTTGGTTGAGTAGGTCTTGTGTGTAGTCATTGATAATCCTTGAGTTGTTCAGTGGGGTTGACATCAGGGCCTTGCGTTCATCATCTTCCGGTGAAATTAGTGGACAGGTGTGTCCACAAACTTTAGTAAAATTTTATTTTCAGATTATTAATCTGTGTCATCTCTGTAATTTGTCATAACAGTTTTTTCTTATGTCATTAGTTCATTCATTTGTTAATTTACATCATACATTGGACAGAAAAGTAATCTTGTGTTTCAAAATCTGCTCTTTATGTGGCAGTCGGATGATGAGGAAGAAGAGCTGGAGGGACGACCCAGCTCCGAGGAAGAGGAGAGCTCAGATGACGATAAGAGCTGGGTGGAGGAGGTGAGGGAGCAGCGGCGTCTCATACGAGCAGAGCAGAGAGAACTCCAGTTTAAAGAGCGAAGAGAGCAGGACCGCAACACCAGCCTGCAAAGTTCAGATCCAGTCAGAAAGTCTCAACAGAGCCAGGCTCAGGGCCAGAGCCAGCCACGCTTCTACCAGATCAAAGCCGGAGAGGAGTTCCACAGCTTCGGGGACGTGGCACGCAAACAGAAGATGCAAAAGTACATAACTAAAATTATCCTGCACTACCATTATGTTAAGGTCAATGACAATGTTCAATGTGAAATTTGTTCCAAAAATAATCATGAATGCCCAGATTTGGATGTAACTAAGTGGTGTCGGTTGTCGTTTATGGTAATTTAGTCCCACAATTTGTAAATGGTCAGTTTTCCAAGCAGAGCTGATCTGAGTTATGTATGCCACCTCACTCATGCATTTTACTCCTATGTCTTTGTTTAGAGGGTTTTTTAATTGTGTTTCTCTTCAAATTATTCAATTATTCAGGTTATTAGATGAGAACTGAGAAATTCATGTCAATGATTATATGATTGGTAATTATACCTAGTTTCCTTATACAAAGAGTTCAAAGTTACTCAACTGTAAACTGGGATGAACCTACGAAGGCTACACCAGTTACACTACTTTCACAATTTACATCCAAATTAAATTATGTACTAATTATTGTAAAATTTGTTGGGTTGGTTGGTTGTTCAAACACATTCTAGACTTTTCTCAATGTTCTATGAGGAAGAGCACCAGGGATCTGTGCTACTTTCTGCCAGTCTTTTGTTTTTATACACATTTAATGCAAGCGCAAGATCGACTAGAATAGCACTGAAAATAATTTCTTGTCTCTCGCGAGTTTAGTGAATCTATAAATATTGGGCATAAATATATTGTGTTGCACTAAAAATTTGTTTAAAATACTATGTTTGTGCCAGGACCTCTCTTGAGGAGCGTCTGAAATTGGAGGAAAGCTCAGGATCCCTGAACCTCGCCGACACTGCAGTTGGAAGCAAGCAGCTGACCTTCACTCTTAAAAAGGTGAGCACTATCACTCATCAGATCAGTGCAGTAGCTGAGCATAAGCATTGGTTTACCACTAAACATCTGGGTATATTAAAATACACTTATGATTAGGAATATACTTTGAACCTTTTAAACCAAAGGCAGAAGTAGGTGATGACAGTTTAAACATGATTGCTAGTTTTATGACGTAAATATCGGACTTTAAATTGTGTGTTACTGAATTATCTGGATCTTCAAGCAAAAAATGTTTCATTTAAATGTGGTAAATGATGTTCTCAGCATTCAGTACATGTCCAGCTTGATTAAAAAAAATCATTCTCTCTATTTAAAATTAACTTGAATGCATTGTACAAAGTAGTCATTTAATTCTTCTTAAACTTGTGCAACATGTGGACATCTCAACTGGGATCCCTCTGGGACCCACCAAGTCATACAAGTGGGCAGTTTTTACAGATATGTGGGCAGATATGATTCTTGTGGCACAAAGAATGGGTGATTGGGACATTGATTAACGTGAAAGTGTTATTGGGTTCTCATACAGAACTGTGTGACTCATTTTTTGTTTTCACCCATTCATTGTTCAGTATTTGATCTATATTTTTGGAAACTGAACTAACCAGTGCAAAGACAAGTTACTGCCGGAGAGGGTGGGATTGGAAAAGAGAAAAAAGCATCATGCCTTTAGCAATAGCTGTGCAAACCAGGAGGCTTTTATTTATCTGTAAGCATTTCCTTTCTAAGGAGTCACTCTGCTAGATCAACAGGTTTTTTCAACATGCAAGCAGTAGTAGTATTGCTCCTTGTCGAAGGTTAATTTGAACATGTCTAGCGTTATAACTTTCTGGGCAAATTTAACATTTCAAAAATCCATGACTTATGGCTTAGATGGTTTGTTTTGATTGAGATGTTCTCATTTTTTATAACAGCATGGCTCTAAAGTTTGTATTAATGTGAATGTTCTTTCATGTTACTGTTCTTATTATTGTATTGCAAATGCTCCACAAACAGAATTTTTAAAAATGTGCACACACACACACACACACACACACACACACACATATACCGACCAAGCATAAAATTATGACAGGTGAAGTGAATTACACTGATTATCTCTTCATCATGCCACCTATTACAGCATGTAAACATTTTGCCCTCCAAGTTGATGTGTTAGAAGCAGAAAAAAATTGTGATGGCTAGACGACTGGGTCAGAACATCTCTAAAACTGCAGCTCTTGTTGGATGTTCCCAGTCTGCAGTGGTCAGTATCTATCAAAAGTAGTCCAAGGAAGGAACAGCGGTGAACTGGTGACAGGGTCATGTTAAGCCATGGTTCACTGATACACTCGGGGAGTGAATGAAGGCCCGTGTGGTCTGATCCAACAGACGAGCTACTGTAGCTCAAAATGCTGGCACCAAGACATTAGCAGTAAATAGTTAAACGTTTTGTAAGTTATGATGTGGGGTCTTTATAGATTGGACTTGATTTTCCAGCACTTCCTACAGATGCTTGATTAGAATTGAGATCTGAAGAATGTGTGGGCCAACAAACAGTCTTTGCCCATAGACTCTGTTGCTAGTTCATTGCTTGTTCTTCCACGGACATTTTTGGTAGGTACAACCATTGCATTGATTCTTAGATGTTCTGACCCAGTAATCTCTCCATCACAGTTTGGCCCTTGTTAAAGTCATTTGGAAAAATACGCTTTTTTCAGTGTTTCAAACACATTAACTTCAACAACTGACTGATCACTGCTGCAAATATATCAAGTGTTATTTGTCCATATGTTCAAGTTTGGTGGACTGCGAATTCATAACACGTAAAGCAGCCAATAAGAGGAGTGTAGATCGATACATCAAAGCATGAAATCTTCCAAAAATAGAAGACTGACTATAGTGATGTTGCAACACGGCTTTAAAATCTGAAATCGATGTAAAAACAAAAAAAAAATATTAGCGTGATTGCACCTTAACTTAGATAGTTGCTTCGATAGTTCGATAATTCATTCATTGCTGTAGGCAATTAGAGATGCATGCAACAGGTAGATCAATTATGATTCTGAGAGTCGTTTCAGAATTTCTTATAGAAGCACAAGGGTTTTTATTTAACTACTTCTCTTACAACTACTTTTCTCATACATGCTTTTAGATGCTCTTTTACTGGCTTATGAGCTCATAATATTCAGTCAGACAATACAACAGTCAGCCATTAAATTCATACTTTATTCCCATTTCTTTAAGTTTCCTACTTATGGTTTGATGCAAACATGCACCATTACTTAAGGCACCCTGAGGCATCGACCACAAAACTAAAACCAGTTCTTCAAAATATTTGTATTTGACCCTGCCTGAAAATTTACACAACTGCTTCCAACAGTAGTCAAATAGCAAGACCTGTTTTCATTGTAGTTGTTCTATGCACAAATAAAGGGAATGGTTGGCCTTTTTTGAGTCATACACATTGGAGGCCATTTATGTGCATTATGTGCACAGGAAACATTACATGCAGACGCCCTTTTGCACTGTACTCCTGTAATGCAGTGTTTAGCTGGTCTTAGATGCCTGGGAGACTTTCTGATAAGAAAGCTTTGCCGAGATAGTCGATACCCAGCATGTTTTCGGGATGCAATGAACCAGTCATACTGTGCATTCACCTATAATTCAATCTGAAGTAAGCCATATTGGAGAATGCCTGATGGTAGCACCTATGCTGAGTATAAATAAGTTTGGAGAGTTATTTCTTATCCTCCTTTCATTCTGAGGTCAAATATTATTGTAAAAACTTCAATCACCTTGTTTCTTTGATATGGCTTTCTTAGCATAGGTTTAGAGTCAGATTAGTCTGTACACATGCCAGCTTTAGTCATTTGTATACTGAAGACAAGGCTTTATAACTTTTGTCTGTTCTTTTTTTTGCCCACACACTCCACCTCCATTTCTGCAGAGCCAACAAATATGAAAGTGCGTCGTTGTTACTGTAAAAAAAAAAAAACCTCTATTGTCACGCTTTAAAAAACGTGCTTGGCTCGGAGTAAATGTAATCTGGATTATCTGTTTATGATTACAGTGAAGCAGTGAGTTGCATTTTCTTGTTTAGAGGTTATAGCGTGGTGGCGGTCACCTCAAGCGAAATGAAATGAATGCGCCAAACGAATAATGTCATGAATAAATGTGGGGTGAAAAGCAGTGGGAGCTCTGAAGCTGCATGACTGAAATTATCTCCTGTCCAAATGCATTTCAATGTTCACAGTGTAAGATCAGAGCAAACCTGTTAGTTTAATCATGTTTCCCGAATCGATTTAGAAGCTTGGCTGCATTCCTTAATGAAGTCAATTGTAAATGTTGAAACAATTTGATGTGTTTTGTAGAAAATAATATGTAAAAAGTGTTTTTCTCATTAGTCAGTCAGCAAAATAAACTGGTAGCGTAAATCTGCTTTTTTGCATTCATTGCAGCAATATATTTCGAGAACGAGGCTACAGATTAGATTCAGGTTTTTTAAGTTTTAAAGGATGATTGGAATGTTCTTACTGACAATGGAGACACGTTTCAGAAAGTCTAAACGCACATTCTAATGAAGGTTTATCAATAGTTTAAACATTTGACACTTTTTCAGTTAACTGTTTTAACTGTGTAGTGCTAGACAGAAGAATGTGAAGGAAAGGAGTAAAAGTATGAAAACGGGTACCATAGCGAGGCATCCTGTTGTTTTCACTGGTGCCGTCACAGATTAAAGATGATTTCAGGACTGTGTCTGACTATGGATTTCAAAGTTTCAGACAATCCTGTAATCATCCTACTGGCATAAATTTAAGGTGAAAGTGGAATTTAGCTGTGATTAACATTAGAAAACTGTAAGTCATGGTGATCATGGTGGCTCAGTCACTCATTGTGTTCAGACTGAATAAACACAGGGCATAAGAAACATCTAACAACAGTGGCTTAGTGGGTACGACAGGGCAGATTTAGCAGCAAAGCTGTTCTTAAACAGAATTTCATTTGTGTCTGTTGATGACCAGAAAGTATTGCTTATCCTTTCAAAATAATCACTTTTTAACTTTGTGTAGCAGATTATACTGTGGTGTGAACTGTTGAGGCCACACAGGGAGAGCACAGTGCCTTTTAAAATTCTTTCCTCCAAAGACACATTTTTCCACAGAGCCAAAATTGTTCATAAAAGCAGATGCATGTCAAACAGAAATAAAATCTAACTAATCATTTAAATAGAATATATATATATATATATATATATATATATATATATATATATATATATATATATATATATATATATACACACACACACATGTACATGACTGTTCATCCTGTTCTCTTGGATGTTCTCTAACACAGACTGAGAAGCAGCGGAGTCAGCAGCGGGCTGAACGGGAGCACCATGAGGAGAGAAGGAAGATCAGGAGAGCCGCTGGTCACCTTTACACACGAGGAAGAGGCAGAGGACGAGGCAGAGGGCGAGGCAGGGGCCGATTCTAAACACTGCCTCCAAACCCCTGCAGTAGTCACTTGTGTGTATTTAGGTTTTAAATGAGGCCTCGAAAGAACTTTGTCCTACTGGTACAGGGACAGGCAAGTGTACAGCAAACCTTCTTTTAATGTGGGCTTCACAGAATGACTGAATGCAAAAAAGAAAAAAAAACATGTGGCCAGAACAGGCACTGGGAGAAGCTGGGGATAATTCTTTTTAATGGTTGGGTGTGGGTGGGTGTGTGTGTGTCTGTGTCTGTACATACATCTGTACATGTGTGTAAACCCTTCTCTTTGCTACACTTCCCTATTTTTCCCCACAGTGTATAATCAAAATGGATCTGAATCAACTGAACATTGTTAAAGAAGCCTTTTATCTACAGCAGTGTGTGTGTATTTGCTGTTTTATTCCAAGCCCAGAGGCTTTATTGTTATTTTAACCATATACATCTGGTACTGTACACAGTGAAACGAACACAACGTTTCTATAGGTCCACAGTGCTACATAAAATGCACTCTTAGTTTTAATTTACTTCACATTCTGAATTCAGTGTGCTACAAAACTAACAATTTGTTCTGAAATTCATTTTATAAATGTCTTTCATAGTAAGCTGACTTTGCTCTCCTAAATATAGAGCCAGGGTGAAAATGAGAAGAGGCAGTGAGAGAAAAGTGACAGGTGAACGAGTTCAGGCCGCTGCTGTAGTCCCTCCTCCTCCTCTCATGGCATTGGATTAAGACTTCCTCACAAATCTTTTGTAATTATTTTCTTTGGAATATTCTTTTGAGAACTAGTCTAACAGCATCTCAAGGCAGCACCAGGATTAACATTCTGACAAGTTGCTATTATGCTGTCAGTTAATAATATAGTCACCAACCGTTCAAGATAGCTCAGTGCAAACTGCTTTTTAACAATAACCCTATGATTGAAAGTGTCAAGCTTTGAAATTGCTATCATGTGTTTAACGCAATAGTCACAAAGCCAGTGTGAAAGTAATGGGGACAAAAAATATTGATAAAGATCCAAAACACAAAGTTTTTGCAGAGAATCTGTTCAGTCAATTAAAGATCTACGAGCTCATAAGCACGACTGTGTTGACGAAGATATATTAACATAAAAGCTGCATCTTTGGAAATTGATCCAAACAAAATGAATTTCTACTGCCTTCACGATCAGGGAGGGGTTGAATTGGTATCCAGAGAGAAAACACATTCATGATTCAAATTTAAATTCAATGACTCACATTTTCTTTCTTTATAGCTGTTGAAAAAAAATAATAATAACAAGCCTACTTGTATTAAGTAGGGTTTCCCCCAGGTCATGTCATGTTAAAAAAATTCAGAATAAATAAAACACTCTATTAAAGCTTTGTTGATACACTGCTATTAATAATAATTATTAATAGCAGTGAAGGTAAATAACACTGGAAATTATATATTGGGCACAAGTTGTAATAATATAGTAAGCAGCCATTTAATATAACCAACTGTAATAGGAAACATTCACAAAGATAACTGGCACAGCCTGGTAATAAAGTAAAGAAGAAAGCAACAGGATAATAAACTATGCATGTTGCAAGTTTGTTTGTTGAAGGTGTGTGTGTGTGTGTGTGTGTGTATGGGGAGGGGGGGGAGATCTTTTCCATAGTTGTAGATTACATGTTGATAAATATTCATAGTCAGGTTTTACTTTAAGAATTGATTTCTTTCACGCTTTCTAAAAAAAATGTTTAAACCCTATAGCCTACTTGTAGTTAGAAGGGTCACCCTCATGTCATCCTATGATGTTTGTCACAGTCCAGATACAATGGTATGGAGACGGTAGAAAATAGGTCACAAACACACACTAGTAGTGAAAGTGATGAGAACACTGGCTATAATAATTTATGCACAAGTTCTAACAATATAGAGTTCAAACGACTTTTAGTATTGCAATCTTCTCTTAAAAATGCAATCTATAGTTGAATTGGCTTTGGTTGCTAATGGCCAGGTCAACTCGTGCAACTGACTAACCTCACATTTTTGCGGTTTTCCACTTTAAAGCACCTAATTTTGCTCATGAATTCTTTGTCGTTTCTGTGTGCGTAACCTCATTATCTGTTCTGCTTAGTATTTGGTTCAGTTGCTCGGATATAGAGAAAGAGTAAGGCATCTAGGCTTTTTTTTTTAATTAGCCTTGCCTACATTTTCGTAGGTCTAGGACAAAAGGGCTTTGCTTGCACAAAGTAATCCATCCTGACACTTACTTCAGCACACCCATAAAACACACCCTTTCTACTCACTGCCTTGTCTGGGAAAGTGTGAGGTCCACTCAATGATTTCCGAGCTGTGCTCAGTTTCTCTGAATACTCCAATGGCAAGTGGAATGGGAGAGTTCCTGGAAAAGAGCAACAGGCTTCTTTTATTATCACGTGACAGGAATGAGAGCGCAAGCCAACTGTGTCGCTCTACTTTGGAAAACTGGGTCTCCTGGCACCTGTCTCCCCAATTCAAAATATTTCATTTCTATTCAACATATACAAGATACTGGCAACCCTTCATAATATGTATTATGTCTAAACTTAAAATAGAAATTCTGTGTAGTTTTATTTTAGCTGTATTTCTTCCCTCATGCATGTGTTTTCTAATATAATATTAGGTAACAATAATAATAATAATAATAATAATAATATATATTATATTTATATTATATATATATATATATATATATATATATATATATATATATATATATATATATATATATATATATAATATTAAGTATATGCAAAATCAGAATGAGTAAATATATATTTCTTGAAGCCTCTGCTATGGTGCTTAACCCTTTGATGCACAACATGGGTCTAAAGTGACCCGAATGAGTTTTTATTTTCTATATTTTTGCAAGACATGAATATCATCAGTATCCCAGGTATTTCTCAATTAATTTGTTTTTGACCATCTCAAATCCTTATTTTCATATTTTCATTTATGCTTTTTAAATAAAAATGTTTTGAATCTCTACCCTTCTAATGCAAACATTGGTCTAAAATGACCCGTATTCATTCTTTACCGAATTTGTGAAATGTATTTTATTATTTATTATTCCAGGTATTTTTTTTTTTTGTAATTTCTTGTTTTTGATTTCCACAAATTATGTTCCACAAATTATTGTCTTACTTTATAAACAAACCCAATTTGTATTCATACATCAATTTTACACAAATGGTCACAAATTACCCATAAAGGAAGCTTTGATATTTGCAAATGTTTGCACATAAGACCACATTTACTACAAAATTATACTGTATCTGTACTGCCACACATTTCATTTAATTATCCAGTGTTTTATTATACCTGGTTCCAGTCATTCTAGAATAACAGCTCTAATGGTTGTAGAGATGCTACATGAGGATAATGAAGATGAGGAAATTCTTAGTCCTTATTCAAAGTCTAAAAAAATTATGCTGATTGCCTAGACCAGGGCTGTCTAATCTTTTCCATACAGAGCCTTGTTTGATGAGTCCTCTGAATAGGAAACTCTGATCAAAAGAAAAACTCAGGTTTTACTGGAGTGAGCATCCCCCACTCAAAGCTAAACAAGAAGCCACAACATCCTGAGGAGCTGCCCAGGACCTGCATCTGTTATAACAGCTATTTCACTGAAAGATGCCTGAGATATATCCATCAGTCAGAACATTGGGAAGATTCTGAAATGTACCAAATTAGTGCGGTAGAGTAGCAGCAGCATAAGGGAAAGATTTGAGAAACACTGACAAAGAGGAATTAATGACCTTTATTGGTGTAACCCTTCTTGCAGGCATGGACAAGAGCTAGGATCTAAGAACTGCTCCCGCAGAGGTGTTTCTCGATCTGCTGCAACCTGGCCATTGTAATGTTTCTTTGCTGGACAAATTGTATGTCAAAAATCTTTTCAAATTGAAGGAGAAGTATAGCCCAGAATGTAGCTTCTATGGCACATGACCATGGTAAGCTATGTGCAGAAGAAGGAAAAATCTGTTGTCCTCCTAAGCACCATGCATGATGACAAAGCAGTGGATTACAACAGTGTTAAAAAACAAACAAAAAAAACCATTAATGACAGTACTATAATAGAACCAAATAAAGAGTGGGCATAGTGGATCAGATGGCCAATGCATATTCATCAAGGAGCTAGTCAAGTGCTTTTCATGTCAAATATGGAGACGCCCCACCATAAAAAACAAATTACAGAGGAGATATGTGAAGATGTGAGATATCAAACCAAAACGCAACCACCACCTGGCTACAGTAGGACATCAGACAGAAGGGCCTATCGAAAAGAAGAAGAAAAATTGCAACTGGTGTTCCTAGTACAACAGGTCTATGGGCAAGAAGCACAAACGTGTAGTTGTCATTTGTAAGGCATGCAGGCACTGAGGGATCAATTTGAGATAGTGCTGAACTAATTTTATTTTTATTTTATTTTTTATCAGCTTTATTTTTAATTGTTCAGTCACATTCACTTGGTATTGTATGAGGAAGTCAGGTGTGTCAGAGAAGTATGTGATATGGGTGGTGCAGGACATGTATGAGGACAGAGTGACAGGAGTGATTTGTGATAGAAGGGTATCTGCAAGAGTGAAAGGGAAAGTTTATAGGACTGTGGTGAGACCTGCGATGTTGTATGTATGTTACAAGACATGAGGCATTGAGTAAAAGACAGGTGGAGCTGGAGGTAGCAGAGCTGAAGATGTTAGGGTTTTCGTTGGGAGTGACGAGGATGGACAGGATTAGAAATGAGTTTATTAGAGGACAGCGCATGTAGGATGTTTTGGTGAGAGTGTGAGAGGTGGAGGAGGAGTTCAGGTACCTGGGGTCAACAGTGCAAAGTAATGTAGAGTGTGTTAGAAAAGTGAAGAAAAGAGTGCAGGCAGGGTGGAGTGGGTGGAGAAGAGTGACAGGAGTGATTTGTGATAGAAGGGTATCTGCAAGAGTGAAAGGGAAAGTTTATAGGACTGTGGTGAGACCTGCGATGTTGTATGTATGTTACAAGACATGAGGCATTGAGTAAAAGACAGGTGGAGCTGGAGGTAGCAGAGCTGAAGATGTTAGGGTTTTCGTTGGGAGTGACGAGGATGGACAGGATTAGAAATGAGTTTATTAGAGGACAGCGCATGTAGGATGTTTTGGTGAGAAGGTGAGGGAGGCGAGATTGAGATGGTTTAGACATGTGCAGAGGAGGGACATGGGGTATATCGGTAGGAGAATGCTGGGGATGGAGCCACCAGGAAGGAGGAAAAGAGGAAGGCCAAGGAGGAAGTTCATGGATGTGGTGAGGAAGACATGCAGGTAGTTAGTGTGAAAGAGGCAGATGTAGAGGACAGGGTGGTATGGAGACGGTGAAAATAGGTCACAAACACACACTAGTAGTGAAAGTGATGAGAACACTGGCTATAATAATTTATGCACAAGTTCTAACAATATAGAGTTCAAACGACTTTTAGTATTGCAATCTTCTCTTAAAATGCAATCTATAGTTGAATTGGCTTTGGTTGCTAATGGCCAGGTCAACTCGTGCAACTGACTAACCTCACATTTTGCGGTTTTCCACTTTAAAGCACCTAATTTTGCTCATGAATTCTTTGTCGTTTCCTGTGTGCGTAACCTCATTATCTGTTCTGCTTAGTATTTGGTTCAGTTGCTCGGATATAGAGAAGAGTGAGAGGTGGAGGAGGAGTTCAGGTACCTGGGGTCAACAGTGCAAAGTAATGTAGAGTGTGTTAGAAAAGTGAAGAAAAGAGTGCAGGCAGGGTGGAGTGGGTGGAGAAGAGTGACAGGAGTGATTTGTGATAGAAGGGTATCTGCAAGAGTGAAAGGGAAAGTTTATAGGACTGTGGTGAGACCTGCGATGTTGTATGTATGTTACAAGACATGAGGCATTGAGTAAAAGACAGGTGGAGCTGGAGGTAGCAGAGCTGAAGATGTTAGGGTTTTCGTTGGGAGTGACGAGGATGGACAGGATTAGAAATGAGTTTATTAGAGGACAGCGCATGTAGGATGTTTTGGTGAGAGTGTGAGAGGTGGAGGAGGAGTTCAGGTACCTGGGGTCAACAGTGCAAAGTAATGTAGAGTGTGTTAGAAAAGTGAAGAAAAGAGTGCAGGCAGGGTGGAGTGGGTGGAGAAGAGTGACAGGAGTGATTTGTGATAGAAGGGTATCTGCAAGAGTGAAAGGGAAAGTTTATAGGACTGTGGTGAGACCTGCGATGTTGTATGTATGTTACAAGACATGAGGCATTGAGTAAAAGACAGGTGGAGCTGGAGGTAGCAGAGCTGAAGATGTTAGGGTTTTCGTTGGGAGTGACGAGGATGGACAGGATTAGAAATGAGTTTATTAGAGGGACAGCGCATGTAGGATGTTTTGGTGAGAAGGTGAGGGAGGCGAGATTGAGATGGTTTAGACATGTGCAGAGGAGGGACATGGGGTATATCGGTAGGAGAATGCTGGGGATGGAGCCACCAGGAAGGAGGAAAAGAGGAAGGCCAAGGAGGAAGTTCATGGATGTGGTGAGGGAAGACATGCAGGTAGTTAGTGTGAAAGAGGCAGATGTAGAGGACAGGGTGGTATGGAGACGGATGATCCGCTGTGGCGACCCCTAATGGGAGCAGCCGAAAGAAGTAGAAAAGGATTCAGTCACATTCACTGCAATTCTCTAAAGTTGCACTACAGATTTATCGGTTATCAGTGATATGTGTGTGTTATGTGTGGTAAAGTGTCAATGTGTTGGTCTAGAGTTGTCTTTATTCTTTGGTTTATCACACTTGCATAGATGGGTAATGTTTAACTGTTAAATTTTTTTTACTAATTATTTGTGGGTCATTTTGAATATTCATGGTTCATAGATCAGGGGAAAATAAATGCTGAATTAAATTAATTTTAAAATATGAAAGAAAAAAAAATAACATGGAAATGATTGCGGTAATTTTAGACCCATGTGCATTAAAAGGGGTTTGCATAACTTTTGCATAAAAGGGTTAAGAGCTCTGAGCATCCTTATATAACATCTAACAGAATTGGAATACTTGGATCTTGGATCACTTCTCCATTCACAACATTTTAAGGTACTTTGTTTTTGTCTGCACATGTTCTCCAAGTTCTCAAATCCATACAGTTTTGGCACTGGGATAACCAGCATTTCTTAGCATCAGTAATAGGGTAGTAGGGTATCAATAATTCTGCCACATATTTATATCTTATATAACATATTTGGGTCATATTTAACCCCCAATGCAAAGTCTCATTACTGTTGAGAAGTCGATAATACTAGTGCTGCTTACCAGGAATTATAATTTTTATCTAGTAATAAAATGTTTTGTTTTTTTTTCCTGCTAATTTATTTTCACTTGCATTATATTAGCTGTGAACAGTTTTTTTCATAGATCTTGGTATCTGGCAGTCCCAGCTTATTTTAGGTCTCCTTCAGATTCACTAGTTTCCCTCTAGAATGAATTGCAGTCACACAACCATTAGATACTGTGGTGATATCCAATGGCATTGTTTCCTAAAGAGTTATATATGAACACTTGAAATTATCATCAGAAATATGTACTTTGGGCAAGTTTCTGTTGATAGAATAAACTACCATAGAAAGCAATCAAACATCCAGTTAAACTTTCACTGTAATAGAGGATTTTTATGACCTGATATCAGTGTACAGATGATGTGATCTCCTTAATTGCCTTTATTTCTCTAAAAACTTTAATAAAATTAACTTTAGATGTAAACCTCTCTTCACCTAAAACTCTCTGACAGAAAGCCATGAACGCAGTAGCCTGTATATGCTTATTTCTTATCATTCTGTTTCATCAAATTTCAAATTAATGATATTCCATAAGGTTTTTTAATAAAAATATTTAAAACCTACATTTAAAAAAAATGTTAAGTCTGGTACATCAGAACAGCTCATTTCATAGGGTGGGTAGTCCTTGGTGCAGTTTTTGCACTTGGTTTCTAGTTTAATCCCATATATTTTCTCAAGTCTTAACATGTATAATAGCTGATGACACCAGGTCATAAAATCAGACTTTGCGGCCCTTATAGTAAACCTGTAAACTCTTCTGGGGTGTGTTGAAATGAAATAATTTACTAGCTGCAGGGAGGAAATGAATCTAACACTGAAGACTGGGGTCCAAGATATACTTTGTATTAAGATGGATACTTAGTTTTGCAGTCATTTTTTATTATATTTAAAAAGAGATCTACATTTTGGTCTATTTTCTCTTTGAGGGTTTCAGATGTTCCCCAGAGTACCATTCGACTCCCTGTATATAGTGGCACCAGTGGGAATTAATTTGCCTGCAGCAGAGTAAGCAAAGTTTTATCTTATATTTCACATTAAATGCCATTAAGTAAGTTATCAATAGTTAGTTGAATGCTAACTATCCAAATGGAGTCTCTGCCAGAACTCAGGCCCTATAACACAGAGTATTAACATGCACCCTCTGAAATCTGATGGCAGGCAGAGCTAAGTAGATGTGAATGGGGTTCAATGCATCTTGGACACGCCTTGTAATCTAATTAATTAAACCCTCTTCTGAGTTTATTTGGGGCACATTCAGTGAATTTATCCTGAGAAACATGGACATTAAGTCTATCCCAGAAACCTGACGTGCAAGGCATGGAAATTCACCCCAAATGGGATGCCTGTCCATTCCAACGCACTATGCACACATACTGACAAACTCAAAATAGGGACAAATGTAGGGACAGTCTAGCATAGACTTTCACCTGCTAATTTTGGTCTTTAGATTCATTGGCTAGATTTATTGATTCTATCATTAATTGTATTTGTACAAAGAAATCATAGTACTTTAACTGTAATATTATAAAAGATTAAATTTTCAACACATGAGCAAAAGAGTCCACCACATTCACCAGACGCTTTTATCCAGAGCGACTTACAACTGAGTAGGATTAAGGGCCTTGCTCAAGGGCCCAGCAGTGGTGGCAGGATTTGAACAAGAATCTTCCAATTCAAGGTCTAATGCCTTAACCACTGAGCAACCACCATTCCCTGTCTTCGCATAGATTACGCCAGATCTCATCCCCATTTCTGTTGGTTCAAACGTTCCATGCACAATGCTGACTCGGCAAACTTGCTTACAAGATCTAGACTACAATTAACAGTCAGAAATTATAAGAGCACAATTAACCAGGATGGTTACCAGCTGCAAGCAGGGAAAAAAGACGGACGAAACCATGAGCAAAATGGTTGTTTTAAATTTGACATTTCTCTCAAAACAATCATCGGACAAATTGCTAATGCTGAAGGTATGTGGGCAACTTATCCTTTAAAAGATTTCAAACTAAAATAGAAACAATTATTGAAACATATATTCTTATGCTAGCTAACATCAGACTGTTGGCAAATTATATATCCAATGCTATGCTAATCCACAGTGTGGCAATTAAATTCACATCATTAAAGTGGTCACTACATTGTTAGGCAAAATGCATTTTTACCAGCATGTTGGAAGATGAACAAAGTAACTTAGTTAGTATATCAGCCAATAATGCTTGTGTCACCTCCTTAGAGATTTCATTACACAAGTGGAAAAAGTGCATATTTTATTTTAACAAATTTACCACAGGTATAAGATTTGCTGCATTTATGTGGTTATTGCAGTCTAGGAACCATAAGTTTGGGTAAGACCACACTCCAGCTGGTACGGCACTTGGGCCATGACAGTCAATGGTTTACTGCCAAAGTAATGACGCCAGTTCTGGTTGGCCTAGTTCTGAAGGGATACTAGGCAACACTCTGAAGTTTAACATATGTGCCAGGGTCAGACTTCAGGCCTATTGCCAAGCAAGCCCTAAAGAGGAGAATATAGGGAGTCTGGGGACAATGAAAAACCTCTCTTTAGCAGGCTGGCCACACAGGTTCCATTAGTCCTGGGCAGTAAATAGACAATAAAAGACCCCATTTAAAGTCTTTAAATTAAAGGGTAGACCATCAAACTAGCAAACCAGTTCAGAATTTGTCTGCCGTGTTATTGTTAATTGTTTTAGATATAGCTATATTTTCTGCAAAAGCCTAATCAAGGTAATGTGTACAGTTTCTTAGTGTCATGGTTATGTTCAGAACTCTTCTAAAGAGTACTACTTTTTTTTGTCACAAAAACCTTTTCTGAGGTGAGCTAGACCTGCAGTCCCTTAATTATAATTTTGGTTTATTTGTAATTACTTGGATAAGTCTTCTATCTGGTCTTGGAAGAATTTCGGTAGGCCAGCCTCAGACCTTGGAACATTCACAGCTTTCCATTTGGTGATAATGTCTCTAATTGTGGCTTGCTGGAGTCCACGAGCCTTAGAATTGGCTTGTAACCATTTCCAGACACATATTTCAATAACCGTCTCCCTCACCTCTTCCAGAATGCTTTTGATCACTGCTTAGAATGCTGCTTGTTCAGACCTTTTAACCTTCTTCAGATTGCAGGAAAGGTTCTATTTAAATTATGTTTAGATTCAGCAGAGCTGGAATGAATCAAACCTGGTTTTGTCTAATCTAATTTCAACCCATTTATCAATTACAGCATGAATGTTTTTGAACTCTTTAGAAATTTCTATATCTGCATAAATTGGACTAAAGTCCTAAAAGTAAACAAAGGAACCCATTAAACGAATAAGAAAAAAATATTATAGTTGGTAATTTATTTATTAAAGAGAATGGTCCATTGTGTGAATGACAAAAGTATATGAATCTCTAGGATGAGCAGTTAATTTTAAGTGAAATTACATTCATGTTTTTAATTAATGGGTGTGAGTGATCATCTATCAAAATTTGAGATTCACAACACATTTGTAAAAGTGCATAATAAAAACAAGGATCTCTAAGGACCTCGGAAAGACTTGCTGATGCTTATCAGCCTGGAAAAGATTGCAAAAATGTCTTAAAAAAATTTGCACTCCACAAATCCACAGTTAGAAAGATGTACACATGCAGAAAATTTAAGACAATTTTTACTCTCCCCAGGAGATGTAGATCAACAAAGGTCACTAAAAGCGAGATGTGTAATAGTCCACAAGGTCCCAAACGAAATAAAGGTAACTTCTGAGCAACAAACTTTATTGGCTAACTTTAATGTTTGTCAGTTTACCATCAGGAGAACACTGAACAACAGTGATGTACATGGAAGGTAAAATAGAGGAAATAAATCTAAAATAAATAAATAAATAAAATTCTCAAAATGTTATTAAATCTTATGTGAACACACCAGAAGGCTATTGAAAAAAATGTTTCATGAATGAATTAAACCAAAATAGATATTTTGGCTTTCTTTTTGTCTACTTTAAGGTAAATCCAATAATGTGGAGTACCACAGTTCATTATGTATGAAAGATTATATTATGCAGAATGTAGTGTTAACTACTGCAACTGGTCAAAGGAGGACAATTATTATTAATGTTTTATTATTTATACAATTCTGGATTAACAGACAAAAATCTAGAAAATTTATTTAGATTAGATTAGATTATGTTAGGTTTGAAAGTATGTACAAAACATAACATAAAGGAGGGATGGATTGGCTAAAACAGCAGAAGACCACATTTGGTTCAACTCTGTCAGCCAAAAAAAAGGAATCTAAGTCCTGCATTGCTAATCAACTTCCTGAAATCTGTCAAAGCCATGTGAACATGCCAAGTCACTGTAGATGTGAAAGCACCGTAGCTATCTGTGTAGCCCTGTGCTATCTGCTTGATATACCACTGCATGAATGCGTAAGTAACCACTACTGGGCTAACTAATGCTAAATTACGTGAATTGCTGATGTGTTCTCATCAACACTAAGTTGGTTGATTTAAATGTATGTAGCTGGTCAATAAACACAAACAAACACTCTTAAATATAAAATAATTATGGCAAAATCTTTGCTATGAGGATTTGGAATGTAAAGTATATTTATAGTCTTTAACACTTCACTGCACTTTTAACTAGGTGAAAGGTCACTCAATGTAGGGGAACCTCCAACTTCTTTTTTCACTGCCTTTTCTTCCTTCATCCGCTTCTCCTAAATTTTCCATTTGATCCCTCTAGTGAATTCTTTTTTTCCTTTCTTTCTTTTTCTGGCATATATATAGAGCAGAGATCTGTGCTGATTCAGGTGCAGTCGCTGGTGAAAATGATCTCAGTATACCGTCTGTCTGAGGTAAAGGAGCCACACACAGCCTTAACTATCCGTCCCTGCAACCAGAAACTCGCAAAAAATATATAAATGAAATAGAATATATGTCAAGGTGTTTTGTTGTAGACTAATATTTAGTGGGTCCAAAAAAACATCCCAGGCTCAGTGACGTGGTCTGTTACCAAAAATAGTTTTACAGTGGCGCATTAGGTTAAGTCAACTAAATATTTGCTTATCAATGATCTCATTCATAATACTCATATTCATATTTGATTTATGTTTTAATGCAATTAGAATGCGATAAAAAGAATTGATGTTTGTACAAAATAAATAGAACTGTTTTTCTGGTTGTTTCCCAGTTTTGTGATATACATTTACTTGTATCTTAACCAGACAGTGTAACACCACTGATTGAAACCAGGTAATTACAAATATACATTATAAATTTGTGCTGACCTTATGATACACCTGTGAGAAATGTACACACATCTTGAGAATACACATCTTGAGAAAGGCAACAAATAGTTTACATTTCAAAAGGCTTTAAAGATGAAAATGAAAGCTGGGCTAATCCAAACTAACCATAGGACCATTCACTCATGACTTAATTGGACATCCTTGAAATTACTATTCTGGATAACGGTTTCTGTGCATGGGACATTGTTGAGCAGAAAATCAACGATTCCACCTCCTCGGTGAGTTTTCATATTTTTATTGTTCTTTAGTGTGGTGGTAATATATATGAAACAGTACTGTAATTAGTTTGTTTCAAATTACTTGTTTTTTCAGCAGGATGACAAGGATGCCTTCTTTGTGGCAGACCTCGGGGATTTCCTCAAGAAACACTTGAGATGGGCACGTGCCTTGCCTTGTGTCAAACCTTTTTATGCTGTCAAATGTAATGATTGCATATTTTTTCTGAATAGTTATATTTGAAATTTAATGTAGTAGTAGTAGTTGTATAAATTGTACTAAGGTATTTATCTTTCTTTAGACTGAGATACAGCTTGTGCAGTCTCTGAGAGTGAAGCCCAATAGGATCATTTATGCCAATCCATGCAAACAGGTATCACAGATAGAGTATGCTTCTGCACATGGAGTGCAAATGATGACCTTTGATAGTCAAGTGGAGCTAATGAAGGTTGCTCGTAGCTATGACAATGCCAATTGAGTAGCTTTCTTTATTTCAAGTTGCAAAAACCTAAAAACATTAGAGCCCCTTTAACCATGATATGAATTTCCATTCAGGCTAGTGCTGCACATAGCTGCAGATGATTCTACGGAACAGATCAAGCTGAGTGTGAAGTTTGGGCCACACTGAAAAACAGCAGGCTGCTTCAGAAACGGGCAAAGGAGCTGGGTCTGGACATCATTGGAGTCAGCTTTCATGTAGATAGCAGCTGCACGGATAGAGACGTACACCCAGGCCATTGCAGATGCACGCTGTGTCTTTGACATGGGGGTGAGTGGTCACATGATGTGAAATCTGCTTTTCTGATGGTATAAAGTGTACATTTCTATGTAGCTTCTGCATATACACTAGCTGTCAACATTACTGCTAAAAAAGTAATTATGAAGGACCAGACTGGCTCTGAGGGTAAGATTCTGCTTTCAGATGCTTTCTGTATAATTATCTTCTTTATCTTCCTTATCTATTGTTACCTTTTTTTTCAATATAGATGAAGATGATGGGAGCAGTGAAATAAATCTAATATACTATGTTAATGATGGCATTTATGGATCTTTAAAGAATGTAATTTTTGGTTATAAATATAAACCCATTGTGCACAAGGTACAGAGATAAGTTTGTATGTCAACCTTATTCCTCTTTATTAATATGTTCTGTGTCAATATTAATTGATAATTACATATAATACCACATTCATACATTTTACTATTTTGTTTTACTTTGTAGAAACCCAAGATTGATGAGCGCATATACACATGTAGTGTTTGGGGTCCTACCTGTAATGGCCTGGACATCATTGTGGAGCTGTGTGCTCTGCCAGACTGGCAGGTAGGAGACTGGCTACTGTTTGAGGTGTTTTACTGTGACCATCTCTTCCACATTTAGCGGCTTCCAGAAACCAGACATCCATTATTGGTGAGTTCAAATTTTCTGATTCCTCTGGTGTGTCTGGTTGCACTGTGTTTATATTCCTGTTAAATCCATTTATGTATTCTAATAAAAATAAGCAATTTTTGTTCATATTATTTAGCCATTGCATTCAGCAGATCCATGACCAAGGAATACCAGCCCTGTTGGAGAGGCAAAGCCATAAGAAGATGCCAAGCCTTTGTAGATGTAAAAACACCATACAGATACCTGTTTAGCCATGTGCCACCTGATTGGTTGAGTCACCTAAAATTTGTGCTCATCAATGTTCTGATTTATATATATTTTGCATGAAAAACAATGACATTTTAAACAATCTCTTACAACAACAAATGCAAAGTAATAATCTAGGTGCAATTATAGAAATATAATCCCTTTCCTGTTTGCAGTGATGATAATCAGGTTGATGGATGAGGTCAGACAGGAGTCTCCTTGGACTATGATGTTTGCAGATGATATTGTTATTTGTGGTAAGAGTAGGGAGCAGGTTAAGAAAAGCTTGGAGAGGTGGAAGTATGCGCTGGAGAGAAGGGGAATTAAAGTCATTAGGAGTAAGACAGAGTAAGACGTGTGTGAATAAGAGGAGTGGGTGGTGCAGTTGCAGGGGGAAGAGGGGAAAAAGGTGGAGAAGTTCAGGTACCTACAATGGTATATACAAAAGTGAAAGGGAAAGATTATAGGACTGTGGTGAGACCTGCGATGTTGTATGGTTTAGAGACAGTGGCGTTGAATAAAAGACAGAAGGTGGAGCTGGAGGTAGCAGAGCTGAAGATGTTGAGATTTTCATTGGGAGTGACGACGATGGACAGGATTAGAAATGAGTTTATTAAAGGGACCGCGCATATAGGGCGTTTTGGAGACAAAGTGAGAGAGGCCTGATTGAGATGGTTTGGACATGTGCAGAGGAGGGACATGGGGTACATCTGAAATAAAAGAGCTGAGGATGGAGCCACCAGGAAGGAGGAAAAGAGGAAGGCCAAGGAAGAGGTTTATGGATGTGATGCGGGAAGACACACAGGTAGTTAATTTGAAAGAGTCAGATATAGAGGACAGAGTAGTATGGAGATAGATGATCCGCTGTGGCAACCCTTAATGGGAGCAGCCGAAACAAGGAGAAGAGATACATTATAATAGCCTAGTTCTATAGGAAGTTGGTGTCAGACTGCAGTCATGATATGTCATCCATAGAAATTGATTGTTCAACACCAAAACAGAGGTAGTTGCAATTCTAGGGCTTGAACCCCTCAATGCTCTGTTTAGTAACCCACAACCTTAAATAATGAGCTACCAAAAAAAGAGAGTGTAATATTACTAGCATTCTCTAACATTTTGGCTTAATCATCTGATTATTAGGATTAATTACCCATAGTGGACAGGAATGCAGCAATTATGAAATAAGAAACACATCAACTTTATCTGTTAGAAGTTCATGAAAAAGCTTAATATGTATAATAAAATAAATGCATAATTAAAACTATGCGTACATTCACGTGTCATGAACATTAGTTTTGTATACTGAAGTTGATATACATCATCCATGCACTAAAAGTATGGACTCTTTTTTTAATACATACTTTGGAAGACAGTATTCAAGCACATTTAAGGGAATGTAACTGGTGGTTGTTGCTTGATTCAATTTATACAACTGTATCTTAAAAAAGAGGAATTGTTTACAAAACAGTATATATAAAAATATATAAAAAAAATAATAGGAATAAACATGCATTCTAACACAAAATGGCAGCTGTTTACACTTGACCTTTTACTTCATATGTAGATATCATGCATTCAAAATGTTCTTATTATTACCATAAAAATTTAAGTAACTTTACAGGAAAACATTATAAAATTAACCATTTATCCTTAAGCATTATATGATAGTATAATGATAGTAGCCTTGGTAACTAAATCGCTGTCAGTTTAAATGAAAAAATTCTTCTTTTCGCTTTTCAGTTTTCTCATGTCCAGTTAGTGGATGTGTTTGCATATTTAACAATGACTGTCTACCCAAGACAGAACCAATTAAAACAATTTTTTTGATTGTAATAGCATGTTACAGGGAAGTTTTACAAGTCGTTTCTTGTCAGCCTCTCAATTCACTTGTGAGCAGTGTTGGGCAGTAACGCATTACTGTAACGCAGTTACTTTTGACAGTAACTAATACTGTAATGCATTCCTTTTTTAAAAAATTAACTCCATTACCGTTACCATATGGTGCGTTGTCCGTTACTTTTTTAAATAAAGTAATTTGGGCTGAAGTGTAGCCTACAGTCTAACCTGCTTACAGCAGCGACGCATTGTAGGATTGGTGAATGAACCACTGTAAACACGAAGAAGACGCACTGTGGACGTGTTTCAGTTTATTCAGGTCAGTGCAGCAGTAATGGCAAGTCGAGGCGAGAGCAAGACGAGTTTCTCAAAGTGGAAATATGCTTATTATTTCACTTTAGTTGAGCATAATGACAAAAACTTTTTCGTCAAATGTAAGCTGTGTCTTTCTGGTTCGAAGGTCGTATCTACTGCGATAAACAGCAACTCCAATCTGTTAAAGCTCCTCCAGAAACTCCACGCCTCGACGAAGCTAGAAGCTAGAAGCTAACCCGGTGTTATGTTCTACGTTGTTGAAAGTTTTCACACTTAAGCTGTAAAAGGAACATTTTTAAGGCTCAACACAACAGCTTTTATGATGCAGAAGCCACTTTAGTTTTTGATTGTGAATATATTATTCAGCTTGTTTTGTTATTTATTTCAGAAATCCTTGTGATATTCAGTTCGTGCTGGTCTGACTTAAATAAAATAGTGTTTAAAAATTACTTTGTGTTTAAGTCAGTTTTGTGTTTGTATAGACTTTTAACAGTAACGCATTACCTTTTGATGTAAGTAATCAACAAAGTAATTGAGTTACTTTTTGAATAAAGTAACTAGTAGCTGTAACTAGTTGCTATTTCTTAGTAACTAGCACAACATTGCTTGTGAGCTGTTCTCAGGTTATAATGCATATAATGCATGTAATGGGAATCATTTTTTATTACACCAGTTTCATGAGAAACATTTACTCATGTCCTAACAAGACAGTGAAATACACCAGGTAATTGTGAATATACATGTCTGTGCTTCTTTTATGGTACACCTGTACACTCCTATGAGGTGTGTCAGAATGAAAGAATTTACTGAATGTAGTAAAGACTGGATTGATGCACAGCCTACGCATATGTATATATGATAGGCTGTTATTGGAGAAAGAGAACAAAGAGTTTCAGTTTCAGAAGGCTCTGGGCTCATATAAACCAAACAGAAATATTCACACTGCATACACAAATACCAGTGAAATATTCCTTGGTGTCTCTTTAAGGTTCTCATTCTAAATTATCTTACAAATTCCTTTCCATTCTGCCTCCTAGACTAAACAGAACACTGAGAATTAGTCCAAGGCCAGGATTTGTGTCTACAAAAATAAAGGTTAAAAGAAAACTCCACCCTGATCCACATTGAATATGTTTGCATTTAAATATTTCTGATGTGTTTACAAATTCTAGTGTTAATTTGTTGATTGGTAGTGTGATATTGAGTTTAGTAGCTGTCTCTAACTTTAACATTAGAACAGGCCCATTTTCCAGCAACTTATTTGGATGCAGACATGGCACTTTAATGTTGTTTAACATTAGTGCTTTTGGGTTACTATATGGTTGTAAACTTATGTAAAACACATAATCTTTTACTCTGCCATTTTAGATAATAAAACAATTCCTTGTTCAATTTCTAATGATAAAACAATTTCTTTCACCCAATTTACACTTTGGCATTAGTTAAATCTTTGCTTTGATTTATTTTCCTGTCATGAAACATCTGTATTTGTATATGCTGTTGCCCTAACAGCTGGAGGAGGAGTACGAGAACAAAAGCCACATCAGTCAGATTAGAAATAATGACTCTCCTTCATCCATAGAGGTGTGCCAGATCTAAATAAACGTGCTGCTGAATAAACGTGTGTGAGAGGGAGAGCGTGTGCAGATGGGGCGTGCTCTGTGCCGTCCATCTCCTCCCTTTGTCCTTAAAACAAGAAACACCTCTGACGTGGATTCCAGGAAGTTTTCTTTGCCAAAAGGCATGTTACAATGTGTGCGTGTCATACCGATATCAGTTTTACATCCTGAATTTCATTCTGAGTGTAAAGAATATTGATTCTACACTCAAACTGACAGTCTCAGAGGGGGAAAAAACTAAAAAAAAATTTTTATTTAACTTAAAATTAGGTAAGGGTTTGGTCTACAATCATTAGACTGTTCTCATCTGGGAAAATACATTTTCTGGCAGGTATTCTGTTTTGAAATAAGGACAAGAATCAGTTCTGCAATACATGTTTGCAAGCACTGTGAAGTAATGGCTGTGTTCCACTGTGTGTGTCTATTGTGACAGAGTTGTAAAAACAGGATGTGCTTTAATCTATGTGCATCAAAGTTAAAAACTATATTTGAGCCTCAATTAGCATTAGATTAATTGCAACAATAGCTTAAAAGGTTTTTTTAAGTATTTAATATTTAAAATATAATATTTGATTGCTCATGCCACACCCCCACACGCATTCCTAAATTTGTGGGCTTGGTTACAAAGAATTGTCATCATATTCATGGTCATGTCAGCACATGAAGCAATCTGTTAAACAGTGACATCAAACCACAGATTAACGCATCACTTCAAACTGTACCATCTTATCCAAAAGTGATTCTACATAAGCCTGGAGCGCAATGAAATAATATGTATACTGACACAAATCTACATTGTAATTCTAATTTCAAATGACACAGTGCTTAATAAATGAAAGTACACAAGGCTAAAGGTTTGTGGTCATCTGACCATCACACCTATGTGTACTTTGTGAACATCCTATTCCAGATTTATTACGCCTTTGCTTTGATAACAACCTTCACTCTTCAGGAAAGGCTTTCCACTAGAAAAAAATTTTGTGGCATTGGGAATTTATCCTTTCAGCCACAACCACTTTGGTGAGGTCAGACACTGATGTTAAGTGCGGAGGTCTGGGGTGCAGTCAGTATTCCAGTTCGTCCCAAATTATTTCAGTGGGGTTTAGGTTAAGGATCTGTGCAGGACACTCAAGTTCTTCTACTTTAACCTTGGTTGTCCATGCCTTCATAGACACTGTTATGCTGGAACTGGCTTGGGTTGGTTAGTTCCAGTGAAAGGAAGTTGTAAAGCAATAGTATAAAGGCATAGTATATAATGCAACAGTTTGGGGAAAATGCATAAACTTGTGGCCAGATAGAGTTAGTAACTGTGGAGCCATCTATTGTTGTTTCGTAAAATAAAAAAATAATAATAAAAAAAACCTGTAAAACACTTTCATACCACTTTACTTTGTGTTGTAAACATCACCAATGTGACCTTTATTCTGTTGTACGGAAAATGCAGAGACACCAGTATGGCAGTCTCTTGTGCATTTGTTGTCATTGAACGTTTAATGTCACCATCAATGCTTTACAAGGAACTACTATAGCTGGAAGCTGAAAGAACACAATGTGTGGTTAAAAACTTCCAGTATCACAAACTGACTTACAGGTGCTTTTACGCTGTACTCATGCATTTTTACACATAAAGCATTTAAATATACAGGCATACACACCACTTCTGCTATTTCTCTTCAACTCTACTCCAAAGAAAGAAAGCATAGGAGAAAATCCAACTCATGTTGTATTTGTCATCTTTATAAGCCCTAAACAAAATTGGATATCTTTTAATTCTTACTCAGACTTTTATATGTTAAATGTGATGTGCTTCCTAGTTTTTGAAGCTGGTAATAGAAAATGACCTCATGCTCTGGTTTGGAGAAAGATCATAGGATTTGTCTGGAAAAAGGGAACAGATTAGAAAAAGGTCTGGAAGGAGCAGTTATGCCTGGAAGCCATATTCACAACCACCGCTGGAGCAATGTAGTCTTTACACATCATGAAGTTTCCTATATTAGACCTGAAGTGGAAATGTTGACAACTAGAGATCAAATGTACTTTTCAGACTCCAGGGACTAAATTTAAGAGTTGGTTCATTCATTTAAAAATGTGGCTTATTCATTATAAAAGCATACTATCACTTCTAATGATATTTGTCTTTAGATTTTAATTAAGATACATTAAAAATAGTTTCATTTCGAAAGACTGTAGCTTAGTCAAATTTAGTAACTGTAACCCTTATTAAAATAAAAAATTATAGCATAATGAATTAGCTAAGAATTATTATAATCCTAAATCTACTGTCTGAAAAATATATTAGTTACATAAGGTCTCATTAAATCATTTGATGCTTTAATGGCAAATGTTGAGTGGTAGTTTTAATATATCCAGTATTCCTTTGTGTGTTAAACACGTTCCCAAACTGTAATTTGTCTGTAAATGATAAAGTGGAATTCTATCAATATATTATAACATACATTAATTCAATATACATTTCTGGTAGCACAATTGACACATTAATGCTTCACTTTCTAAATCATATATAAATTGCAACAAAACAGAATGTCTCACATGCCCTTAAACCACTAAAAAGCTGTCACAGTGCAACTTCCTTTGGCTTTACAAATGGTACATTATCTTGAAATGGGTGTCTATTTAATAGACTTGTTCTCGTTCAGAAATGTTTTTTTTTTTTTTTTCTTTGGTTTTTCTTACCCAGAATTGTTTTGATCCAAGAGAACAAGAAGCATCCTACATTAGAACACCAATACAGCAGAAAACAGTGATTGACAGTCAGGAACATCTCAATTGGTAAACACAAGTCTACATTATATCTATGGTTTTGTTTTTGTTTTGTTTTTCATCAATTTATAAAAATTACATTTTGATTCAGGAGACGGCTGTGGGTCTTCTCTTTATGAAATACAGACACAATAAACACTTTAATGTGAACTCCGGTACCCCTGTTAATTAAATTATTACCATTTATCCCAATTCTGATGTTTGATGTGAACATTAAGTGAGGCACTTGACCTGTATTTCCATCATGGCCCTAAAAAGGCCCTTAAAAATATTTCCATGCAAACAACTATTTTATATTTGTATGATGTAAAAAGTAGAGAGTTTAAATCCAGTTGCTCTTATTGCTCAAAAGAGACTTAAATACTTAGATTTAAATTAGGGTACAACCTAGAAGAAAGAAAGAAAGAAAGAAAGAAAGAAAGAAAGAAAGAAAGAAAGAAAGAAAGAAAGAAAGAAAGAAAGAAAGAAAACACTTTTTTACTTGTCACATATACAGTACATTACAGCACTGTGAAATACTTTCTTCACATATCCCAGTTTGTCAGGAAGCTGTGGTCAGCCATGATACAGAACCCCCAGAGAGAAGAGGGTAAAGGGTTGAACAGTGGCAGCAAAGAGTAGTACTGTAAAGAGTAGGACTTGACCTTATGATCAGCAGAGTCTTAACCACTGAACCACCATTGCTACTTAAGTAAAGTCAAGTCAAGTCAAGAAGCTTTTATTGTCATTTCAACCATATATAGCTAATCCAGTACACAGTGAAATGAAACAACGTTCCTCCAGAACCCCGAGGCTACATACATACAACAATCACAGAAACAGAAAACACAGGGCTGAGGACTAGTAAGTGTCCTCGCCACATAAAGTGCATGTGTGCAACCTGGTGTAAACAGTGCAAAGACAAAACAAGACAGTGCAATTATACTCTCTGCAAATAGTCCCTGAAATAAAGGTGATTCAGAAAGCAAACTATGGAAAATATCATATAGGTCTGTAACAAAGTCTAATTTTATAAAACATGATTTATTGAAACTAAAAGCACTTAATAGTTATAAAAAGAATTATTAATAAATAATAATAATAATTTATAATAGTAATGCACAAAACTTAAAGAGGAGTCTCCTTGGATTTACTCTTACAACCTATCTCTATAGTCTACATATTGTGTGAGTGTAGTGGAGGGGGGGAAGAAGGCGGTGTTACACATCCTTTAGAATCGCACGAGACTTTTGTTGCGCGCGAAGGCTGCTAGCAAGCTGAAACCGGTTCGCAGGCGGAGTGCGCGTACCCGAGAAGCCGGTTTCAGCTGGCGTGTTGCCCCGGAAACCGCTGAACTATATAATGAATGCCAGCACTTCGCCGGCCTCATTCAGAACAGAGCACGCCGGCTTGGGGGAAGCGAAAAAAAAATAAATTATATAAAAACCGCGGGATTTTATTTTTTTATTTCCCGGATTCTGGTCTAATGGGCACAAATCTTTGTAAATGCTTTTTAAGGTAGGTAACTAACAAAAAAAAAAAAAAAAAGCGTTATATGGGATATTCTGGTGAACACGGAGGCTAACGTGGCTATAAAGTTAGCACGCTAATGTAGCGGCAAATGTGTTTAAAAGCATACTAGCGGAAAGTAGGATGTAATTAGCGCGACTTTCTGAATAGGACAAAGAAAAGATGCTGGTTAAACGATAGTCTATACCAGGAAATCTTTCATACAGGGTTATTTTTTTTATTGGTTTTCGTAATCCATTGAATGTGACCTATTACTAGCTGCCATAAAACCGGCTAATCAAGCGGGACGTCGCATAAAACCCAAGTTATCAAGTTTCTTTAGGGATCATTTTAATAGTCAGTGAACAATAAATTTGCTGCCTAGATAAACATTAACCCACTCAATTTTGATCCGCGTGATTATTTTCTGCCCTACAAGATGTTGAATATTTCAGAGAGCGAATCCACGTGGCCGGATGTTGCAGAAGCTTCTGTATTGTATAAAACAGTTCGCTGTAAAAATGAATGAATGACCGTGAGGATTTCTTCCTTCGTACGTTAAAATATAACAAATAAAATATACCCTCTCTACCTTTTTAAATGTACGACTACGAGTTAGGAAATAGCTGCTTTTGCGGCTGTGGCCTCTTCAGATTAATGGCTGCGTAGCACTTTTCTCATTGGTCTACACACACTGTAGGTCGTTTCCTATTGGGGAAACCCTAAGAGTCCTGCTGACGGAGGGTTGATCCCAAAATGTGGACTGATGACTTCTATACCCGATATAGTGCACTGGTTGGATTGAGCTTGATCCTGAGCCGGCCCTTTACCACGATTTGGCCATGTATGGGTTGGCTGGCTATTAAAAATTACAAAAAATCTTTTTTTCTTTGTTTCCTTTTTTTTTTCTTTTTGGTGAGCTTGATTTACAGCTATTATCTGTATTATGGAATATTTTATTAATAATGGGGCAAAAAGGTTCAATTAATAATGACTTGGATACAATGACGCTGTGCTGAAAGCATGAGAATTGCGCTTAAAACTTACTTTAAGTGCTTCTTCATTCCAGATCACTCGCTTGAGCAAAGCACACACTGGCCCTGGCCTTGAGGCTTATCTGAAAGGATTTAACTTCACCGGGGAGCCGCCTTGGGTGTTCTGATCCTCTGACATTTGATAATTCCATCTCTTTCTATCCAAGTAAGTAATATTTGTTTTCCAGTGTGAAATTTATGTTCACAATTACAGTTACTAATCACACAAATTTTAGATATTTTTTTTCTTTAGGTTGATTTTTGCTTTGTGTGCTGCTTGCAAGTTGTTAGAAATGTAGCAAAACAATACAGTAATGGATTTATGAATTTATCAATGATAAATTGGAATTATAACCCATCCTACTTTGAGCAATGGCATAGTTATTAAGAGAACAGACCATGCCAATATTTTCAGCAGGCAGCCCTTATTCAGTATGCTGTTCTGGCAGAGTTATGTGTTTTGTAGAGAACAAACTAATAATGTTGTACATGTAACTTCTTTTCTATAGTTTTATTTTGCAAGTGGAACTTGATTTGTGACCATGACCTCGTTCAACGACTTTGAATTTTCCTTCCTGGATGAGGGTTTCTGTGCACGGGACATTGTTGAGCAGAAAATCAACGAGTCCACCTCATCTGTGAGTTTTCACATTTTTATTGTTCTTCAGTTTGGTGGTTTTATTTTTTATATATATAACACTACTGTCAAACTTTTTTTTTAATGACTTGTTTTTGTTTTTCTGCAGGATGACAAGGATGCCTTTTTTGTGGCAGACTTAGGTGATGTCCTTAAGAAACACCTTAGATGGGCACGTGCCTTGCCTCGTGTCAAACCTTTCTATGCTGTGAAATGTAACGATAGCAGGGTTATTGTAGAGACTCTGGCAACATTGGGGACAGGCTTTGACTGTGCAAGCAAGGTGCATATTTTTGTCTGAATTGTTTTATTGTTATACTGTTACATTATAGATTTATTTAGTAGTTGTATAAATTGTACCAACCTATCTTTATCTTTCTTTAGACTGAGATCCAGCTTGTGCAGTCTCTGGGAGTGGAGCCCAGTAGGATCATTTATGCCAATCCATGCAAGCAGGTGTCACAGATCAAGTATGCTTCTGCACATGGAGTGCAGATGATGACCTTTGATAGTGAAGTGGAGCTAATGAAGGTTGCTCGTAGCCATGACAATGCCAAGTGAGTAACTTTCTTTATTTTGCGCTCCAATTGTCTGTGTCTACTTAATGACGCACTTCAGAATATTAAAGTCCATTTAATCATGATCTGTATTTCCATGCAGGCTAGTGCTGCGCATAGCTACAGATGACTCTAAGGCAGTATGCAGGCTGAGTGTGAAGTTTGGAGCCACTCTGAAAAACAGCAGGCTGCTTCTGGAACGGGCAAAGGAGCTGGGTCTGGACATCATTGGAGTCAGCTTTCATGTAGGGAGCGGCTGTACAGATCCAGAGACGTACACCCAGGCCATTGCAGATGCACGCTGTGTCTTTGACATGGGGGTGAGTGGTCACATGTGTGATCTGCTTGTCTGAATTAGTTTATTTGATAGTCTTGCATTACTAAACTGAAATTTATACCCTCCCCCAGGCTGAGCTTGGCTACAATATGACCCTTCTGGATATTGGCGGTGGCTTCCCTGGCTCTGATGATTCCAAGCTGAAGTTTGAAGAGGTTAGTTTATTATTTAAAAATGTCTTTTTGAGGGGAATTAATTAATTTATATATATATATATATATATATATATTGTGTGTGTGTATATGTTACAATTCTGTAGTTGAGTGAAAATGACAATGTGGGTTCTTTTAGATTACTGCTGTGATCAACCCTTCACTGGATAAGTACTTTCCTGCAGACTGTGGTGTGAGGATAATTGCAGAGCCTGGCAGATTCTATGTAGCATCTGCATATACACTAGCAGTGAACATCATTGCTAAAAAAGTGAACATGAAGGAGCAGTCTGGCTCTGATGGTAAGATCCTGCATTCAGTTACTTTGTATAACATTTGTACAAAGAACAGAAACTTACCTTTTTCTTTTTATGCAGATGAAGACGATGGAACCAGTGACCGAACTCTAATGTATTATGTCAATGATGGTGTTTATGGATCTTTCAACTGCATCCTTTTTGATCATGCACATGTCACCCCAATTGTGCACAAGGTATGGAAATAATTGCATGTTCTGTTTTAATATATTAAGCATAATTATGGCCATGTGACCTGCAAATGCGTTTTTATTAATATTTATTTGATTTTTACTTTGTAGAAAGCCAAGCCTGATGAGCGCATATACCCATGCAGTATTTGGGGTCCTACCTGCGATGGCCTGGACCGCATTGTGGAGCTGTGTGCTCTGCCAGACCGGCAGGTAGGAGACTGGCTGCTGTTTGAAAACATGGGTGCTTACACTGTTGCTGCCTCGTCCACCTTTAATGGCTTCCAGAAACCAGACATCTATTATGTTATGTCCAGAAAAGCTTGGTGAGTTCACATTTTCTCTGATGCTTCTGAATTCACTGTTTTTATTTTCCACTGAATCCATCTGTGTATTCTAGTAACTCGATACCGTTTATCTTCATTAGGCAACGGATGCAGCAGATTCATGAGCAGGGAATGCCAAGTCTGGTGGAAGAGCAGAGTCTAGGGAACATGGGAGGCCACTGTGGGTGTGGAAGCACCTTGGAACTGCCGGCTAAGCCCTGTGCCACCCGTGTGCTTTAAAGCAACAGATGCAGTGCTGCATTAATTTGTTACATCAAAATAGATGCTTATTGGTCCTCTGATAATGAAAGTCTTGGAACCCAGTGTTACTAAATGACAGTTACATTTTCCCATTACAAATGCTAACTGGTCCATGTTGCATGTGCCCCTATTATTGCAGATGCACAATTGCCTTCTTTTAAAAAATATCTTTGCTTCCTTCTGTACACAGTTATTTAACCAGGGAAAGGGGGATGAACATGGTTGTCTTTCCATTTACGGTATTTCATTGTGGTCTATTAGCCACTCTCCTAAACATCCAATGAATTCGCCATCAATGCAATGCAGTTTGAATACATTTAACCACTACAATGGACCACTGTATTCAGCACATGGCATGACATTTACTGCTGGGAAGCCTCTTCTGATCATTCACAGAACCAAACACATTCCTGTTAGTTTCTTTACTCTTATGACAATTTTTGTTTGTATGGTAGTAAGATAATAATAGTTCTTTAAAAGTAGCATTATTTATGACCATGATGCATTTTAAAATGGATATGAAAGAGATGGGATTGCATTCATTTTGCTTTCCTATGGAAACTTTTTAAAGATTTTTTTTTGTATCTTATTTGTTTTTATAAATAAAAACCTCAAAAAAGCATCTTGTTTGTGTTTTATTGTTGAAGATACTATATAGATGAAAAAATTACAAAATATATTACACATAAGCACAATTATGAATTTTAATGAGTGCATACATGATTTAAAAAGTGTAATGGGCAGATAGTTTGCTGATATAATGTATATTGGGAGGGTTAATGTGTCTGTGATAAGATCCATGCCATTATGAAAGAAGTAATATGCAATTATAAGAAAATAACAAATTAAAAAAAGCACTAACAATGTTACGGAAGGTTGAACTTAGTATCCTGCCAGTGTCTCTCACCATCTCCGTGTCACTTGACATGTTTTCAGGGGTTTAGGTCGGGATTCTGATTTGGCCAAATAAAAGGCTTAGATTTAGATGTGTTTTATTCATCCAACTGGAAGAGACCAACAAAATCTAATTCGTCATAGAGGCAGCCATATACATTGAAAATCTAAGGGTATTTTAAATGATCATGTATTAAAACAAGGTTGCTAGGTTTTACAGAGAAGAAAAGTCAAATCATTGCAGATCCTTCACCATAATTAAGAAAATTGATTTTTTAAAAATATTTTTATAAAATAATTATATAGAGATTATTTAATATTTTTTTTGTATTAAAAATTTAAATATTTCTGACAAATGAATTTGTTTGTTGCCAAAAAGTGTTATTTTATCCTCTGACACCATAACCCAGTTCCAAAATTCAAGCAGTGCCTTGGGTACATGCTCACATTAGTTAGATAAAAGGAAAGGCTTGCCTCCAAAATGGCTTTCAAATTATTGTGTGCCATGGATACTGTTCAGTTAGGAGCTTTTGAGACTGAGGGAACCCAAGAAGGAAGCTGTTATCTTTTGCAAATATCCAATCATGATCTTTGGGGATTTTTGTTTACCTAATCTTCCTGAATGTGTCATCTTCCAGGCTGGTTCATTATAACACTAGCCATTATAAACCTCTACTTTACTGATACTATATGTATACTGTGTATATATATGTATACTGTATATATATGTATACTGTGTATTTCCTGTTTGTAGTTATTTTTTATAGAACAATAAAACAATATTTAACTCTAATTTCATGCTTGTAAAATGACAAAGAAATCTTTATTATTTCAAGCATTTGCAGTAAAACAGGAAAAGTCAGGAAAAATGATTACATCACTTTTTGGTCAAAGGATTTCATGTAAGTCAATGATTTGCGCTACCAAGATTGTTCATAATGTGAGTCTTCCTTAAAGGAGAAAGGAAATTCACTATTACAATGAATTTATATAAATTTACATATAAATTTCAAGTATTCTACACTTTTTAGCACTTCTTTCACCTTTGTACTCGCACACATTTGTTTCACAGTCTGCATGATCTATGTAGAATTATATTATCTTAGTTTGTATAGTATCTGGATTTTCAAAGTTCAAGTCCCTGTAACATACCTCCATACACTGAACATATATTTATACATTTGTGTGTGGGAAAACTAGGAATGACAAACTATGATGACAAAGAATTGATCATAGTTGACATTCACTAGTGAGGGAGATGGTTATCCTTTCAACAAGAATCCTTTCTTTTTTTTTAATGAAATTTTCATAATTAACCATACATTTTACCCATATAACCATTTTGTGTATTTTTTTTCCCTACAAAATTGATTTCAGTCACCATATTTCACCCCACAGCCGTGGTGATTTGTTAAATCTGACTGTTTAGAAGTTGTTGACTACTACTACTATTTCTTTCGTATTCTCCCATTAGGGGTCGCCACAGCGGATTATCTGTCTCCATACCCACCTGTCCTCTACATCTGCCTCTTTCAAACCAACTACCTGCATGTCTTTCCTCACCACATTCATTAACCTCCTCCTTTGCCTTTCTCTTTTCCTCCTTCCTGGTTCCCTCCTTCCATCCTCACCATTCTCCTACCAATATACTCCATGTCCCACCTCTGCACATGTCCAAACCATCTCAAGCTCACCTTCCTCACCTTGTCTCCAAAACTAATTTATAATCCTGTCCATCCTTGTCACTCCCAACGAAAACCTCAACATCTTCTGCTCTGCTACCTCCAGCTCCACCTCCGGTCTTTTAGTCAAGTCTCTAAACCATACAACATCGCAGGTCTCACCACAGTCCTATAAATTTTCCCTCTTACTCTTGCAGACACTCTTCTATCACAAATCACTCCTGCTATCACTCTTCTTCACCCACTCCACCCTGCACGCACTCTTTTTTTCACTTCTCTAACACACTCTCCATTACTTTGCACTGTTGACCCCAGGTACCTGAACTCCTCCACCTTCTCCACCTCCTCTCTCTGCAACCGCACCACTCCACTGCCCTCCCTCTTATTCACACACATGTACTCTGTCTTTCTCCTACTGACTTTTATTCCCCTTCTCTCCAGCGCATACCTCCAACTCTCCAGGCTCTTCTCCACCTGCTTACTACTCTCACCACAAATCACAATATCCGCAAACATCATAGTCCTGTCTGACCTCGTCTGTCAACCTGTCCATCACCACTGCAAACAGGAAAGGGCTCAGAGCCGATCCTTAATTCAGTCCAAACTTCCACCTTGAACCAGTCTGTCGTTCCTACTGCACACTTCACTGTTGTCAGACTGTCCTCATACATGTCCTGCACCACCCTCTCATACCTCTCCGACACACCTGACTTCCTCATACAATACCACAACTCCTCTCTCCACCCTGTCGTATGCTTTCTCTAAACTTACAAACACACAATGCAACTCCTTCTGACCTTCTCTATATTTCTCCCTCAACATCGTTAAAGCAAATAATGCGGCTGTGGTGCTCTTCCTCAGTATAAAACCATACTGTTAGCTCACAGATGGTCACCTCTTCTCACAGCCTGGCTTCCACTACTCTTCCCTATAACTTCATGGTTTGACTGATTAACCTCAATTTCCCCTGTAGTTACTGCAGGTCTGCACATCTCCCTTATTCTTAAAGATCAGTACCAGCACACTCCTCCATACCTCAGGCATCCTCTCACCTTCCAAACTCTTGTTAAACAATCTTGTTAAAAACTCCACTGCCATCTCTCCTAAACATCTACATGCTTCTACCGGTATGTCATCTGGTCCAACTGACTTTCCACTGTTCATCCTCTTAATAGCTGCTCTCACTATCTCCTTACTAATCCTATCCACTTCCTGCTTCACCATTTCCACACCATCCAACCTTCTCTCTCTCTCTCTCTCTCTCTCTCTCTCTCTCTCTCTCTCTCTCTCTCTCTCTCCTCGATCATCAGCTGCTCAAAATACTCCCTCAATCTTCTCAACACACTATCCACATTTCCATCTCCATCCTTTATTGCTCTAACTAGCAGCACATCCTTCCCAGGTCGGTCCCTCTGCCTCACCAATCGGTACAAAGGTCAGAAGGATCGCAAGACCCTACAGAGGGTAGTGAGGACAGCTGAGAAGAGTCTCTCTCCCCTCCATCACGGATATTTACACCACACGCTGCATCTGCAAAAGCCAACAGCATTGTGGATGACCCCACACACACTCTTTACCCTCCTGCCATCAGGAAAGCGGTTCTGAAGCATTCGGGCTGTCACATCCAGACTGTGCAACAGCTTTTTCCCGCAAGCTATCATGCTTCTCAACACAGAACTAATCTGAAACACACACACACAAAACTGTGTGTTACTGAACTGTACAACCTCCTGACTGCTGCTACTACTGTTTTTGCACTGCATTGTGTTTGTTTACATATACTCTTGTTCATAGTCTTTTATAGTCCTCTTTGCACAGTACTGTATATTCAGAGTATACAGTAGGTTTACTGTTCAGCACTATCTTGTGTTATGTGTATTGTCCCACACTGTCTTGTGTTGTCTGTCTGCACTGTTTGCACTAGATTGCACTCAATGCACTTTACGTAGCTTTATGTTGTAGCTCTATTCTGTTTAACGTAGCACCAGGGTCCTGGAGGAACATTGTCTCATTTATAGTATGTAACGTGTACCACTGTGTGCCTCTTGACTTGAGAAGCTGTTGACTAATCATCTATAAAAGCAGCAAGGCACAGGTTTATATTAATGAATTCATCCTAAGCAATTAATTCTATAACTCATGTACTTGGCAAATGCTGTACATCAGCTAGGACTAATATGCACATTACACATAAAATGAAAATAGTATTTAACAAAGATTTACAGTATTAGATATGGCGAAGGAGATTTATGAAAGGCACAGATCAGCTTCTACCTCCGTATTTACTATATAATATAGAAGGTTGAAGTAATGGCTGATTACAGCCTCTAGGCTAATGGATATTCCAACAACATGAAACTATAAGTAGCTAAAAAACATGAGTCGTTAATGAATAAGTTAAGTAAAATAAATAAAATGCTTTGGGACATAATTGTATTGGAAAATCAACATTTGGGTGGTAACAGTGACTCCACATCACAACACCACATCATTCATTAATTTTCAATAAATTATTCCATTGAGACAGAGAATCTTATTTTATATACTACTTACCTATGCAGGGCCCCATGGAAGCCTGGAGCCTATGCCAGTAAACTCAGGACACGAGGTGAAGAACACTCTGGATAGAAGGCCAGCCCATTGCATGGCACAAATCGCATACATACACACCATGGATAATTTGAAAAGCTGAGTACCCAGAGGAAACCCCCAAAATGCAGAGAGAACATTAAACTGTAACACACTGACCAGAGGCAGGGCTCAAACTCTCAACTCCCAGTGGAGCGAGGCAAACATGCTAACCATTAAACCAGTAGGGCATTGTTGTAATATATTTGAATGAAGAAATTCATGAATATAAATTATACTCTTCTAAAAAAACTGAATTTATATACTGCAACACTGCACTCTGCCACTAGGTGACAATGTTGCGCCATGCAGTTCTCCAACTAAAGCACAATACAGTGAATCACAATGACAACTTACTGTAGCATGAAGCCTTTTTTTTTCTCCCATTGGTTTAAAACATTGAGTGCCTGGATGTTTTTTTTGCCCCTTTCATAAGAAGCTTTCAGCAATTAAGAAATCTAGCTGTCTGTGCTTTGGATGTTCTACTAGCTTGCTCATTAAATTTAGCAGCAGTGTGCTTTCACTCGTTTACTGGCCGTGCATTCACCAAAGCTCGTGGCCCCATGGCAGCTTTGAAAGTTGCTTCAATTACCTCCAATCTCACTGACTGTCCCTCTTTCCATTTATGTCTTTTTAATTCACTTATTTAATAGCAATTCTACGATCAGATCCTTCAGACAGGTTTCTCTAGCGTGAACTCCTGCTCTCCAGACTTGGTCGAGATTCCCTTCTCCACAACGCCATGTGAATTAAACACCCAAAGCGCACCAGGCAGGATGCATTCAAACAGTGCACCGTGGCTAATTAAGCAACCCTAATAGCTGATGTTTATATGGCATGTGCCTTGCTGTTTGGGGAACACATATGCAGCTGTGTAATGCTCCCAAAGAAAACAGAAGAAAGAGAAGAGCTGGGAGTGAAAGCTTTTTATCTTAAAAAAAAAAAGGACAAATATTTATCCAGTCTTTCAGTTCTATAGTCAAATTGCACTGAATCA
This sequence comes from Silurus meridionalis, assembly GCF_014805685.1. Taxonomy (NCBI): domain Eukaryota; kingdom Metazoa; phylum Chordata; class Actinopteri; order Siluriformes; family Siluridae; genus Silurus; species Silurus meridionalis. The sequence continues at coordinate 20,082,188 of NC_060891.1, read as the reverse complement.
TCACAGAAGGAACATTAGACTCCTTACTATACAGAGCATTCCTGATTCTGGATGTAGTACTTTATACTTATGTATGTATGTATGTGTATATATATATATATATATATATATATATATATATATATATATATATATATATATATATATATATATATATATATATATATATATATATTAGTTTTTATTTAGATTATATTATAAAAAAAGGCTATGAGCTTGCAGCATGAACAATAAAAATTGTCCCCCATTTTCCAGCATTTCCGTTAAACTACTAGTGTTACAAATGGAAGAAGTCCCTCTTTTCATGAAATAGAATTGTCTATGAGGGTCACTAATTCATTGCAAGAAGGAAGCACAAGTTTTTAATGGAAACAAAAGAAGAACGATAGCAGTAACATGCCAAAACCTTTCTATTAACAGCACAGTTACGGCACCCTTTATAAACACAGCAAGACATCAGTTATAACCATGAACAACATCTCTGACTACAAAATGTCAAAAGTCACTAGTTTCACGCCATAACTGTCATGGAGGGATTTAAAATGCTACATTTTCTTATCAAAATTCTGACTTTATTTGCCTTCATTCTGGATCTATTTCTACTAAAAGTATTTACTTAACACATCCTGTAACACTTCATTTGAGATGTTCTTAAAGCAGTGTTTTTATAAGGGTTGGGAAAAGGCCAGTTATGAGGTCAGACACATGTCCATAACTACTGCAGTCAAGCAGCATTGTACAAATCAAGCACCAGTTTCTATGGTGATAGAAGAGGACATTTATGAAGTTGCATACGTGTACTTGACATCATATAAACTCATTATCCAACAGGAATGAAGAGAGATGCAGTGTGTGGCACAGTGTGATAATGAATCAGTTTGTGAATGACTATTATATTCAAGGAAAAAGAAACAAGAAGCAGAAATGCATTCACATTGGACTTTACTAATGTTTGATAAAAGGTGCCCTAGACTTCATCAACAAGTGCATAAAATACAAAATATCAATACGGCCATCTAGGTTACAATATTTATGTAAAAACTGCCATAACACATGCAACTGTAAGCAAAGTGTCTGACAAATGTGAACAAATCATTGCTTGTATAAAAACAATAATCACTATTACACGACCACATGCTGGTTAATTTCAATGGACGGAATACGAGAAACCTGTCAGCCAGAAGTCTATTAATGTTCACAAAATGCTGGCAATAATAATAATAATAATAATAATAATAATAATAAATGAATTAATAAAAACTACTGCAAATTGAAAATACAAACAAATTTTATACCCTAAATAAAAAAAAAAAACAGCTAAAATAAGATCATTTCACACTGCAAGCTGGATAATGTGGAAAGAAATTGTGATTCTATTAAAAAAAGTTTGCATTTTCAGCCAGAATTTAAAAACATGCACAAAACACTCTCCAACATATCACATTTTATAATGAAAAAGAAAAAAAAAAATACACAACACTATAACTGGCAAATGAAAGACATTTTGCAATCATTCAACATTTAAAAAGTTAAAACATTCTATTAGTTAAAATTCTTGGATTTATTCTTTACTTCATCCTTCATTAAAAGGAGGTGGATACGTCTGCAATGCATTGTATATAGTAAATCATTCAGAGGTTATTAGAAAATAATGTCAGACAGATTTGACCCCAAAATTCATATAAAGAGAGTCTATCTTTTAGTGTGTTTTTTGTGTCTTACTGCCTTAAACCAGCTTTAAACCTGCATGCACAATTATGTGTAATTGCCACAATTATGTATATGTGTGAACAGTTACTGTTCTGGGCAACATCATATGAAATCCAGATGCCATTTTGGGTTACATTTACCCCTTCTGGCAGGAGCAACAATCCAGAGTGCAGATTTTTCTCTGAGTTTAGAGCTGCCATTATGTTTTTTTTTAATAACCCTAAGCACACTATGTGGCATTTACATACAAGATTCATTGACACTTCACATTCATTGATCAAACGATCATTTTTCACTAAAGCGACAGATTGCGGCAAATCAGCAAGGTGAGTTTAATGTTTATTACTGTTTAGCTTCTCTAAAAACTGAGACCATGTTAGAGTAGAATTGAGTATAATAAATGGGCTTAGTATTTTGTTTGGTTGTATATAACTTGATAAGATTAGTTTTACTATTGGATTTGTGATTGAGTGTTGATTTTGGTAGGTTGGGTAATTCAAGCTAGTTTAAATTGCTATAGATTTAGCCTAGATTATGTTAGCCGATGAATTTGTAATCAGTGTGTATTGTTATTGTTTCACGAAGCTTATACTCTGTGTTTTTATATAATTGTGTCAGTGCTGGTTCGTTGTTACATGGATTTTATAAGTAACTCTTGGAATCTCTAATCAGATTTATTATTAGGGTATTATAATTGTTTTTATTGAATTTAAAATGATCAGTAGTAGTAAAATGAATGCTCAACACATGATCATTTCACATCTTAATGTACATTTAAGTTTTAATCCAATTTGCATTAACAATAACTGTCGGCCATAAAGCAAATTTTGTTAGATTTTTGTCAAAATAGAGCTATACCTATTAATTATCTTTAACATGGCCGAGACATTGAAATTGTTTGCAACAGCTAATGTCACATCTAGACTTCATACATCTATGATTCTGGGAGACTGAGATCTGAACTTGCCACAGCCATCAGAATAAATACATTTTATGCAATAATACTTTGTATATCGACTATCTCACACCTACAAGCTCAGTGTGCTATGCATTTTCATAGATTACACACAAATTACCCTATTTATTTCAAAATAAAGTAAAACAGGACCGATTATGCATTGCTAATTATGCAAAATACAGTACCATACAGTACAACTCTTCTATAAACATTTCCTCTTATGACCTGCTGTTATAATACACACATACACAATACACACAACACTATATTCTTAGTTCTTAACAAGTGTTAGTCTTGTTAACAGTCGATTAGACTAAAACTGACATAAGTGCTTACTGGCATTTATTTAGCATTCACATTTCAAAATTGGTCCCTAATGCCACTGACAAACTAGTAAATGTGATGATATCGAGAACACCCACATTCCTACCCTTACACAAACACTTACCATGCTCACTTTGGACTCGAGTGAACACTGTTAGATTGCATTGTGTTTGTGGTGCTCAGAACTGACTGGCGCTGCTCGGGTCACACTGGAGAAGGCGAACGATCGAGGGGTCGCTCCTGGCACCTTTAATAAACTCCTCCAGAGAAATCTTTCCTAGAAGAGCACAGCAGAAAGTGAGCTTTAATGACAGTTAAGTGCTATTAAAAAGTCACTCTGCAATCATGGCACTGTACAAGGCTACAATTTGCAAATAAGACATAATTAATCACTGGTTTTTCATCCAAGTTTATATCCTGATTGCGCTCAGATGCTCCAGAGTAGTGACTCTGTATGTAGGTTCTCTGGTAGATTTAAATAATCTCATCAAATCTACCCATAATAATGCAGCTGAATCTTTAGCCATGAGCATTAAGTCTAGGTTAAATAAAGACTAAATAGCAATGAGGTGTTCTGTTTTATTAAAAGAATCAATTTCATGTGGAAATGCTGCATGGCAAAATACTAGATCTGATTTGTAACACCCCTTTAAAACCCCTCAAGACCATAGGATTCAAACTGAAATATTTGTGTAATTTATAATTAGAAATACTTATACAGTTAGGGGATGGTCACACTAGACTTTCAGCATGCAAACTTTCCTCAAAGACCTGTCGTAAGTATGGGCAGCAACCGAATATCACATAACGAGCCAGCGCCATGTCAAAACTTCTCTTTTGATGCTAATTTTATATTCTTTTAAATCTGTGTTGGGTTGCTGTATTTATCCGTGGTCTATGGGATGGTGCGACACCCCTCTAATCAGTACTTACTCCATCTTTTATTTTCTGTAGTGGCCAAGCGTTTCTAGTTTTCTATTGGCCACATGATTCACAGGCTCATAAAATGTCTCAAGCATTCACATGCATATGAATAATTTAAATCTTTAAAAAAAAACATCAAACAGATTGTTTATGGACTAGAAGTCGCTATAGTAGAAAGAGTAAAGTACAAGTTTATATGTTATATTTGGTTATACATATTGTTTTTTTTTTTTTTACCATCTTTATTGGTGTCCATCTGTCTGAAAATCTTATCAGTTCTCTTCTCTGGAGTGGACTCATCCTCTGGCATCTTCATCACAGATGAAACCATCTTATAGATTGCCTAGAAGACATAGTAAATGTGTTACTGAATGTGTAACCTAATAAAAATAACTGAACAAATATGTGTTGCTACTTACTAAAACTTAGTAACTGTCTGCATAAATTAAATTCTTCTTATATTGCTAATTATTCTAACACTAATGGGAAAAAATAAGGGATAGAAAATCTTTATTGATGACTAATTTTTTCAAGAATTTTCATGTATTTTCACTCATTTTGTTTTAATCTGTTGAAATCATTCATGTCTTCCATTCTATTTTAACTCATTAACATCAGTATATCTGATGAATATTTTGAGGTTTTTCAAACTGGCTCCTTAGTAGACATGACTAATGTAAGCATGTGAAAAAGAAAGTACACCCTATTTAAATTTAATGGTTTTATATATCAGGACATACAACTCCTCTGGTCTTTAGCAGGTCCTAAAATTAGACAAATACAAACTCAGACAAACAACAACACGTGGTATATTACATTGTGCTTTTACTTATTTTACAAAACTGAAGCCAACATGGAAAATTCAAGTGAACAAACTAAGGCCTTCACAGTTTATATAGGATTAAAGCAGTTAAGGTAAGTAGCAGCTAGGTGCTGCTGATCAAATGCTCTTGATTAATAGATCATCAGCAAGTGTGACCACCTACAAAAGCCCAAGCCCAAGGTCTAGAACATTCAGGAGGGTGTTACCACAATGACAATGAAGAAAGACATTAGTAATTATCTTTCCTCAAACCACAAGGGGAACCACCTTTTGGGGAAAATATCCTTTGGACAAATAAAGGTGCATAAATTTAGGTGAATATAAGTTAATTTGCTGGTCATTATTTCTAAGAAGCTCATAGAATATGACAGCCTTTAACTGTCAAACTTGCTCACTTAATAAAATTACAATTGCTCACTTAGAATGTTGTGCCATATTCGATGTTTACATGAGAATCTTCTAAACCAAAAGAATATTATTTTAAATGTTAATTTCATTTGAGTATGTAGCTTAGTTGTTTCAGTATTGTCAGCTTTTATTTTTACATTTTGTACAAAAAAAATAAATGTAAACCATAAAAACTTCATAGATGATTTAATAGTTACTCAATGAGATTGGGGAAAATAAAAGTTCTCTCTATTTCTGGTCCATTTTCCAAATGTACTTCATCATCTTTCTGATTATTTAGAAAATGTAAATGTAAAAGTTCTGTTACAGTGTAAACTATTTGGAGCTTTGTGTTTTAGAAGTATACTGGCTAAAAAGCCAAACCTTTGATTTAAAACCTCTTCATCCAGAACATTATGGAACCTTGTAATTCTAACAGAACATGCATTATGGATCTGTTATAGATTCACAGAAATTTCTGAAACATGTCAATATTTATAAAAAGAAAAAACAGGTCTGCTTTTACCTGTACAATTTCCAGCATCTCTGCTCGGCTGATGTAACCATTGCCATCTAGGTCATACATACTAAAGGCCCACTTCAGCTTCTGCTCCAGCTTTCCTCGTGATGTCACACTGAGTGCAATGATGAACTCTCTGAAGTCGATAGTCCCGTCGCTATTAGTGTCGAATGTCCGGAAGACGTGCTCGGCAAATTTGGAGGCGTCTCCATATGGAAAAAAATTGGCGTAGATTTTTTTGAACTCTTCCACAGTGAGGTGACCAGTGGGACAGTCCTTCAGGAATCCCTTGTACCACTCCTGCAGCTCATGTTCACTAAACTCCGTGTTCTCACGCAGATCATTCAGCACCTCTGGCCGCAGCTTGCTGTTCTGTTTCCCCATGATGCCCAAATAAATGAATGCCTTTCTCGCCGGCCTTTCTTTCTCTCTCTCTCTCTCTCTCTCTCTCTCTCAGTGCGCTACAATATTCAGGCTTCTCTTCTTAGTCTTCTTCCTGTCAGAATCCAGCCAAAATCTGCTCATTAGCATTTATAAGTGCTACAATTAACACTGCAGATGAACTTAAAAACAACAATTAGGGCTACAATAATAGTTTTTCAGATTAAATGAAAATGGCAGGCTAATTAAATAAATAATGTTTACATTTGTTTATTTCCAATCTACATATTAGATCAAAAAACATTAACACACTGAAAACAAAGAAAAAAAAACAAAGCCTTGATGCATCCATTTAGAAACAATCCATTTAGCAAAAAACGCTTTTTCTTCTGTCAAGTAATTATGATTCTCTCAAGTCTTAATCAGGCATAATGAAAATTTCGAGTTTTCACTTATAAAACACACCCTAAACAAACCTTAATTTAAATTGCTTAATGTAAAATCAGTCTGTCATTTATATAACAACAATTATAGCGTGTATGTGTATGTAGTATACTGAAAAAGTTATTCAATTCATGACATATTCCTCATTTTAATTTTAGGTTCTTAGTCTTGCGCTGTAATGCTGCATCTGACCTTTAAATGTTAGCTGTTCGCAAAAAACTATGTACTGTGGATAGTATGCAAATAAGCCCTGAGAGGTGACTAGCTTCGTTTAGCTAGGCATAATGATGACTTCAGCCTTGTTCCAAATTGCTACCCCCACTGTGATTCAATTATACGTATCCCACAGGCCTCGCTCTTGTCACTATCAAAAACATCCATTTCCTGCTACATGCAACAAAGAGGACTTGGCTGGATTTAATGGATGCATGTGCAGAGGTTTATTGGATACACAGGGGTAGCTGGGTAACCAGAAAACAATAGTGAAAACACAGAGCAGGAATCAAAGTGCAAGAAACAATCCAAGTTTCAGACAGTGCAAAGCAGGGAAACATGTTGGTAAGTAATGCAGCAGCTGAAGGTCAGAACAGAAAAAGGCAAAACAGGCAATATCAGTGCCAACCAATCAATACTTTGTTAAAACCATTAACATTTAGAACAGGTAAAATAATTAGATAAACTATATCAATGATGATAGTGACACCTTCTGGCTTGTGTGTGGTGCTGCTTGAATGTGACAAATATATAATATAATATACATTTTTCTTTCATTCTACTGTAGTGAACCCTTTTTCTAGTAAGGGCTGATTTGAAAATAATCGTGGGAATGTTTAGAAATGTAATGCAAAGAAATTCACACCAGATGTCAGATTAGTCATAGGGCACCATGAACATTCATGTCATTTACAGCGGAAGCAAGTAAGCATAAGCAATCCACCTGGTTGTATAGTTTTGGACAGTGTGAAAACAGAGATAACGGACAAATATTTGGTTCAATGTCAAAGGCACTGCAAGAGCACATTGGTGAGCGATGTGGGTCCAGCAACTATCAGGCAGCACAGATCTTAATTCACCATATTGTATATATGCTTTAAATATTGACTGACTAATATAGTATGTTTAATTAAATGGTTGGATTATGTGACAAACAGGGTTTTAGATATTATTTATTCTGCCATGACATTAACATGGACTTAGAATTGTATATTGGGAAGTAATTGGGTTAAATGTGGCTGATATACTCTTCATAATAATGCATTGCTTTTATGTCACAGACCAGTCATTAAAAGCATTTTACTGCACGCCAATCTTTGGTTGTGTATGTAACACACACACACACACACACACAGATACTGATATATGTAGCTATACAGTTAAAAGTCTTAGTTTGATGTTGGTTTGATCAATAAAAAATGATAATTGTACTAAAATTATACTACTGTCTCAATAATAAGGCCCTATAGGTGGTAAATACAATTTCTTCATGTTTTCTCTTTTCATAGCATAACTGGCAATGTTAAATTATCCCGATGTATGAATGAGAATGTGAATGTGTGTGCACAGTGGCCTGGCATCTATCCAAAGGGAATTCTCCAGACTTGAGCCCAGTGCTTCTGGGATAGGCTCTAGCTGTGTGATTTTTTTTGTTTGTGTTTGTTTTCCTTTTATCTGTAAGTTAGCATTAAGATGATTCAGCCTGCTCTATAAAACATCAGCAGAAAGAATAAGAAAGTCTAGTATAGCTGAACTGGAGAAAGTAGCCTAAGGGAAACACAGTCTGTCAAAAACTGAAAACTTTTACCCGTGACTTTCTGGCCATAAATAGTACTGTTGCCTGAAGAATAATAATAATATAATATACATTTTTCTTTCATTCTACTGTAGTGAACCCTTTTTCTAGTAAGGGCTGATTTGAAAATAATCGTGGGAATGTTTAGAAATGTAATGCACAGAAATTCACACCAGATGTCAGATTAGTCATAGGGCACCATGAACATTCATGTCATTTACAGCGGAAGCAAGTAAGCATAAGCAATCCACCTGGTTGTATAGTTTTGGACAGTGTGAAAACAGAGATAACGGACAAATATTTGGTTCAATGTCAAAGGCACTGCAAGAGCACATTGGTGAGCGATGTGGGTCCAGCAACTATCAGGCAGCACAGATCTTAATTCACCATATTGTATATATGCTTTAAATATTGACTGACTAATATAGTATGTTTAATTAAATGGTTGGATTATGTGACAAACAGGGTTTTAGATATTATTTATTCTGCCATGACATTAACATGGACTTAGAATTGTATATTGGGAAGTAATTGGGTTAAATGTGGCTGATATACTCTTCATAATAATGCATTGCTTTTATGTCACAGACCAGTCATTAAAAGCATTTTACTGCACGCCAATCTTTGGTTGTGTATGTAACACACACACACAGATACTGATATATGTAGCTATACAGTTAAAAGTCTTAGTTTGATGTTGGTTTGATCAATAAAAAATTATAATTGTACTAAAATTATACTACTGTCTCATTAATAAGGCCCTATAGGTGGTAAATACAATTTCTTCATGTTTTCTCTTTTCATAGCATAACTGGCAATGTTAAATTATCCCGATGTATGAATGAGAATGTGAATGTGTGTGCACAGTGGCCTGGCATCTATCCAAAGGGAATTCTCCAGACTTGAGCCCAGTGCTTCTGGGATAGGCTCTAGCTGTGTGATTTTTTTGTGTTTGTTTGTTTTCCTTTTATCTGTAAGTTAGCATTAAGATGATTCAGCCTGCTCTATAAAACATCAGCAGAAAGAATAAGAAAGTCTAGTATAGCTGAACTGGAGAAAGTAGCCTAAGGGAAACACAGTCTGTCAAAAACTGAAAACTTTTACCCGTGACTTTCTGGCCATAAATAGTACTGTTGCCTGAAGAATAATAATAATAAAAAAAAAAAAATCAATATTTCTTCACACAAAGGAAAAGCTGAAGTTTCAGTAAGTTTGAGGTCATTAATATCGCTGAAAGATTAGCTAACCAAACAACAGCAAATCTCTGAATAAGATAGCTACTGATAGAAATAGTTTGCTTTTAAATAATCTTCGAACGGGGGCTATAGTTTGATTGTTTTGCCCCATGGTCAACACACGGATTCATTTGACAATTTTCACTGCCACTAAACACACAGTACTGTTAGTGAAAATCTTCAACATGGAGAAGTTTACATGAATATTCACTGAAGCGCTTGGGTGATTCATCTTATTTTGTCTTTCCAGTGAAAAATGTATGATATCGTATCTAAGCAATTAAATGCATATTAGGAGACTTCAGGAGAACTAAGGTACTATTAATAGCACATACAGAAAAGCACAATTTGGAATTAACTCTTCACATAGATACAGCAAGATCTCCATGGCTACAAACACAATAAGAAATACTAACTCCGACACTGGGCATGAGTAAAGGGACCATATTCATACACTGCATGTTAGTGACCAGATATGACTTTAAATTGTTAGCAGTAACAAACTAAAAGAAGCATATAAGATGATACCGGATAGAGACAGACAGACAGACAGATTCCAAATGCAGATGTTTCATCAAAGTGGTGTGCCAGTTCTGACACACTCTAATCCTTTCCCTAATAGTGAGAAAGCTATGCACCAGCTGCCACAACCAAACCAAATCCACCTTCATGCACATGCAAAGCTTACATCAGTGGCTGTAATCCCTCTCATTACACCTTCTACTACACTTTTACTGTAGCTGCAGTTGAAGAGCATGTGGACTCATGTCATACTATGCCATGTTTACCTGTTGCATCACCTGTTTAAATGCAGT